>NW_011494787.1:8067991-8131210 GCF_000754665.1 Bison bison bison
CACTTAGTGAAAGTGAAGTCGCTCAGTCGTGTCCGACTCTTAGCGACCCCATGGACTGCAGCCTACCAGGCTCCTCCATCCATGGGATTTTCCAGGCAAGAGTACTGGAGTGGGGTGCCATCGCCTTCTCCGATATATAAACTTATTCAGCCTATAATTACTATCAGCTCTCAAAAATTTTCAGCATGATTCAGGCATCTTTGTCAAAAATATCACCCTCTCATGAACTTGAACATATTGGTTTACCTCGTATGAGCTGGTACTTTTCTTGGATGATATTTTCTGTGTCTCATCCCTTATACTGAGACTCAGTATATAAGCAGCCTTGACTATTTACAACTCTTAAGTTGCTAAGGTCAGAGACACCTTAGGAATTTTAAGGTTGGTAGTCTGAGAATCATTTTCTTTCCCTTTGCTATACAGATACCATCCACTAAGCAGGCACAGTAACAGCTTTCATTTGGCAGTTATACCCGCAGGACAATCTGTATGTGGAGCTCTGGACTGTGGTTTAATTTCAGTGGTAGGCAGCCTTGGTCAAAGAAAGAAAAATTCTTATCCTCAGGTTACAGAATCACCATTGGTATAAAGCACACTCTACACATCAAATTGTCAAAGGACTTGTAATGGAATTAAAGAAAAAAGTAGTGCCAGAACAAATGAGAAAGGATAAAGGAAAAAAGAAAACTAAAAGAAGAAAAGAATAACAGGAAAAAGTAAAATAAGAAGATGAAGAAACTTAAGGAGAGAAGACAACAGAATGAGAAAAGTAAAACAAACAAACAAAACAACCTATTGAAGAGAACCTGTCTTCATACCTGTTTTGCTGGACAATTGAAGGGGTCCCCTGAACCCTGCTGTTATCCTGATTTTCAGAGATGGATTAGCAAAATATAGAGTGAGCATAAATTTGCTAACTGTGTTGGTGCAGAGTCACCTTGGACCTCATCAGCATTGCTAAACATCACCCGTAACCCTTCCATTATCACCGAGGGTCTGCTCAGCACCAGGCCCAACTTGCTCCAATAATTTCAATTACTTTCCCCGACAAATTTTATGTTTCATGTATTTTAGTGGCCTGATAATTATGATTTCTCTCATTTCTCGCTATCAAGCTTAATGGGTTCCAGCATGAGTGTGCGGTTTCAGAAATGAAGTTCCACTTGAATTCACAAGTTATTATCTACTTTCATAAATGGAATTGGAAAAGAGAGAGTGGAAAAGAGATAAAGAATGAGGAATAAGGAAGAGATGAGTGAGCAGGAGGAGAAAAAAAAGAAAACAAAAGGCCAGGATTAAAGAAAAAAAATCAGCCAAATGTGAAAGGAAAAATCAGACTGAGTATATATAGAAAGTAGAAAGGAAAGTACGCAGACAACCTTTTCTAAAAAATATGAAAAGCACTGAACAGGTTATTTCCATTATTAGGCACATGACTAATAAAGCAGCCTGCTGTGTTAAAAAATTCTCAGGCTCTCCAGCTAGATCACATTGACTTTGAGGAACCTGGTCCTTTTTTTTTTATTCACTAGCTCTGGGATCAAAAACATGTTATTTGAACTTGCTCAGATGTATCTGTTTTCTTCTTTATATGGCTAAGAACATTGACTTTATGGACTAATTTCCCTTCTTCTTTCTTAATCCTGAGTATGTGTATATGTGTGCATGTGTATGTATCAAAATATTTTAATGGAATGGCAATTATATACAAGAAAGTGCTGGTCCAGGGAGATGGGCTTTCTGAGAGGTCAGAGTCAGAGTCAGAGATATATGTAGAGTCAGAGGTTACCTGGACACCAACACAACTCACCTCCCATATGTGAGGTGATGATTCAACTCCCACTATCTGGCATAATAAATAGAAATATCTAGTTTTGAAGACACTCTTATCAGGGGAAGCCTTAGTAAAAAATATTATTTGTATCTTTTGTGTGATGGATAGAAGAGAATAAAATCATAGTTCTATGTGATGATTAGTTAAGCCCCAGGAGGAAAGGACTGTGATGCAGCAAGGTATCAAGGGTTCAGATCCAGGGACTTCCCTGGTGGTCCAGTGGTTAAGACTCTGTGTTCCCACTGCAGAGGGCACAGTTTCAATCCCTGGTCAGGGAACTAAGACCCCATATCCGATGTGGCAAAAAAGGGGGCTCAGATCCATTAAGACTTTGGGAAGCAAGCGTCACTAGCAGCTGTGTGAATTCTGATTTTGGGCCAAATAATTGGTAATGTAATCTGACCTTATAGTTGGGTCCTGCATGTTACCTCTTATAACCAGCATTTAGTCCATTTGAAAAGATGTAGCAGGAAAAGTAGGACATAGAAAAATGAAGAAGACATAACTCTTGACTTCAAGAAGCAAACAATGTCACAGGGGACATAAAATAGATAGGTAAATAAGTATAATAAAAAACGAACATGATGAATGGTATAAAGACACACAGATGGTATCACTATAATGGTAGAAAGCAAAGAGGAACTAAAGAGCCTCTTGATGAGGATGAAAGAGGAGAGTGAAAAAGCTGGTTTAAAACTGAACATTCAAAACACTAAGATCATGGCATCCGGTCCTATCACTTCATGACAAATAAAGGGGAAAACAGTGTAAACAGTGACAGATTTTTACTTTCTTGGGCTCCAAAATCACTGTGGATGGTGACTGCAGCCATGAAATTAAAAGACACTTGCTCCTTGGAAGGAAAGAAATGAGAAACCTAGACAGTGTATTAAAAAGCAAAGGCATCACTTTGCCAGCAAAGGTCCATATGGTCTTTGCAGTAACCATGTACTGATGTGAGAGTTGGACCATAAAGAAGGTTGAGCACCAAAGAATTGATGGTTTCAAATTGTGATGCTGGAGAAAACTCTTGAGAGTTCCTTGTACAGAAAGGAGATCGAACCAGTCAATCCTAAAGGAAATCAACCCTGAATATTCACTGGAAGTACTGATGCTGAGGCTTTAATACTTTG
The DNA here is from genome assembly GCF_000754665.1 of Bison bison bison. NCBI lineage: Eukaryota > Metazoa > Chordata > Mammalia > Artiodactyla > Bovidae > Bison > Bison bison. Next base: position 8,070,959 of record NW_011494787.1, read on the forward strand.
GCCACTTAATGCGAAGAGCAGATTCATTGGAAAAGATCCTGAAGTTGGGAAAGATTAAGGGCAGGAGGAGAAGGGGACAACAGAGGATGAAATGGTCAGACGGCATCACCGACTCAATGGACATGAGTTTGAGAAAACTCTGGGAGACACTGAAGGACAGGGAAGCCTGGTATGGTGCAATCCATGGTGTCACAAAAGAGTCGGACGCAACTTAGCGACTAAACAGCAACAATAAAATGTCACACTGGATCATACAGGTTTGAGAAGGAAAATGTTGTTATCTTTTATAAAAGACCATCTTTTAATAAGGGTCCAAATTGTAAGCCAAAGGGATGAATCCCTAGTTTTACAATTTCAGGCATCAATATGCTACTTGGGAAAATAAAAGGAGGATTACAGAGTACTTTCCTATTTCCATAAAAATATACCACTTAGATGGCAAAAACTGAGCCCTGTATTGCATGCACTTGATGGAATAAAATGAGAAAGAAAGTCCCAAAGAAACATTGGGATTGAAACATATTAAAAGCTAACAAAAAGCAGCTCTAGTGAAAAATTAAAAACAACAGCAACGACAGCAAAACCCCACCATATATGGAAAGAGCTTAAGTGATGATTCATACAAAATGCCTGTACTCTGTATTCTGCAACTGAAAAAGGTTATCAGTTTTCTCCAATAATCCTAATAGAGACCACTGAAAGATGGCTTATCTTCTTCAGTTCTATCAAAATGAAGTAAAAATATATGCTCTTAAAGTGGACTGAAAGAAAATAACTAACTATCTGTCAATGTGATCCTCTTTCACCAACTACCTTTCTGCCAAGGCAGCTAAAACTAAAGACAACTGGATGTTTTTTAGGGTTATCTATATTTTTCAGTGAATATGTTAAGATAAACCATTGTCTAGGAGGTATCTGACCAATTTATCAACGGATTGACAGTCTTATATCAGTTTTGGCTTTCAGAAAAAGTATACACCCACTGGAAAACCATGACCTACCTGCCTCACTCTAGGGAGTATGTGCAGCACGTGGGATGCAAAGATAGGTGAGGAAATCCTGCCCCTGAAACAGTAGTACTTTATTTGGAGAAACAAACACATACAAAAAAATAATTATAGCCTCTGAGAGAGAGAGTGCAATGGACTTGGTTGCTGGTTGGGGAGAGGTGGCAATGCAGTGTGGCAGGAGGGTGGAAGTTTCACGAATATGCTAAATTTCAGCCTGGACTTGAGGAATCCTGGGAGCTGACCTGGTGGTGATAGGAAGGGAAGGAATCTGGTCATGTATTGAGAAGGGTCTACACAGGCCACTGTTTGCAAGATTAGTTGTCTTACAACCTGTTTTGTTTTCTTTCGTTTTTGACAATTTCCAAGATAACTTGACTAAGATAATGCTAGTGGCCCATAGAGGATTTTGGTAGTAATAATAATAAAAAAAAAATCAAAACAAGTGCCACCTCTAGGGATTTGGCTTCTTTGGCTCACAAGTCTGTTTTATCTCAGCAGGGTCACAGTAGGCCCAAATGAAGAGATTTGACATCACTGTCTGTCTAGTCTCTTTATCTTTGACAAGGGCTTGCCTTGCTTGAGTTAATTATGGCAGGGAAACACCGAATCTGAGAATACAGATGGTGAAGTGAGGGGACTTAAGGGAAACGGCTTCCTGTGCTCTGAAATCACCTGCTCATTACAACCTGTCATGGAGGCCAGGGCCCAAAACCCAATTAGCAACATGAATCCAGAACCTCAGAGACAGTTCTAAGGTACCCTGGACTCTTTTGAGCTCCTTAAGTGTCCTACTTTGGTTTCTATCATATGAACTTAACTTTCCTCATCCAAGAGTCAGCTGTAATAATAAACACACAGAAATCTTAAAAAGTCAAATCTTACATTTTAATTTAAAGATTCCATAGCCTACTAAAATGACTCCTAATGTACTCTGAAGAATAAAACCTTCCTTATCTAAAATACAAAACATTAACAAAGGATTTCTTTCCTCTTTCTTTTAGGAAGTAAGTGTATGTTTCTTTAACTACATTAATTTTGGGGAATCTCCACCTAGTCATATCTAGGTAAGAACAATGTGAGTAATCCCATGTTGGCTGGAAGTTTCTGTCTTTATTTTTTTTCTTAAGACAATGGAACAAGTGGCTTCCTAAGAGTAAATATAATTTTTGAAATAAAATATAGGCTAAAGTGCTCTTTTAACCTTTAGATCTTTAATGTCCTTCATATCTTGGTATCATCCTCAAAGTTTTATGGATATTTTTAATCAGTATCTGTTGAAAATAAGACTCCCAATAAAACACTAATGGAAACAGGAAAATAGAGAAGGACAAAAGGTGTCAAAGACGTTTTTATAAAAGGTTGGTGGGATTTACATGTCCCCGTTATCTGCCCTAGCCCATAGTCCTGATCCTAATTGTCCCAGTAAATCATTTAACTGTATGATTTTTCATGTGAAATAATATTTGAATCACTTATTAAAGACCCATTTTATGTCACATGCCTTTATATAATTTAAGTCTAATTTTCAGAAACATACTTATCACTGATAAAACAGACTCAGAGAGGTCAAGAGACTTACCTAAGTGTATAGATTCAAGTTAACACCAAGAGAGGATTTGAACACATGTAATCTGAATCCCAAACCAAGTGTCTTCCACCTTTCTGCTAACTCCTACTTAGAAGACTTGTGATAGAAGAATGCAGAGTCTCTCTTCCAGCTAAGTAGTTCTGGTCAGGTTGCCTGTTTTCTTTTTTTCCAATACACAATAAAGACACACATTTTTAAAAGAAACATTAAAATGCCATTTATATTCTCTGGCTTTAGAAGGGGGTCTTAATATTATCTGCATTGTAGAAGAAGGAGGAACAGATCTGCCTGAAAGTGTTTGAGTTGTAGGGAGGAATATTAAACTTGGGGAGAGGATTCTCTTGCAGAAGAAGTTTGGAACACGAAATCTAACTCAGAGATGTCTATACCACAGTTGCTGTCCAATAAAAATACAATCCAAGCTACACACACAAGCCACATGCTTAAATTTAAATCTCCTATAATCATGTTTAAAAATGTAAAAACAAAGAGAGAATTTTAATTTTAAGAAGACATTATGTATCTGAAGGAGTATTAAGATATAGTCAACACAAGACATTTGCGATCTGTTTTATATATATATTTTCGTCTACTAAGCTTTTAAAACCTCTGCTATGTTTCTTACACTTGGAACACATCTTTATTTAGAAAGCTTTGTTTAAAGTGCTTGAAAATGACCTGTGGTCAAAGATGACCATACTGCACAGCAGAGTTCCAGTAGCTTAAGAAAGAGACGGTGATCAAAAGGAGTCTGCATTAAAATGAACTCATTTCAGAATGAGGGGACTGATATATATACATACACACACACACACACATATATATACACACACATATTGATACATATATATCAACTACTGGAGGTAGATAAGATTTCCATTCACTGGCAATGAGATAAGACAATCATAGGAGAATTGTGTGGAGTGAAATGAAGTAGGGAGAAAAACAGACACTTGGAGATCAGGTATTTCTCATCCATTGTCACTCACTCAACAGCAAGTTTCCATTCTTGCCACTGCATAAAGGAGACTGCTAATGCTGAGAAAAATTTAGTCACTTGCTCAAATTTCTGCTTTCTACTAGTCTATGAATCTGTGACTACCTGAAATCAATAGTTTGTATATTTTATTCTCATTGCTTATATTTAAGAAAAGAAAAAAAAAAAAACAGAAAGAAACAAAGATGTAATCTGCCAGTTGACCTGAGTCTCTGTTGCCAATGAGACCCAGACAGAGGGGATTTGCAAAGAGCAGGGTGGGAGGAGGCTAAACATCTTGCCAAGGGCTGTGTTTCAAAGGCTGTGGCTCCAATCCTTAAGCCTGGAAGGTGTTGGAGGCAGGGAACCAGGCCCACGGCAGCTGTTACACTAGACAGTTGTTATTCTGGGGATACAGGCCTGCTGTTCTCTTGGCATGGTTAAAGACAAAAAGCAAAAGATTGGGTCTGACATGTAGACAGAGAACACTGGTGAAAAAACTGGAGAAACTCCTCACATGAGGTTGGTTAAAAACCAGGGGAGCTTGTCCAATGATCTATCTGCTCTGGATTTTCAGACACTAGGATAGACTCTTGTCTGACTTACACAAGTTCAGTATGCTTCTTAGCTTGCATTTTAAAATACAAAATAACAGTCATACTTCAAACTGTCCATGTGAAATGCAGACCATCTTTATTCGGTGATGCATTCCACTTGGCTCATTGTGGTGAGAAGATTCTTTATCACATCATTCTCATACAGTCAACTCTTTTAGGAGAACTTGGGAGATGGAGAAGGGGCATCAGATAGCTTTACTTTCATGAAAACTGATTTTCATGAAAGTCAAGTTATTTTCAGTTAAAGATCACCACTGAGAAGAAACAAAAACCAAATGAGTGGAAGAGTAATAATGCTGTCTTTAAAAATGGGTTCATAATAAATTCTCATTTCTATTTGAATAAATAATTTATGCATAATCACTTAACCTATAGGACTGTGAATTAAAAAGTTGACTACATCCATTCAAAAGTTCCTTCAATAGCTATTGTTTGAGCATCTCAGTTCAGTTCAGTTCAGTCGCTCAGTTGTGTCCGACTCTTTGGGACCCCATGAACTGCAGCACATCAGGCCTCCCTGTCCATCACCAACTCATGATGTTTACCCAAACTCATGTCCATTGAGTTGGTGATGCCATCCAACCATCTCATCCTCTGTCATCCCCTTCTCCTCCTGCCCCCAGTCTTTCCCAGCATCAGGGTCTTTTCAAATGAGTCAGCTCTTCGCATAAGGTGGCCAAAGTAGTGAAGCTTCAGCTTCAACACCAGCCTTTCCAATGAACACTCAGGACTGATCTCCTTCAGGATGGACTGAAGACTTATGATTTTCCTTTCAGCCTTTTTAACTGGTCTTGCAGTCCAAGGGACTCTCAAGAGTCTTCTCCAACACCACAGTTCAAAAGCATCAATTCTTCGGTGCTCAGCTTTCTTTATAGTCCAACTCTCATATCCATACATGACCACTGGGAAAACCATAGATAGCATATTTAAAAGCAGAGACATTACCTTGCCAACAAAAGTCCATCTAGTCAAGGCTATGGTTTTTCCAATGGTCATGTATGGATGTGAGAGTTGGACGGTGAAGAAGGCTGAGTGCCAAAGAATTGATGCTTTTGAACTGTGGTGTTGGAGAAGACTCTTGAGAGTCCCTTGGACTGCAAGGAGATCCAACCAGTCCATTCTGAAGGAGATCAGCTCTGGGATTTCTTTGGAGGGCATGATGCTGAAGCTGAAACTCCAATACTTTGGCCACCTCATGCAAAGAGTTGATTCATTGGAAAAGACTCTGATGCTGGGAAGGATTGGGGGCAGGAGGAGAAGGGGATGACAGAGGATGAGATGGCTGGATGGCATCACCGACTCGATGGACATGAGTTTGAGTGGACTCTGGGAGTTGGTGATGGACAGGGAGCCCTGGCGTGCTGTGATTCATGAGGTCGTGGAGAGTTGGACACAACTGAGTGACTGAACTGAACTTAAGCCACTTGTAGAAAGATATAAATGCATCCTTTCTGTAGGCAATAATGAAATATTGGTTAGCTAGTTAATTTTCTTCCATAAACAAAAACAAATTCTGATTATATCACCTAGTAGTAGAGCAGCAGAAAGATGAAGAGGCAGTGGTCAGAGGTCTGAGATCCTGTCCTAATTACATGATGTGGGTTAAAGAAACTACTGCTAAGGTCTTAGTTCTCTCACATACAAAACTGAAGACTTGGGTTATGACCTATGCGATTCCGCACACTTCTGTTTCTAACTTTTGAGCCTGCACCCAAATCTTTTTTTTTTTTTTTTTGCACAGAAAAATGATAGATGTGTGGCTGAAATGCAATGCTTGGGAGACACACTGCCTGGTTTATGGATTCAAATGATGGGACCCAGCATATGAACTCAGAATTCTTGACTCTCCATTAGAGCCCTGATGCATTATCTACAAAAAGGAGGCTAAAGAGACATTGGAAACTGCCTGGTGATTCAGAGATTCTGTGTGAATTATCCAAAATCTTCCCAGGACTTTCTTCATTTGACCCCTGTCCCCTGTACTTCTGAAGTGTGTGTATATATAATATATATATTATATATATACACATATATAATGTGTATATATAACTCTGAATTCCGAAAGCGCTGAGCCTCCTTTGTCCTTTGAAGCTTCAACTTCTCCAAATGTAACTGTATTGTTTCTAACAATTGGGTCTTTCTCCTCAGCTTCCCACCCCCTGCTCAGCTCCTGTCTTCTCTGTGTTCTGTCTTGCCCCTCTCAGCTGCCTGGTTCCTGCTGGTGTGCATTGTGATTTAAGGTACTCTGCGCTTTCCCTTCCTTACCACGGTGCCTTTGATTCAGATGCAGACAGATACATTATTGATCAGATTTCAGCTGCTGTTCTCCGCTTGCCGGTGCTGCACTAGTAACTAATAAGCTAATAAGAGAAGCAGAGTGAGGAGAGTCTGCCTCCTTCCATAAAGCAAGTGGATGACAATGCCACAGCCTCCATTTTGGCATCTTTAAGAAATGCTACCTGCTTTCCTACTGGTAGCCCTGGTTTGTTTGGTCAGGCCTTATCACTGAGCAGATGCTAGTGGTCCCCACGCCAGGTAGAGAAGCCCATTTGCATGAAGACAAAATTTATGTAGATGGAGGACCACTCTTTGTTCTACAGTGGATATGTGGTTGGACTTCTTTTATTTATTTATTTTTAGTGATCGAACTTCTTTCTAAGTGTTCCATGTAAATCCTAAGTAGACATTTTGAGCAAGATTCTTAAAAATCTGTTTATTTTTTGCTACCAATTTAGGATTGGGTCTTCAGACTCTAAACCTACATCCTTGTCAAGAGGCAGAAATGCTGAGAATTCTCTCCTGAGATCTATTCTCCAACATCTTATGAGACATGACTGAAAAAGCTACAAGAAAGATTTCTTTTTCTTACCTAAAATTTCCTTCTTCTTTACACATTTAAATGCCTTATTTCAAAATGTCAAATTTTTTAGTGCTTCCATCCTTTAATCTAATAATTCTACTATTGTAGTTATGCTTACAAAGGCATGTGTGTGTGTATGTGTATTTGTACAGATATATACATACAAATGGAGAAGGCAATGGCACCCCACTCCGGTACTCTTGCCTGGAAGGCTGCAGTCCATGGGGTCACTGAGGGTCAGATACCACTGAGCGACTTCACTTTGACTTTTCACTTTCATGCATTGGAGAAGGAAATGGCAACCCACTCCAGTGTTCTTGCCTGGAGAGTCCCAGGGATGGGGGAGCCTGGTGGGCTGCCGTCTGTGGGGTCGCACAGAGTTGGGCACGACTGAAGTGACTTAGCAGCAGCAGCATACATACAAATATGTAATAGCAAAACCTAGAATCATTGGTTATCAATAGGGATCCTTTGGTGGCTCAGATGTTAAAGAATTTGCCTGCAATGCAAGAGACCTGGGTTTGATCCTTGGATCAGAAAGATCCCCTGGAGAACAGATTGGCACCTACTCCAGTATTCTTTCCTGGAAGATCCTATAGACAGATAAGCCTGGCAGGCTATAGTCCATGGGGTCTCAGAGTTGGATATGATGGAACAACTTACCCCCTAACAGAGTTGAAAAATATGCAGCTATTTTAAAAATGAGATAGCTATATATGAGGATTTTAAAAAGTCCATTCTACTGCAAAATGGAAAACATACTTGTATAGGCTGAACTCTTTTGTTAAAATTTTTATCTACTATGTATTATCTGTCTTTCTTTCCATCTATTTGTCATTCGTCCATCTAGATACCTCCGCTGGTTTATGTCTTAAACATTTTATATTTTACTGACAGTGCAGATAAAATCTGTTAACAGCAACTTTCACTAGGAAGAATGACTCCAGGAAAGGGAGATTTACATGTTAGAGTTTACCTTTTCGAGGTTTTTGAACTTCTAACTTGGTGTGGATATTGGTTTTATTCTTTGAAGGATGTCATGCCAGCTGAGGTAAACTGGATTCTGATATTATGGAGGATTCTTCTTCTTTTTCTCCTTATATATTTCACACCTATATGTCTTGTTTTAAAATACTCTCATATTAAAGCTTAATGGTTATATAAAAATACGGTTCTGGTCACTTTCCTGAAAATGAATTTTGAAATACAAAGGGAGAAAGTCACAGGGGCTGTGAATGCCTGAGCAGTGAGAAGGCGCTGAGTGGGCAGAGGAAGGGCGAGCAGTGACACTGAGGGATGCTTCTCTTCGTGCACAGAGGGGAGGCGGGCGAGGGCCGGCAGTTAGGAAAATTGGATTCTAGCCCCCCTCTGCCATTTCCTGCCCTCTTACACATGTCACTTAACCTCTCCTAACCTCAGTTTCCTCATTTATAAAATAAGGGAATTGTGTTGGATGATTTCTGAGGTGACTTCTAGCTCAGAAATCTATGCAATTCTGTGAAACAGCAGCCTTTTTCCCACCACATAACTGGCAGGAGGTGGTCATGAAATAAGGTTCAGAATGTGATTTATCTTTCAATGTATATTTTCTCTGTCCTTCACATGGAAGTAGTCAATAGGTCTTGTTTTTTCCCCTCCTGTTACCCTGATAATAAGTGAGGATAAACTCCCTCTAATGGATGCCACAGAGACTTTTATATGCAGGGGAAAAACTGAGGTGGCCCAGAAATGCTCATTTGATAGAATGCACTTCTAGTCAGAGACAGCAAAAGCAGGCACAGTGAATGAATCGGCAGGTGGATCAGAGTGATTACAGTTTTCGTGGGGAAAAAAAAGAAAACAAAAAATTGAAAAATAAAAAATGCATCATTCATCATTTGGAATTTTGCAGTCTGTGGTATTTTGGTTTTTGTCTGATTCTGTCCACCTGTCCTTTCTAAAGCATTTCAGCCTGATTGTTTTCTACTCCAAACCTAAAGAGAAGAAAGAAGCCTGACCTGCTCTCTCCCATCCCAATAGACTGTCAAGTTCCTTCAATCCTTTAAAGCCCTTGGCTTGAGATTATGGAAACAGTATAAACCAAAAGCTGCATAATCAAAATGTAATAATGTAAACTAGGAAAACCAATGTAATGTGAGAAATACCTCTTGAGCCCCTAACATATATTTGGCATCATGCTAAGCATTCAATACACAAAGGTCAAGGTCCTATCTTGAAGAAGGTAGGAGTCTAAAGGGGGAAGAATCTACATATTTGTAGCAACACTACAAGTCCTACACTAGAAATATAGACCAGAGCTATGGAAATACACAGTAGGGGCCATTTAGCTTGACAAAGAGTCATTAGAACTGGGTCCTTAAAGAAAAATAACCAATATCCAGGATCTCCTTTTGCTAACAGTTTCTGGCCTTACTGTAGCAAGGATAATATCTCCATTTCTCTGCATACAACTGCCCCAGAAGCGTGCGTGTGTCTGAAGAGCAGGTCATCTGAAAGATGGATGAAGAAAGGCCCCAAAATAGCAGAACTGGTTTGAGGATAAGGAAGAGTAAGCACTGGGAGCAAACCAGGGAAAGAATGGATTCTGTAAGAAAGTAATGGGGAGCCTGAACAGCAAAGGGAGTGGGGTGAAGCACTATGAGGGGCTGTACTCCTAAGATATTATAGATTTCATCACACAATGGTCTTGTTTACCTTCTCTCTTCAGGGACTGTGTTTCACTGGGCATCCTATAGTAACCATAGGACTATAGTAATAGTCAGAGTGCATCTCTTTTCATATAAGGTTCCTGCCGTCATGAGTCATCATGAGCACAGTGAGCTTTGTCCTGAAGCCTTTGGGAAAGTGGAACAAACTTAGCAGCATCTCTAAAGCACAGACACCCTGCTGGAGTGAAGATGAATGGAACCACAACTAGGAAGCATTTCACAACCAGGTGTGAAGAGGTGGAGAAAGGGAAGAAAATATTTCTATCCTGGAGTGATTTACACTAGATTCAGACTAAGACGCATAGCCAAGTCTAGGAATCAGCAGTAAGTCACTTGTGAAAGAACGACTACTATATTTTCCTCCCTTGAGCAATGCATATGTTTAAATCAAATCAGCAAATATTTTTTAATAATATCATTGTTCCCCAAATGTTGTCATCCCTTGTTTTATTTACTTTTCTTCTAGCAGAGTCAGGCTCAGAACTGCTGGTGTCACAGGGTCAGGGAGAAAAGGACCTGATATTAATGGTTGACTTATTCTGTTTTCTATTGAGGAATATATTAAGAGTCTCACATCCCAGTAGCCTGAAATTGTTGAGGCTAGAGCTGTCCCTGGGCTTAAGAATGATGAGTTTCCATAAAGGTCCTATTCAAATGTCAGTGAATAGGGCAATACCTGAAGCCATTAACACGTGAAGTCATTATGCAGAAAGAGTAATTTTGCTGTATGCTTGTGGAGGAAGAATCAAGGTAAGACAGTACTCCATTTTGATGCCTAATAAGACATCACAAAAGAAAAAGAGACATAATGACAGATGTCTGTTTCATCATTTTGTGTGTTGGCTTGGGGTCTGAGAAATATTTACCAGCCATGAATTTTTCAGTGTTGTTGTTAGAATATTTGAAATTTTGCAAAATGGGGCTGTGAGTTTCAGGTGCTGGGGAACTGACAATGTGTAGTTAAATGGATTGAGCTGCAGACTGCCCTAAATTCATATTATTAAAAGCCATATTATTATATGGTTTTAGCTTTATTGTATACATTTAATTAAGGACTTCAGATAGACAATTTTTCCTTCAAATCGCAAAGTGGAATATTCGAAGTCCTTATTTGAGTTGTTTTGATACTATGAAAGCAAAACCAAAATAGAACTCTGAGCTCCTAATTCCCAGTCCAATGTTTTCTATAGATTTCACTGTTTCTGAAATGGTAAAGAGAATTATAGAGAACACTTCATCACAAAAGTCACAATTCAGAGAGAAATCAGAATTTTCAAAGCTAACTTACTGGCAAACCCATGCTTTTTCCTTGATTTCATCTCAGCCCTGGAACTGTCAGGTTCAGACATTGTGTGGTTTCATGCAGAGTGTATGATCAGCAGCTTGGCAGGCAAGCTAAGGCTACCTGAGAACCCAAGGCAGCTTGATCATGCGTATGTCAAGTCTAGAAATTAAGATGAATAAATGAGAACTGTGGGTAGGAAAACCTCATGTAGTAGCTTCCTGTCTATAATAACCAACTTGATCCTTAACCTATGAGCAAGTATTTATTTTGAACATCCTACCTCCTCAATAGCATATAAAGACCTACAGAAAGGCAGAGATGAGTGATGAACATGTAGAAGAAAATCAGCGATCTGAGACTATTTTCTTGGTTAATTGTAGGTCCATCTCAGTTCAGTAGTTCTACCCTTAATTAACCTGTCTTGATGACATTCTATTCTTGGCATCAGATGGTAAGCATTCTAAAAAAACCAGAAGGCAAGTGATTTTTCCTGATTCTTGACAACCTTCAGGATGACTTGGTATAGATCTATTATCATTTATCATCTTCCTGGCTTTAGGGAGGCACCTCACTGATGCTCAGTCATTATGTTATTCCTTATAAAACTGCTGAAAGTAAAGTCACAGCATTCAAAGTGCTTATTTTGCACAAAATGAATTAATACCTTTCACCTGAAGCTTGCCAACTTTTAAACTCTAATAGACTTAATGCTGTACTTCACCATATTCCTGAAAGTTAACAGTCAATATTGTTTGGATATATCAAATTACATATAAATGCACAGTAAGTGTTGGCTTTTTAAAATGGTTCTAATTCAACAACTTTTCCTAAGAATTTCATTGCAGGGGATGTACAGATGAATATAATTTGATTTCTGTCATCAAAAACTCTGAGAGTTTAGTGTAAAAGAGAGATACATTAATACCAGATGTCAATATTGTCTGCTGAGTGCAAACACAGAGGCAAGCATAGAGTACTGTGAGAGAATAAAAGAGGAGGAACTTGTTCATCCCTGGAGATCAGTAACAGTGCCTGGAAGAAAAAGAAATGGCTGAGCTGAGCTTTTTTAAAAAAAGAATGAGGATTCTTAAATAATTCTCTGGCCCAATAATCATTCCTTATTTATTTGTATTGTTTGTATAATCTCAGCCAAAACACAGCCTTATTTGTAACTTCAATTGTAGAAACAAGAATTAGGAGCAAACTTGACAGATGTATTGTTAAGGTCAGTTCCATGTTGGTGATAGATACATTCTTTGATCCTTTCCTGTATTTTTTTTTTTTCCATATAGAAAGTATTCTTAATGCAAAGCACCCCTGCCTTGTACTGTAAATGTTATCAATGTATTTATATTTAACTGAAAATATAATGGGAAATGAGTATTAGTGGTACCACTAACAAGTCTTAAATAGAAAGTTTAATCTGGGAGAAAGGAGCAGAGCTTTGTTTTCATGGCTACATTAATGGAAAAGCTTATACAATGGGGAAGGAATGGTCTCCTGGAGAGAAAAAAGCTGAACCATCATAAAACATCAAATTCTCAAATTCTGCCTTCTGAGAAGCGTCTCTGACTATATGTCTGTTATCTTTGTATATTAATCTTCACTCTCAAATAGCTCTATCTTAATTAGCATATTAGTGAAGAAAGAGTTTTTATTGACTAGTTTACATTTATTTTCTCAGGCTTTTTTTTTTTTTTGGTGTGGTGTGGAGGAGGATACTGATGATAGAATGATGTAAATTCAAAGGTTCTGACTGGAAAGGTATTCAGCCATGCAAATAATCATAGCTAGTGTGCAGGAGCGCATAATGTTAGGGGGCAAGAGATCATTCCCCAGCTCCATCCATACTGTGCAGTGAGGACAGGCTTCCTAAGTTCTCCCACATATCCTTCTTCCTCATCTGTAAAACACAAAGATCTAGGTATACTAGACATTGGGCTTTCTTTGTCTATATTTATTGGGGAGTTGTTGAGTCATCAAAATACTATATTATTGATCTACTAAAGAATAATCTATAGGATAGTGAAAAATATCTAAAAATTAAAATGGACACTGACTGTCCATAAGTTGAGGAAAACCACTTTCTAATGAACTGCTTTAGGTGATACATGCTTTATCCAAAATTTGGTAGTACTGAAATCAAAGACAAAACCCACCTCCCCCCGCCCCCAACAGAGAGAGCAATAAGCAAGGGAGCCTTGCTAAATGTGTTGCCACCTGCTAACACCCAGATGAAGATGTGTATTTAATTAGCCTTTGAATTTTCTATAAATGCTTGCCTTTATTTGTTTCAGTTCAGTTCAGTTCAGTTGCTCAGTCGTGTCAGACTCTTTGTGACCCCATGAACCACAGCATACCAGGCCCCCCTGTCCATCACCAACTCCCAGAGTTTACCCAAACTCATATCCCTTGAGTTGGTGATACCATCCAACTATCTCATCCTCTATCGTCCCCTTCTTCTCCCACCTTCAATCTTTCCCAGCATCAGGGTCTTTTCAAATGAGTCAGCTCTTCGCATCAGGTGGCCAAAGTAATGGAGTTTCAGCTTCAACATCAGTCCTTCCAATGAACACCCAGGACTGATCTCCTTTAAGATGGACTGGTTGGATCTCCTTGCAGTCCAAGGGACTCTCAAGAGTCTTCTCCAACACCATAGTTCAAAAGCATCAATTCTTCAGTGCTCAGCTTTCTTCACAGTCCAACTGTCACACCCATACATGACCACAGGAAAAACCATAGCCTTGACTAGATGGACCTTTTTTCCCCTAAAGATTGCATAGTATATGGAGAACCTTAATTTGTACATGCTAATGCACCTTCATAAAGACCTCCTTTGGTAAAGCTCTTTAACACGTTGATATAGCCTTCAGGCTAATGCTTTATAGTGCTTCTGACTTTAAAAAAACAAAATGAATACATAGGGCTTCGGTTTTTTTTTTTTTTTTTGGCCTGTCAAACATTTACCAGCCAGTGGTGATTTTTAAATAGTGTTTTTTTTTGTTGTTTTGTTTTGTTTTTAAGCAGGGAAGTTAGAGTTTACAAACTCAGCATTTATGGACTCAGACTAACAATATCTAAGATGCCTGATTCATTTCTCATATAGAGTGTATATCTGAGGGCTTCCAGGTTGGAAGGCTTTTTTATACATATGGAAATGACAAATGCACATTGCCTCTCTCCTACATCCATGACCTAGAAAGATCAGATGCACAATGAGAAATGGATAATTATCTTTTGACAAGAATATAGATTTTTATGACTAAACAATAAATCTTCTATCATGTGGGTAGACCAGTCCCTGCTTCCAGCATCTAACTGACCCTGGGTGGAGGCAAGTGGGGTGGAAGCAAGTGATACAGAGCAGGCAGGGCTCTAGGGCTTTGCAATCCCAAGCCAAAACCTTGCCTATTCATACACAGGCAGGCTTGTTTTTTTTTTGTTTGTTTTTAAGTTCAGAGTACTACTATTTTCCTAAACACTGAGATCTAATACCTAAAGGTGAGTTGGAGCAGGGTTGGAGGGGAGTGGCAAGGGAGGTGTCTTTTTTTTCCCTCTCTGACACAGTAATATCTTGAAGGAAAGCCTTTGGAGTCAGACAGACCTGGCTTCAAATTACAGTGTCCTTATTTTGATTTGGGATACCTATAAAATTAAATGACTAAGTCTATCAAAGTACAAAATAAATCACACAGACGTTACATGTATACACACACATACATGCATATAAACAAACACATACACACATGCATGTGTGAATAAATGAGCTGCAAGAAGAGAAGGATGCTGTCCATGTAGCTATGCTACTATTGAGGGGGAAACTGAGGGCTGGAACCCACTAGCACTGCTGTTCAAGGTCTCTAGTCTCCCACAGCCATGCTACTAGTTTTACTCTAAACAACTGAGAACTTAATAAGAAGGAGAAAGACAAAAGAGATGAGAAATAGCTGTTGCTGTTTTGGGCTTGTACTAAACTACATCTGAAGCCCAACATGCTGGAAGAAGGCTGTGTGGAAAGGCTGCAGGCAATGGAGAGGTTGCCAAAGGGATGAGCAAAGTGCCCATGCATTCAAGACAAACTGTGTTTTGTTTTGTTTTTTAATATAAATCTATTTATTTTAATTGGAGGTTAATTACTTTACAATATTGTATTGGTTTTGCCATACATCAACATGAATCCACCACAGGTATACACACGTGTAGACAAACTGTTTTCACTGCAGCCCCCTCTGCTGACTCCCAGCACAGGAAGGCAGACTGCAGACCCTGGCAGGCTCCCTTCCTGTAGAAAGGGCAGCCTCCGTCACACAAACCCGTTCATCTGCGGCTCTGGGGCCTGTCTGCATTCAGCCGGGGCCCTGACACCCCGCAGGTGTTACACTTACTCTCAGACCCTGGCTCTCTCACAGTCCACAGCCTCTGAGATTTCAAGGAAGCTTAGTGATCTCTCATTGAGCCAACTGGTCACCTTCATTTCAGCATGTGATGGCTCTAGGTAATGTCTGTCTCTCTTGAATGCACACACAGGCTCAGAGTCTAGTTTTCACTCAGACTTTACCACTTCATATTTGCACTACCACAATGAGGACATTTCACCCAAAATTAACATTGCAGAGTAGATACTAAAGAGAAGCAAGAAAGGGACAAAGAGCAGAAACCCTTCTGCACTTCCACTCACAGCCTTAACTCTGGGCCTGGTTGCCTGGTATGTCAGGGTTCTTTTAGGTCTCATATTGCATCCGAGCTCCTCTCTCATGGCAAATATTGACAATGTTTAGCCTGGCTGGATAAGACATATGGCCAGACTTCAACACACAGGACACATTCTGAAGAATACACCATGAATTCTATGTAATTTTGGACATTAGACATTTCTATTATTTTCCCACTCTAGAAAAAGCATCATAACATAAAATGAGCATGGTGTTATTATAAGGATTATTTTAAATCTTCTAATTTATGAAAAATTTGTTTGCAAGCTTTTATACCTTATCATTAGAGAAGGCAATGGCACCCCACTCCAGTACTCTTGCCTGGAAAATCCCATGGATGGAGGAGCCTGGTAGGCTGCAGTCCATGAGGTCGCTAAGAGTCGGACACGACTGAGCGACTTCACTTTCACTTTTCACTTTCATGCATTGGAGAAGGAAATGGCAACCCACTCCAGTGTTCCTGCCTGGAGAATCTCAGGGATGGGGGAGCCTGTTAGGAGGCTGTCTATGGGGTCACACAGAGTCGGGACACGACTGAAGCGACTTAGCAGCAGCAGCAGCATACCTTATCATTAGATTGTATTAGTTGCAGACAACTTGAAACTCATCTTGACATATTCACTAAAAGTTAGCATGAATGAACAAATCGCATCATCATACTTGTCAAACAGGCTAGTAGTATATATTTATGTTACTAAATGTGCAGAAATCCAGTGTCCCATTTTACTTATCATCACACTGGACACCTATCTGTGGTTTTGTTGTTTTCTAGCCCCTCGTTACTACAGAATACCAAGGAATGCAGAGACGGGAAATTATTTAATCTGAGCAACACCAAGATTTCCATGGCTTTCTGCCAGTTGCCAAGTGAGAAAAAGCCCAGACAACAGTGATAAAAAGAGCTATTTATGCAGATAATTAATAAGTAGATTTTAATGAAACAGCTTTCTATTTCTTTCACCAAAATATTCCTGCATTTCAAGTGCTTGGAAAAGAGTGAGTTTGAGATTTGCTCATAACTTTAAACCACTTCTTGTGTACATTTTAGGTATTTGGGGGAAAATTGAGTACACTGTTCCCATTGCTTTTCCATCCTAATTGAACTCTTTTAGTCTGAAAATACTGGGTTTCTAAGACAGTTGAGGGTAATGCTTAATGGAGAGTCTAGGCTTATCTCTGAATTTACAGAATTTGCTCTCAGGCATCTCTTTGTCAATACAAGAAATCAAGGACTAACCATAATCCCATCAAACCATCCCCAGTTCTTCTGCTCTGGTCCTCTGAGATTGCCTTGCATGTATTATGTATGGTACTCATCTGATATTAGCAGTTAACAATGTTAACTGTGGTGAGAATGATGATGGGAAGTAAAAATTAAAAATAGAATATAGCCTTACCAAATTAGAAGTTTAATAAGAAAAGATCTCCCCTCATTAAAATCTTTCCTGTCTCTTCTGAACCAATCTTTGTACCTCCTACTGTTATGCCCATTTGATTCTTCAAACTAAGCTTTAAGCAAGAAGTTCTACCTTTGATTAAGGAGGTTCAGTTATTTTATTAATGAAATGACTAATTATGTCAAAACTCACATAACATACCTGCATTATTCTTCACTTAAATGAGATTGGGTTGATATAGCTCTTCCCTTGTGGAAAGTAGTTGATAGCTGCAACTATCTTTAACTAATTAGGTAAACTCAGTTTAAAATTAGAGATTTATAATTCTGGACCAATTGAGGGACCGCAGTGACATAGTATAAAGTCATTTCTAATGTAAAAGGATTAGCAAATTTTAATAAAATCAATTATAATATCCTTGACCAGTACTTAGGCTATGGAATTCTGCTTTGTTGTGACTTTGAAAACCAGTTCTTACTTGAACAAGGTTTATTTGACAGAGTCTCCCTGGACAATAATAAACGTTGATATTAACAATTATTAGTAACCAAAAATCATTGTCTGATTTGATATCAAAGGGTAAACATGATGCAAACAAGATAGGAATCAGTGTTTTTAAAAATCTTGCCTGTTTTGTTCTGAAATGGAGATAAGTAAGTTGTGCCATGGTACTGAAATGCTTGAATCTGAAGAATAGCATGGGTTCAAATTTTGTTTCTTCACCAGTCAGTTGGGACTACTAATCATACTAACCTCATCAAGATGGTATTACAATGAAAAGAGATAATATATGCAAAGCATTGAAGGCAGTAAATTACTAAAAAGTTAACAAAACTTGTGTCTACTTAAGGGACAGATATCCCTTGGTATTAGAGATAATTTATCCCTTCTTTTTCCTGTTTTTCTCTTGCTTTCAAGCAACATTATTATTATTATTTTTACTTACAACCTTTGAGCATTTAAAAACATGTTTTTTAGCTGCACCACACAGCATATGAAACCTAGTTCCCTGGCCATGGATTGAAGCCACACCCCCACATTCAATGTGTGGAGTCTTAACCACTGCACTGCCAGGGAAATCCCCCTGTGAGCATTTTAAAGGTATGGCCTCTTCTTGAGGGCCAGAGTTAAAACTATAAAATACTTTAAACACTGAAACTAAGAGAGCCAGGGGGGAAAAGGCAGGGAATGAGCAAAACAGGTGTCTGAGGGGCTGCAGAACTGTTCGGAGTAGCCTGGAAGGAATTACAAGGCAGAATATTCTTAAAGGAAGGCCTTGGAGAAAGTATGTAGAAGGATGTGTGTGTGTACATGGACCGGTATAGAGCTCATCACTGTCTTCTCAGGTGCTTTCCTTAGCAAGTGAGCTTAGCAATATTCCCCCTGAAATTGCTTGCTCTGGGGTGCTTAACAAATGGTTGGCCATTTAATGGCCCGAGGCAGAGCCAGGGAAGGTTAACGCTGTGACAAAATGGGCATTAACTATGATAACAACTGTTTTCATGGGGGATTATTGCTATTATAAACCTTACTCAACACCATAATGCTAGCAATAATTTTTCTTTTTCTTCCATTTTAAAATTAAGCCATGCACCAGGATGTATATGACACAGAGGAGACCTGAAAACTCAAAGTGTTAGACCTTTAATGGCTTTTTTGTAATTCTCTGTTGTTGCAAAAAAAAGAAAAAACCCCTCAGATGCATATTCTAATGCTTGGATAGATTATATTACTCACAGAAGTGAGTAACAGTAACAGAAGTGTATTTAGGAAAAGAAATGGGAATTTATTAGATCCTATTGTGATAAAGACGCATACTCCTCTCTCCCAAACCTGACCAAACTTCATTTTGACTGTATCTGATGTCCATGATTAGGGCCGCTACTTTGGCTTGGACAACAAAAGATAGCATGTATTTATAAGAAAAATTTCTGTCCAATTGCACATTGCCAGGTTGGCAAAGAAACAACCTGAAGATGTATGTAACCTGATCTCATTAGCACAGAACATGCATAATTTATCATAGAAGCATTTGGAAGATAAAATGCCTGTGTGATGTCAAATTATTATGTAGTACATCTGAAAGAAACATAATGTATGTCAAATATATTTCATTAAAAACAAATTTGAATGTCTGTTTAGGAAGAATGAGATATTTATCTGGTAATCTTCAGTGGTGGAACGCAAGTCAAGAACAGTATGCAGGAGGGTATATCATCTGAAGGAAAGCATGGTTTGCTGGGATCAGGACAGTGGGACCCCTAGCAGAGGTGTTAGAGAGGGCTGGCCCTGGATGAGGGCTCTTGATGGAGACTGTTCCTGAGCTAGTGTTTTCCCCCAAAGGAGGAAAGAGAGGGGCAACACCCAGCATCTTACTTCCTGCTGCTGCTGCTGCTAAGTCACTTCAGTCATGTCCAACTCTGTGCGACCCCATAGACGGCAGCCCACCAGGTTCCCCCGTCCCTGGGATTCTCCAGGCAAGAACACTGGAGTGGGTTGTCATTTCCTTCTCCAATGCATGAAAGTGAAGTGAAAGTGAAGTCGCTCAGTCCTGTCTGACTCTTTGCGACCCCATGGACCGTAGCCCACCAGGCTCCTCCATCCATGGGATTTTCCAGGCAAGAATACTGGAGTGGGGTGCCATCACTCTTACTTCCTAATTCAGTCCAAATCAGGACTGATAAGTAAACCTACTGCGAACTTGCTGAGTAAACATTTGCAACTGAGTCCCAGCATAACCAGTTCTTAAATGAGCTGATGGCATTTTTGACTCCATTCACAGACGGAGTTTTTCCTTCTGTCAACTGAGTCCAAGCAGATTTGGCTTCCTTATTACTTCTCTTTTCCATGTGTATCCTATTCATTTCTCAGATTCATTTTCTTATATTTTTGGCCTCTATTTCTACTGTTGATCCTCTTTGTTCTTAGTTTTGAATTACCTCTCTTGGCTATTCCCTTTTCCTCTCTATTTTTAGAAGTTACTTTCACACACACACACATTCTCTCTCTCTTTTCTCCCTCTCTCCCCCAGAACACAGAGAGAAACTTTAGGATTCCTTTTCTTTTTGGACCACTCTGCTTCCAAATCCTTTGCAATGCCAGCTGGCAGCAACTCCCCACTGACTGGCAAGAACGTCCCATCACTCACCACCAATTCTGGAAAACAGCCAAGAGGCTTTGCTTTAACTCCTTTCTCCTTGTACCTTTAGCCCAACTTTAATTCTCCAGTTTCAAATCACCAGCAGCAAGTTCTCTATATACTCCAAGACATGCAGTATCAGATTTAAGCCTCTTTCACATTATCCTGTTTTTGGAGTTTGAAACAGAATTGCCAATTGCTTTTGATATAATTGTATGCTATTGTATGTATGTATATTCAATTATATATAATCGTGTTTATTCTGTTTATATTTTCTCAGGTCATTAGGAAATAGTGAACATTTGGAATGATTCTGATGGGTGGTCATGTAGTCTCTGCTTGATCACTTCCATTGAAAACAAATCCACTACCTTCTAAAACAACAAGCATCATTTTATTCTTAGTTTGACTTATTAGAATATTCTTCTCTGCTCTTAAGACAAAATTTGTTTCCTAAAAGCCATCTCCTGTGGACAATAGTCCTTCCAGGTAAAGTGTATACGTTCTTCTTGGGTAGAATTTTAACTGTTTCTAAATAGGTATCCACTCTGAGTTTTCTCTAAGCAAAATACTTTTGTTCTCTTTAATATTCATCTTGAGGGAGATGCAGCACAATTTTGACCCATCTCATTTATCACTACCCTGACCAGAGCCATAGCACACATAGGTCTGGTCTAAGTCTTAAAGAACATGGTTCTTACTTATAAAACAATTTTAAAAGGTAAAGCTCACGATCGTATCTGGCTGATCTCATCATCCCCTTAAGCTAGCCTAACTGGAAATAAAAAAAAAAAAAAAAACAGGAGGAAATAAAATATTTTTGCTTTAAATGCCTCAGTTCAGTTCAGTTCAGTCACTCAGTCATGTCCGACTCTTTGTGATCCCATGAAACGCATTATGTCAGGCCTCCCTGTCCATCACCAACTCCCGGAGTTTACTCAAATTCATGTCCATCGAGTGGGTGATGCCATCCAGCCATCTCATCCTCTGTCATCCCCTTCTCCTCCTGCCCCCAATCCCTCCCAGCATCAGGGTCTTTTCCAATGAGTCAACTCTTCACATGAGGTGGCCAAAGTATTGGAGTTTCAGCTTTAGCATCAGTCCTTACAATGAACACCCAGGACTGATCTCCTTTAGAATGAACTGGTTGGATCTCCTTGCAGTCCAAGGGACTCTCAAGAGTCTTCTCCAACACCACAGTTCAACAGCATCAATTCTTCAGTGCTCACCTTTCTTCACAGTCCAACTCTCACATCCATACATGACCACTGGAAAAACCATAGCCTTGACTAGATGGACCTTTGTTGGCAAAGTAATATCCCTGCTTTTGAATATGCTATCTAGGTTGGTCATAACTTTCCTTCCAAGGAGTAAGCGTCTTTTAATTTCATGGCTGCAATCACCATCTGCAGTGATTTGGGAGCCCCCAAAAATAAAGTCTGACACTGTTTCCACTGTTTCCCCATCTATTTCCCATGAAGTGATGGGACCAGATGCCATGATCTTAGTTTTCTGAATGTTGAGCATTAAGCCAACTTTTTCACTCTCCTCTTTCACTTTCATCAAGAGGCTTTTTAGTTCCTCTTTACTTTCTGCCATAAGGGTGGTGTCATCTGCATATCTGAGGTTATTGATATTTGTCCTGGCAATCTTGATTCCCGCTTGTGCTTCTTCCAGCCCAGCGTTTCTCATGATATACTCTGCATAAAAGTTAAATAAGCAGGGTGACAATATACAGCCTTGAGGTACTCCTTTTCCTATTTAGAACCAGTCTGTTGTTCCATGTCCAGTTGTAACTGTTGCTTCCTGACCTGAATACAGGTTTCTCAAGAGGTAGGTCAGGTAGTCTGGTATTCCCATCTCTTTTTCCACAGTTTATTGTGATCCACACAGTCAAAGGCTTTGGCATAGTCAATCAAGCAGAAATAGATGTTTTTCTGGAACTCTCTTGCTTTTTCCATGATCCAGTGGATGTTGGCAATTTGATCTCTGGTTTATCTGCCTTTTCTAAAACCAGTTTGAACACCTGTAAGTTCACAGTTCACGTGTTGCTGAAGCCTGTCTTGGAGAATTTTGAGCATTACTTTACCAGCGTGTGAGATGAGTACAATTGTGTGGTAGTTTGAGCATTCATGGGCATTGCCTTTCTTTGGGATTAGAATGAAAACTGACCGTTTCCAGTTCTGTGGCCACTGCTGCGTTTTCCAAATTGCTTGCATATTGAGTGCAGCACTTTCACAGCATCATCTTTCAGGATTTGAAATAGCTCAACTGGAATTCCATCACCTCCACTACCTTTGTTTGTAGTGATGCTTTCTAAGGCCCACCTGACTTCACATTCCAGGATGTCTGGCTCTAGGTGAGTGATCACACCATTGTGATTATCTGGGTCGTGAAACTCTTTTTTGTACAGTTCTTCTTAATATCTTCTGCTTCTGTTAGGTCCATACCATTTCTGTCCTTTATTGAGCCCATCTTTGCATGAAATGTTCCCTTGGTATCTCTAATTTTCTTGAAGAGATCTCTGGTCTTTCCCATTCTGTTGTTTTCCTCTATTTCTTTGCATTGGAAGTCTTTCTTATCCCTCCTTGCTATTCTTTGGAACTCTGCATTCAGATGCTTGTATCTTTCTTTTTCTCCTTTGCTTTTCACTTCTCTTCTTTTCACAGCTATTTGTTAGGTCTCCTCAGACAGCCATTTTGCTTTTTTGCATTTCTTTTCCATGGGGATGGTCTTGATCCCTCTCTCCTGTATAATGTCTCGAATCTCCATCCATAGTTCATCGGGTGCTCTATCAGAGCTAATCCCTTAAATCTATTTCTCACTTCCTCTGTATAATCGTAAGGGATTTGATTTAGGTCATACCTAAATGGTCTAGTGGTTTTCCGTACTTTCTTCAATTTAAGTCTGAATTTGGCAATAAGGAGTTCATGATCTGAGCCACAGTCAGCTCCCGGTTTTGTTTTTGCTGACTGTATAGAGCTTCTCCATGTTTGGGTTCAAAGAATATAATCAATCTGATTTCAGTGTTGACCATCTGGTGATGTCCATGTGTAGAGTCTTCTCTTGTGTTGTTGGAAGAGGGTGTTTGCTATGACCAGTGCGTTCTCTTGGCAAAACTCTATTAGCCTTTGCCCTGCTTCATTCTGTATTCCAAGGCCAAATTTGCCTGTTACTCGAGGTGTTTCTTGAATTCCTACTTTTGCATTCCAGTCCCCTATAATGAAAAGGATATCTTTTTTGGGTGTTAGTTCTAAAAGGTCTTGTAGGTCTACATAGAAACATTCAACTTCAGCTTCTTTAGCGTTACTGGTTGGGGCATAGGCTTGGATTACCGTGATATTGACTGGTTTGTCTTGGAATCAAATGAAGGGATGAAGCCAAAGCAAAAACAATACCCAATTGTGGATGTGACTGCTGATAAAAGCAAGGTCTGATGCTGTAAAGAGCAATATTGCATAGGAACCTGGAATGTCAGGTCCATGAATCAAGGCAAATTGGAAGTGGTCAAGCAGGAGATGGCAAGAGTGAACATCGACATTCTAGGAATCAGCGAACTAAAATGGACTGGAATGGGTGAATTTAACTCCGATGACCATTTAAATGGCTAGGCAACTATAACAGTCATACCTTTTTCATGGTTTTTCAGAGCTATATCTACCATTGCTTTCCTATATACAATCCAGATCTATTAGATGTATTGTATGCCTCCCACTTTATCCAAAACAAAAACCACCCAGCCCTGAGGGGAGCTTTCAGGATCTTTTTTTTTTTTTTTTTTTTCACAGTGGTCAGAACCTGAGCCAGTCTGGCCACTGGCTCAGTCACACTGCGGCTTCCTTGAGTCTTGACAACCAGATTAGACCAAGCCCCCTTAGGTTCATTCACCACCAAAGTCTGGAGTCTTAGGCATGTTAAGTCTGACGTTATACAACCCCCTGAACTATTACAAAATTAAGGCAGATCATGTATAGCCAGCCTAGCTTGCAAATCTCATATTAATAAAAGCTCACTGGTCTAAGAGCAGCCAGTAAAGAAAGTATTGTTTTGATGTTATACTTGGCATGCTTATCAACCTTAACCTTTGCTATCTGACCAATTGTAGAGGAAAAGATATTTGACTGAGTCTGAGAGGCTTAGAGTTTGAGAGGCTAATAGAGTTTTGCCAAGAGAACACACTGGTCATAGCAAACACCCTTTTCCAACAACACAAGAGAAAACTCTACACATGGACATCCACCAGATGGTCAACACCAAAATAAGACTGATTATATTCTTTGCAACAAAGATGAAGAAGTTTAATATAGTCAGCAAAAACAAGACTGGGAGTGGACTGTGGCTCAGATTGTGAACTCCTTATTGCCAAATTCAGACTTAAATTGAAGAAAGTAGGGAAAACCACGAGACAATTCAGTTATGACCTAAATCAAATCCCTTACGATTATACAGTGGAAGTGAGAAATAGATTTAAGGGCCTAGATCTGATAGACAGAGTGCCTGATGAACTATGGATGGAGGTTCATGACATTGTACAGGAGGCCGGGATCAAGACCATTCCCAAGAAAAAGAAATGCAAAAAAGCAAAATGGCTGTCTGAGGAGGCCTTGCAAATAGCTGTGAAAAGAAGAGAAGCAAAAAGCAAAGGAGAAAAGGAAAGATATACCCATCTGAAGGCAGAGTCCAAAGAATAGCAAAGAGAGATAAGAAAGCCTTCCTCAGGGATTAGTGAAAAGAAATAGAGGAAACAATAGAATGGGAAAGACTAGAGATCTCTTCAAGAAAATTAGAGATACCAAGGGAACATTTCATGCAATGATGTGCTCAATAAAGGACAGAAATGGTATGGACCTAACAGAAGCAGAAGATATTAAGAAGAGGTGGCAAGAATACACAGAACTACACAAAAATGATCTTCATGACCTAGATAATCATGATGGTGTGATCACTCATCTAGAGCCAGACATCCTGGAATGTGAAGTCAGGTGGGCCTTAGGAAGCATCACTACAAACAAAGGTAGTGGAGGTGATGGAATTCCAGTTAAGCTATTTCAAATCCTGAAAGATGATGCTGTGAAAGTGCTGCACTCAATATGCCAGCAAATTTGGAAAACTCAGCAGTGGCCACAGGACTGGAAAAGGTCAGTTTTCATTCCAATCCCTAAGAAAGGCAATGCCCATGAATGCTCAAACTACCACACAATTGCACTCATCTCACACGCTAGTACAGAGAAGGCAATGGCAACCCACTCCAGTACTCTTGCCTGGAAAATCCCATGGATGGAGGAACCTGGTAGGCTGCAGTCCATGGGGTCGCTAAGAGTTGGACACGACTGGGTGACTTCACTTTCACTTTTCACTTTCATGCATTGGAGGAGGAAATGGCAACCCACTCCAGTATTCTTGCCTGGAGAATCCCATGGAGGGAGGAGCCTGCTGGGCTGCCGTCTAGGGGGTCACACAGAGTCGGACATGACTGAAGCGACTTAGCAGCAGCAGCAGCAGCAGCAGCAGCACATGCTAGTAAAGTAATACTCATAATTCTCCAAGTCAGGCTTCAACAGTACGTGAACTGTGAACTTCCAGATGTTCAAGCTGGATTTAGAAAAGGCAGAGAAACCAGAGATCAAATTGCAAACATCCGCTGGATTATCAAAAAAGCAAGAGAGTTCCAGGAAAACATCTATTTCTGCTTTATTGACTATGCCAAAGCCTTTGACTGTGTGGATCACAATAACTGTGGAAAATTCTTCAAGAGATAGAAATACCAGACCACCAGACTTGCCTCTTGAGAAATCTGCATGCAGGTCAGGAAGCAACAGTATGTTGCCTGCAACAGAAATCTGTATGCAGGTCAGGAACAACTGGTCATGGAACAACAGACTAGTTCCAAATAGGGAAAGGAATATGTCAAGTCTGAATATTGTCTCTCTGCTTATTTAACTTCTATGCACAATACATCATAAGAAATGCTGGGCTGGATGAGGCACTAGTTGGAATCAAGATTGCCAGGAGAAACATCAATAACTTCAGATATGCAGATGACACCATCCTTAGGGCAGAAAGCAAAGAACTAAAGAGCCTCTTGATGCAAGTAAAACAGGAGAGTGAAAAAGTTGGCTTAAAGCTCAACATTCAAAAAACTAAGATCATGGCATCTGGTCCCATCATGCCATGGCAAATAGATGGGGAAACAGTGAGAGACTATTTTCCTGGGCTCCAAAATCAATGCAGATGGTGACTGCAGCCATGAAATTAAAAGATACTTGCTCCTTGGAAGAAAAGTCATGACCAACCTAGACAGCATATTAAAAAGCAGAAACCTTAGTTTGCCCAAAAAGGTCCATCTAGTTTTTCCATTAGTCATAGTTTTTCCATTAGTCATGTATGGATGTGAGAGCTGGACTATAAAGAAAGCTGAGCATCAAAGAACTGATGCTTTTGAACTGCGGTGTTGGAGAAGACTCTTCAGAGTCCCCTGGACTTCAAGGAAATCCAACCAGTCCATCCTAAAGGAGATCAGTCCTGAGTGTTTATTGGAAGGACTGATGTTTAAGCTGAAACTCCAATACTTTGGTCACCTGATGCAAAGAACTGACTCACTGGAAAAGACCCTGATGCTGGGAAAGATTGAAGGCTAGAGGAGAAGGAGATGACAGAGGATGAGATGGTTGGATGGCATCACTGACTTAATGGACATGAGTTTGATAAACTCCAGGAGTTGGTGATGGACAGGGAGGCCTGGCATGCTGTAGTCCATGGGGTAGCAAAGAGTTGAAGATGACTGAACTGAACTGAGAGGCTTAGAGACCTCTGCAGATGTGAGAGCATTCTACTTCTCCATTCAACATTGCTTGTTTGATCTCCAGCAGCATCTTTTAAATGGTTATGTGTTTGGGCTTAGAATGTATTTTGCGTTCATTGTGAAGACAAGAAGACTTCATCTTAGAGAAAAGAGTGTGAATTTATCAAACCTAAAAGGATGCTATAAATCTCCCAGGCCTCATGTAAGAGGGTTATCTCACCTTAACTCAGTCTAGCTCTGAGAGACAGCAATGCCCAGGGCACAACCCAAGGTCTGGCTGAGCTAGAATCTGGGAATTAGAGACACAGACCCATACTTTAAATCAATGTCAATTCCATCTGAACACTGTATTTGAGGAAATTAATCAATTTCTTTCTTTTTCCTTCTGTGTGTGTGTGTGTGCGTGTGTGTGCACGCACGTGCCATGAGATAGGTTGCCAAACAGAAGCAAATGGGTGACAGACAAATTTCTATGTATATCACTGCCCTTTGAAATGATTTAGCTGTGGCTGGCACTTGTAAATATCCAGAGTGGAAATTCATATACTATCCAGTGTGTCAAACCTCTGCCCACTCATATTCTGAGCTTCAGCTTCCTCCAGCTACTGTTTCACCATTCCCGAGTGGGTTCCTGCATCTACTTTTCTGTACCTGTAACCAGAATACGTTTGCACTGCTTCTCATTTCTTAACCACACTGTGTCCTATCTGTTAACTCCACTGTTTAGATATTAAAGAGCAAGTAAGATTTATCATTTCATGTCAGTAGCATTGGTTAGCAGCAGCTGCCTGGAACACAGTTTGGGGAAAAGTGAGAAGGCTATGTTTGGACTCCCTGTGACTGAACACTCCTGCAGTGGGTACATGGGTAGCATGTGTGCCACTCTTTGATAGTTTCTAATCCAACAATCTAAGACAAATGGGCAGCTGAAGTGTATCCTGACAAGGTATTCATGTGCAAGAATCATTATATCCTCATTGGCTGCCTATATGGTAAATCCATCATCAATAATGGATAATACAGCTGTCATTTACTGAGCAAGACCAAGGTGCCAGCCACTATGCTTGGTGGCTTACATGTATTATCTCAAATCTCTTCATCAACTCTACAAAGCAGGTGTTATTATTTACACTTTGCAGATGACAAAACAAGACTCAACAGGTTTTCAAAGCCACATAAATCAGTGAGGAGCAGAGGCACAAGTCAAAATGGCTCATCATGTGCCAAATCGTAACAACAGAACAAACGGAAATCCTAAGCATCCATGGCCCCTCTGCATCCCTGGAGAGTCTCTATTTTCTAAGAGACAAGAAGGAGCCAAGTGAAGGGACTTGGGCTCAAAATACAACCTAAGATCCAAAACGATTGACAGTTATATATAAACGTTAAATTAATCTTAAGTCAAAATTATTTTCAAAGGTTAGAATTATGATTTATGAACTAGGATGAGATGAGTAAAAATAGGCATCATTTCCTTTTAATTTTAAACTGTGATTCATAAGATAAGAGTACTGGTGCCTACAACCTAGATGATAAATTCCATGAGGCCAAGAGTCCATATTCTCAATTTTTCTTCCAACTGCCACAGTTAAGACTAAACACAATTCCTTAAGAATCCCCACAAATGCTTGTTATCTAAGCGTGCATTCTCCTTAAGCAAAAACAAAGGAAGAAGGAAAAATAACATACAGGATGTTTATTTTTCTTAATTCTTTGTAAATCATGGAAAGTAAAGTGGATGGTTTATAATCAAGATGACAAAAAAAGAACGTCCAAATTCTTAACCATTAAACGATCCAAGTGTGTGGATAAATTCCTATCCTATGATAAAGAAGGGGCTTCCTTGGTGGCTTTATGGTAAAGAATTTGTTTGCCATTGCAGGAGACATGGGTTCGATCTCTGGGTCAGGAAAATCCCTTAGAGAAGGAAATGGCAACCCACTCCAGTATTCTTGCCTGGGAGATCCCTTGGACAGAGAAGTCAGGTGGGCTATTGCTCCTGGGGTCGCAGAAGAGTCAGACATGACTTGGTGACTAAATAACAACAATAAAGAAGAGATTCTTAGGAACTGAATGGCAGTCTTAAAAATACAGCTGAGCATGCACATACCTACACACACACACACACACACACACACACACAATACAGCCTAGTTTAAGGTGCGCAGAGAGTTAGAAATTCTATGGCCAGAGCCATAACATTATTTAACTTAACACTCATGAGATGAAAACAAAGAACTGCAAACTAAGAGTTAAATAATTCAAGCAGAAATAGCAAAGTTATCCTACAAGTGGTGGGGACAATGTAATGCTGCATCATCTCATTTTAGTAGCTGAAGCAATTATTTATGTGAAATCACCACAAAGCGATTATTGCCAACATAATGATTAAGGTTTATGGTGCAATGTAGAAGGCCAAACTTGTTATATAAATGGTAAACCTCAATAACTCAGCTTTTTAATAACAGTTTGAGATTTAATCAACACAAAGTAATTGCATTAAATCTGAATTAAATTCACACTGGAGACATGATAATATCAAGCAGAACATCACGTTCCCTTTCCTCATATTTAGAACAGATCCCATGATCATGTGAATCAATGCAGTTCAGTTCAAGTTCACTGAAGAAACAGTTTTCTACTGGAGACCATGGGTAGTATATTTCCGTTGATGTTCACACATGGATCTTGCGAGTAAGTCAGAGACATATCTTGGAAATTTACCCATACTTAAAAATTTCCCCATACTTAAAAAATATGTTTATTTTAATTGGAGGATAATTACAATTCTGTGATGTTTCTTGCCATACATCAAAGTGAATCAGCCACAGGCTTACATGTGTCCCTTCCCTCCCAAGCCCTCCCCACCTTATACAGAGTGAAGCAGATCAGAAAGAGAAAGACAAATATTGCATATTAACGGATATATATGGAATCTATAAAGATTGTAACCATGATCCTATGTGCAGGGCAGCAAAGGAGACACGGACATAAAGAACAGACTTTTGGACTCAGTGGGAGAAGGCGAGGGTGGTATGATTTGAGAGAATAGCATTGAAACATACACATTACCACAAGTAAAACAGCCAGTGGGAGTTTGATTTATGATGCAGGGAACCCAAAGCCAATTCTCTATACTTTTTATTCAAACTATATTAAAATTGCTTTTAGCATTCGCAGGTATAATTTTACTACTTTAGGCCACTGCATCTCAAATTTTAGCACCACAGAACACCTGTGACATGAGAGAAATGCACTGTTCCCCTAGGAAGCTGGGCCCACAATCCACCAAAACTAAATTTTCTGTAACAGACGATATTTTATCTTTAAAATTACTACAAAGTTTGCATTATCTTCCAGGATATATTTGACTTTGACCTTGTTCTTATGTCAAGAAGAACATTTTAAATTGCTATCAAAGAGAAAAACAAAAAACTGTGTAATGTTTAACCTTAAATTCTGCAAATCTCCAGTTTGAGAGGCCCAGCTTCAGATCCTTCGTTTAAGTACAAACAGTACAAAATAAATATTTACACACTGGGCCATAATAAACTCATTTTAGTAGTCTTCCTGAGTTGCCAAATTTGAAGGTTAATTAATCTTCTTGAAGTTTCTAACAAAGGTTAAAATGTACCTTAGCAGTTTCTAGTTCCTCAAGGATAGATCATATCAACATTTAATAAAAGTGTCCTTGAATCCTGAGGAAACCATAATTGAAAAACAAATTGAAAATGACACATGTACCCCAATGTTCATTGCAGCACTATTCACAACACCTAGGATATGAAAGCAACCTAGATATCCATCAACAGATGAATGGATAAAGAAGTTGTGGTACATAGACAGAATGGAATATTACTCAGCCATAAAAAGAAACACATGGAAATCAGTTCTAATGAGGTAGATGAACCTAGAACTTTATACAGAATGAAGTAAGTCAGCAAAAGCAAGACAAATATCACATATGAATTTATATATACGGAATCTAGAAAGATGGTACTGACACACCTATTTGCCAAGCAGCAGTGGAGACACAGGCATAGTGGGCAGACTTGTAGACACAGTGGGGGAAGGAGAGGGTGAGACAAATAGAGTAGCGCTGACACACATAAGTTCAATTCAGTTCAGTCGCTCAGTCGTGTCCGACTCTTTGCGACCCCATGGACCCCCGATGGACAGCACACCAAGCCTCCCTGTCCATCACCAACTCCCAGAGTTTACCCAAACTCATGTCCATTGAGGCAGTGATGCCATCCAACCATCTCATCCTCTGTCATCCCCTTCTCCTCCTGCCCTCAATCTTTCCTATTATCAGGGTCTTTTCCAATGAGTCAGCTCTTCACATCAGGTGGCCAAAGTATTGGAGTTTCGCTTCAACATCAGTCCTACTAATGAACACCCAAGACTGATCTCCTTTAGGATGGGCTGGTTGGATCTCCTTGCAGTCCAAAGGACTCTCAAGAGTCTTCTCCAACACCACAGTTCAAAAGCATCAATTCTTCTGCACTCAGCTTTCTTTATAGTCCAGCTCTCACATCCATACATGACTACTGGAAAAACCATAGCTTTGACTAGATGGACCTTTGTTGACAAAGTAACATCTTTGCTTTTTAATGTGCTGTCTAGGTTGGTCCTAACTTTCCTTCCAAGGAGTAAGTGTCTTTTAATTTCATGGCTTCAGTCACCACTTTCAGTGATTTTGGAGCCCCCCCAAAATAAAGTCAGCCACTGTTTCCACTGTTTCCATTACCTTAGGTAAAATAGATAGTCAGTGGGATGATTAAGGGAGATCAGACCTGGTGATCTATGACAACCTACAGGGGTGGGATGCGACCTATGACTGATTCATGTTGATGTATGGCAGAAACCAACATAATATTGTAAAGCAATTGCCCTCCAATTAAAAATAAATAAAAGTTTAAAATGCATGCTTGAATGTGCTAATTTTTTTGTTTTGATTTTACCACATTGGCATGTCAGTGAATCTAGATGTTTATTCTTCCTATCTGAAGTAGTATCCCTAACACAGGAAAAAACTTCCTGAAGACGTTCAGTTGAATTATAGTCGTAAGATGACCCACCCATAAGAATAGGATTTCATAGTCAAATAAGTTTGGGAAACTAAGCACATGCTTTTTTGCAGCTTTATAATAAATACTGGAAAATAGAACTTACTGAGAAGTCTTGTAGTAAGTCTCATAATGCTCAATTCTTATCTTCACAAATTAGTTATTAACCGCTGGTAGAACTAGTGCTTCACAGAACACACTTCCTAAGAAATATACACTATTGATCTCATTTGCTTATATTACAATCCATCTTAGTATTTGCTTTTCTAAACTGAAAAAAAAAAAACAATATCTATTTTCATTTAGCTTGTTGCTTCACTTTTCTGTTAAATTTGAAAGAAAGTGAAAATGAAGTCGCTCAGTTGTGTCCACCTCTTTGTGACCCCACAGACTGTAGCCTACTAGCTTCTCAGTCCACGGAATTTTCCAGGCAAGAGTACTGGAGTGGGGTTTATACTATTGACTTATAATTACTTTCAAGTTCCTCCTGTTTTAATAGTGGATGTTTCAAGACTCATTATGTTTACTATTGCTTTACATCTATATTTTTCTTTATATCAATTATCATAAGTAGACCACTTTGGTGCCCACCAGCTACTTTTAAGTTCATGCACACATATTTCTGAAATCATTCTAAAAACCTGTATCAATCAACTTATTTCATTCACTCTTTATAATAACAACTTATTTGGAAATTTTGAATTTGCTCCTATCAAGTCATTGAATGCATCAGTAACCCTTTTATTTCCCTTTCCCAAAGATGTATCTATTCATTTTACCCCTTATTTCCTCTCTCTCATCTTGCTCCTCTCCAAGATAAAACAGTAAAATAGCAAATAGCATTTGGTTAACCTATTATAGTTTACAAAGATCTTTACAGCACGTTATGTCATATGATTTGGACACTGAATACTGAAAGAGCCACAGGGAGGGAGAGTGGGAAATGGCATAACCCGGTGGGAAAATTGCATTGGAAAGGAATAGGAACCCCCAGAGAATATCCAAATAAAACAAACTGGAACATGAAATGGAAACCTGAGGGAAATGGAGTGGAAGATGGCAGAGGGCAATGATACATTTCAAAACAAATATACTTTAAGAGAGTTTATGAAAAAAAAAAGTCATAGTGGGAGTGTATGGAATGGAGAGACGCCTAGGGGAGTTGATTGTTAACCCTCAAACGTAGCAAAGGACAGAAAAATGCAATCTAGTAGTCTGGGGAAGGCCGAAAGAAGAAAGGAAATTGCAATGTGGGAAGTCTCACTTCACAACTCAGCAACAGTTTCATTACTTTCCTATATACTCTGTCTAATAAAAATAATTCAGCATGAACTGGGGATAAATAAACAGTTATAAAATAAATTTCCTGGAAATTACTTATCCAGTTTAAGTTGGTTTTGTTGTTGTTGTTGTTCTTGTTGTTTTTATGAAGCTATTTTATTGGGTATATAGGTGGAGTGGCACAGAAGGGGACACTCAACTCAATGATGTGAGACTTAGGAGACTCATGTTTAAAATAGATGCTTCTAGAGGGCAATGGTAATGTCGGTGCTCCATGTGATGTTTTCTGAGTGCCTAATATATAATACAAATTCAGTAAATATTCAATATTGAAGAAAATGATGATGAAGACCTTGCTTCTCCCTGTAATGTGTTCTATAACCAAGTCAATCTGCCTCATGGTTTTGTTACAAGGATTTATAACTCACTTAGAATTCCATACAAGATGAAAGATGCCATAATAGAAGGCATAATGGGAAACAAAAGCGTGAGTAGCATGAAGACTGAGATCTGGAAATAGGGGGGAGGGGTGGCAGATTTCTAAAGGACAGAAGAAGCAGGCAAATCCAGCTTCACATACAGATGAAGTGTAGCAGGTGGGATGCAGTGCTTGGTGAGAAAGGTGAACAGGTAAAAGGCAGCTCAAATAATAATAACGAGGATAACAACAGCAGCATTAGCCGTTTCTATTGTGTCTACCCTGTTCTAGGGACTATAATAGCCACATATATGTTCTTATTTACTCCTCACATCATCCTGTGGTTAAATGCCATTTAAGTAGGTATTATTATTCCTCAACATTCAGAAAACTAAGATCATGGCATCAGTCCCATCACTTCATGGCAAATAGATGGGGAAACAGTGGCTAAGTTTATTTTTCTGGGCTCCAAATTCATTGCAGATGGTGATTGCCGCCACGAAGTTAAAAGACACTTACTCCTTGGAAGGAAAGTTAGGACCAACCTAGACTGCACATTAAAAAGCAGAGACATTACTCTGTCAACAAAGGTCCGTCTAGTCAAGGTTATGGTTTTTCCAGTGGTCATGTATGGATGTGAGCTGCTGCTGCTGCTAAGTCACTTCAGTCATGTCCGACTCTGTGCAACCCCATAGATGGCAGCCCACCAGGCTCCACCATTCCTGGGATTCTCCAGACAAGAACACTGGAGTGGGTTGCCCTTTCCTTCTCCAATGCATGAAATTGAAAAGTGAAAGTGAAGTCTCTTAGTCGTGTCTGACTCCTAGCAACCCCATGGACTACAGCCTACCAGGCTCCTCCATCCATGGGATTTTCCAGTCAAGAGTACTGGAGTGGGGTGCCATTGCCTTCTCCAATGGATGTGAGAGTTAGACTATAAAGAAAGCTGAGTGCAGAAGAATTGATGCTTTTGAACTGTGGTGTTGGAGAAGACTCTTGAGAGTCCCTTGGACTGCAAGGAGATCCAACCAGCCCATCCTAAAGGAGATCAGTCTTGGGTGTTCATTAGTAGGACTGATGTTGAAGCTGAAACTCCAATACTTTGGCCACCTGATGCGAAGAGCTGACTCATTTGAAAAGACTCTAATGCTGGGAAAGATTGAGGACAGGAGGAGAAGGGGACGACAGAGGATGAGATGGTTGGATGGCATCACTGGCTCAATGGACATGAGTTGGTGGACTCCGGGAATTGGTGATGGACAGGGAAGCTTGGCGTGCTGCGGTTCATGGGGTCACAAAGAGTCGAACACGACTGAGCGACTGAACTGAACTGAATATTCCCATTTTGCAGATAAAGAATATGAGGCTCAAAGAAGTTAAATAAGTTCCCCACAATTGCACAGCTAGTAAGTAATTCCAAATCCAATTCTGGCCACTTGTTTAAAAATCCTTTCCCCTTTCCCATTTTACAATCTACATCATGCAATCTCAATATGAAGCTCTTTTATATTATAGTTCTAAAGGATTTGGATACAGCTGAAGTGCAGACATAATTCTTATTGAAAACAGGAAAGAATCCCTGGAAGAACTGGAATGTTATCTCAGGGAAAGGAACATCATTATGTAGCTATTCTTGACTGGGTTTTCAGGTGGCGCTTGTGGTAAAAAACGACAATAACAACAAAACCCTGCCTGCCACTGCAAGTAGATGTAGGAGACTGGGATTCCATTCCTGGGTCAGGGAGATCCCTGGAGGAGGGCATGGCACCCCACCCCAGTATTCTTGCCTGGAGAATCCCATGGACAGAGGAGCCTGGAGGGCTACAGTCCATGGGGTCACACAGAACGGGACACGACTGAAGAGACTTAGTACTCACTCACTGTATTCTCAATTTAAGAGACCCAGATGTGAAATTAGGTAAATCTGACTCAATGCATGATCTTGAGGAAGGCTTCAACTTTCAAATCCTTTGTTTTCACACCACCATAATGGAGTTAATAATACTGGGGATAATTTCACACCTTCAGAACTGGGATAGTGAAGAAAGCAAACACATTGAATTCCTAGTCTTCAAGACGTCTCCTACTCCTCTGCATCCGTCCAAGTTGATGGCAAATCCATTGTCTTACCCCTGAGGTCAAACACTGTGCTCTCTCCCCTGGTTTCTCTCACTCACCACTACATTCATTCTGCCATGAGATCCTGTCCAATCAAGCTAAAGAGAGCTCCACACACTGATTATTGCTCACCACTGCAATGCCACCCTGATCAGGTCAGCATCTGCTCTAGTCTGCAGTACTGCAGTAGTAGAGCCTGTTTCCTGATTCTTTCATGTTCTTTTACTGTATATTCTTCTTGTAGCAACCAAAGTGATAATTTAAGGATTTAGGTTGGAGCTTGTCATTTTTTCTGCTCAAGATTACAATGGTCTCACAAAGAGAAGAACCTCAAGTCTTTAAGTGCTCTAGGGTTCCTTTCCATCCAGACTGCTGTTCTCTCTCTGGCTTTGTCGCTCCCTTAATCAGACTTCAATGGCCACACTAGCCTCCTCTCTGATTTTCACACATATCAGGCACACACCTGCCTGAGTTCTTTTGAACCTGACATTTCAACCCTCAAGCATCTGAATAGTTTATTTTCAAGTCTTTTACTCAACTGTCAGGAAGGGGTCTAAAATGTCAGCCAGTATATCTGAAAATTTTCTATTACCTGATTATTTCTATGATCTTCCATTCTGTATGTTTCTTTCCCCCTCATTGCTCCTAATATATGATAGAGTTTATTCTGTTGCTGTTTTGTTTTCTGCTTTTCTTTTCTAAAATATGAGCTCTTTAAGAGCTTGCTTTTCTCTGCTTCCATCACTGCTTTTTCTTTTGCATTTACAACAGTATGTGTTTCAGCAATAAATGAGTGAAATAATTTTGACCCCAAGATTTCTTTATCACTCTCTTCAACTTTCTCATATTTTGTGTTGATATCATTCTCTGTATATCTGCTCCCAAAAGAGATTTATTATATGTGCATACCCATATGCACATGTGTATATTAAATTTTGGACTATAAAGAAAACTGAGCATCAAAGAATCGATGCTTTTGAACTGTGGTGTTGGAGAAGACTCTTGAGAGTCCCTTGGACTACAAGGAGATACAACCAGTCAATCCTAAAGGAAATCAGTCCTGAATATTCATTGGAAGGACTAATTCTGAAGCTGAAACTCCAATACTTTGGCCACCTGATGCAAAGAACTGACTCACTGGAAAAGACTCTGATGCTGGGAAAGATTGAAGGCAGGAGGAGAAGGGGACGACAGAGGATGAGATGGTTGGATGGCATCACTGACTCAATGGACATGAGTTTGAGTAAGCTCGAGGAGTTGGTGCTGGACAGGGAAGTCTGACGTACTGCAGTCCATGGGGTTGCAAAGATACAGATATGACTGAGCAACTGAACTTAACTGATATTAAATTTTAAGGTCTTCATGCCTGGATCTGTGTCCTTTATGTATTACTTTCTCTGACAGTGCTAAGGATAACCATTCTAAGTGCATATAAATACTTTAGAAAATGCTTATAATTGATGTTGATGAATCAACTACAAGCAAACTTTTTGATTATGTGATGTATATTTCCATTTGCTCTACAGAAAAATGAATAGGATAAAAACTATAAACACATTTTCCCATTAGTCACTGTGAATAAACCTTCAAATCTGCCTCCATCTTTCTTCTATCTCCCCTTTTGTTCCATTTGCTTTTTTTGTTATGAAACAAGTATTTATAGCCAAGGCAGGGCTGAGTAAGATGCAGTGATTATAGCTGATTTTATCACAGCTGTATTACTTAGCTGCAAGGTGAAGTGCCGTGGTAAAATGGATCATGAATCCCTGAAATTGACTATCCGTCACCTTTATAATCCTGATGGAAAGGCAGGTCAGATCAGGCCTGACAACTTCCCATGCAAACAAGAGCACCAAAGCAATGTTCCTGACTCAATTTGTCTGGAAAAGTAACTACTGAACAATAAGATAAAGATGGAAAAGGAGCTATAGTGAGAAGACTGAGAGTATTGTATAGAGCTTTACCCTAATACATAGACTGAATGCAAATGATCTGAGTGGTAGAAGAGTAGACAACACAGGTATTTAAGACACACATGTTTACAATTGCCTCAGATATTATCAGTTAATTCCTACAGTTGCAATTCTTGCCCTTAATTCAGAATTCTGTTTTTTTGAATTGAATATATCTTGGATGTTTCTAGCTAACCATCCCCTGACAAATAAAGCAGGAGTCTGATAAATATTTGTTAAATAAATGCATGACTGAATAAATCAACGGATGGATATTTAATAGTCATCTAGACTTTGCTTTGTCTTTACAGAGATATGGAGTTCATCACCTCATAAGAAAACCCATTCCATTATTGAAGAATTTTAAAAAAATTTTAGCACTTTCTTCTTGTAATGAATCCAAATCTTCTTTACTGCAACTTCCATTAGGAATCATCTGACTAGGAGTCAATAGTTTTGATTTGATTATCTCTTCTGTATACCAACTCACTGAATTTCTTAGTTTGGCATTTTCTGGTAGATTTTAAATTCTTTCTGCACTTCACAGGATGCATCATTCACAAGTGTGGGAGAAATACCACTACGGTAACTCAGGTTCTTCTACCTTCTGACTGGAATGACCCCTAGTGAGGGAGGAGCTCTCCAGACCACCTAAATTAGAAATTGTGTATGTTTTTCTTCAGTTGTGTGGTACCACCTTCTTCCTCTCTTTCCAGCTATCTATGAGATGTACTACATTTCTACCTGAATGGTCTGTGGGATTTCAGTTCGTCATTGAGGGGCAGATAAGCATTTCAATACTGACCAGTCTATCTCAAAGAGCCCTAATCATTGCACATGTATTTCTGCATTTTCTGTCTTTCTCTTGGACATTTTGGAGAGATTAATCCTTATAATCCAAGCTTTATTTGTACTTATCTGCTGTTCTAAATACAAGATACCCCTCTGATGGGAATGCATGGGCTTTCTGAGACAATAAAAATGCTATAGGGCTCAATCTCATCACATTTGTGAAGTACTGCAAGTTTGGCTCCATTTCTTCATAAGGAAAAATACAGAACTCCATTATGTGACGGGACCACCAATTACTTAGAGTATCATCTGTTTAAATAATGATGCAACAATAAACCCCATTAGCCCAAATGTGCTTTTCATTCCTTTCTTCTTCATGAGAAGATGGTTTGGTTGTGTTCTCTATCTATTGTGTTTGTGTGTGTGTGTGTGGTGTGTACACGTGTAAGATTAGCTGTCTTTGCTATTTATTTGTTCCATGCTAATGAAACCTCTGCGTCATTAACAAAGCAGAAAATAAAAAAGGTAAATAGCACTTCCCAGAAACAATTTGTTTCTTGTTACATGTGCTCTTGTTAAACACCATCTGAGGGGACATTTTGCAGAGCAAAGAAAAGGAAAAAGCTGCTAACACAATTAGATGAGTCAAAAAGAAATAATAATTATAGTCACAATGCAGTCAAATAGATATTGTGACACACACACTGTGGACTAGTAGAGAAATGGAGCATTGTATTCAAGGACAGCACAGGAAAGATGGTGCATAAGGGCACACATAGCTGATGATTGCCTGAAAAACTCTTTGTACTGGTTTCATTTAAAGTCATAAGTGAGCTGTCACTGAAACATATTTTTACTGAACAACTACTATGTGCAAGCAAATTCACTTGCAACGCTAATGACAATATGTTAGGACAGCAGTGTACTGGGAAAAAAATGAATCTGATAAAGTAGTCAGATGTGATAATGAGCATTACATGCCCCAAAGATGAATTGAGAACTGATGGCAGTCCAGCATGTTTGGCTGAACACAATTCATAAACTCTCTTAAAAACAACTGAAGCAAAACAGCTTACACACTGCAGGAGGGTGAA
This sequence comes from Bison bison bison, assembly GCF_000754665.1. Lineage (NCBI taxonomy): Eukaryota > Metazoa > Chordata > Mammalia > Artiodactyla > Bovidae > Bison > Bison bison. Next base: position 8,110,777 of record NW_011494787.1, read on the forward strand.
CAGACAATATAGACATGCACTCATGTCACGTTTTCCCTTTAGTTACATTCCCAGAAAGTAATCTTTTAATGACCAGGCATAAGAGATTAACATTCTATTAAGTTTGAGCTGCTCTATTATGGAACAATTTTGAAAAACTATAGTGAACTATACCCTTCTAGCGATGTTTGAAGCCCTGTTTGGAGCCATGACTAAATTATAATCTCTTAAATCACAGGGTGGAGGCCAGTGGTTATGAAAACACTTTACTCCACTAGGGGTGGGGGATATCTCCTTAATATGAGCTTAGTACTGGAGGATATCTGCAGTTTTACCTGGGTTCAGAAAAGAATATTCTTTCTTTTATTTCTGTTTTACTATAAAGTTTTGTAACTGGAATTTACCCAATTAAGGTTGTGATCTTCTTCATAGAAGGCACAATGTCTTTTTCTCTACAGCTTCCACAGTGTGTGACAACCAACACGGGGCTCAAGAGATACGGGTTAACTGAATTCATCTGAGTGAAAATATGTATGGCTCTAAACCACATCATTCCCCATAATTTTTAAGAAGTGTGTATTTCATACAAATCTGTGAAGTGAGTAATACCATCTCTGCTAAGGCTTAATAAATGGAACATCTGGCAATGGTTTTTAAAAGCATCTAGACAATGGAAGAACCACACATGTGCTCCAGTATTAAATTATCAATAGGTATTCCCAGTAATGATGTTCTTGAGTATTTTATTCGTGGAGCACGCAATCCCAACCTTCTTCCACATCCCTTCTTCCCAGGACCTCCTTGCCAATCCTATGATAGATGCCAGTGGGAACTTGATCAATGCAATAAGACTGATTCTAAAGCTCTATAGAACATGCTGTAAGTGGCATGCTGAACACCTCCTGCTACATTTTACCCTGGTAGATAAAAGCTATATTCCTTCAACTCCTTTGTAGCTACTGCTCATTACTTGTATCACCAACCACATGAACACTTGTGAGACTTTGATCAGGAGCTGACAAACACTGAAGGGGTAAGGCCTAGGTGTCTATATTTTGGTAAGGATCCTGGCAAAGAAAGCATGGTTTTAGAGCCAATAATTTTAGTGGCAGCTTCCTGATCTCACTACTTCCTGATCAAAGCAGCAAGGGAATGGTTTTAGTGCTGGCTGCTGGGATACTAGCTTCCTAACTGGGTGGGTGGCTTTCTGATTCAGCAGCTTTCTAGATTCTAGATTACTGCAAAGATAGCAATTCACTTGGTGACCCAGTTCTATGGTGAGATGTTAGAAGTCATTCTTGGGTGTTCAGCTTGGGATTTGTTTCTTCAGGGTTCTCAATGATTCTGAGCTATCTTTAACTTCTAATAATTTTTTTTAAGCTTAAAAAAGGTAGACTGGATTATACTGTATGTGAATAAGAGTCCTGATCACAACATGGAGTCCATTTTTATGTATTTGCCTAGGTGAGGAGGGAACTCTGTCTTCTGAAATATGTCTTTGAAATCTATTTAAATAGACAATATTTCCTATAGTATTCTGTCCTGACTCCAAGTCTCTTCTTGGATAACCTCTTTGCTTTTTTAGAGACTTATAATGGACAGAGGAGCCTGGCAGGCTATCATCCATGGGGTCGTAAAGAGTTGGACGGACGTGACTGAGGGATTGAGTGCTCATGCACACACATACAATGGACACTTCACTTGGGTATAGCCTTAACATGGGGATATACAACCCAAAATTATAATGATTGCTATGGTCTTTAATTTTGAATTTCAGAAATCGAAGGCTGATTCAGAGGAGCTACCTCATACTCTGCTTAAACTCATTGTTGGGATAATAATATTGTACACAGAGTACAATTATTGCCAAAGTAATTATTCTTGAAAGTTGATCTTATAAAATGACTGATAGTAAATTCAAATAAGAGTATTATGGATTATTCACTTATCCAAAAGGATTTCCGATCATCTTTTTTTTTTTTCCTAAGTCATCTTTTAAAAGTTCTCTAATGATACAGAATCTAGCACCTATAGATGAGGCTCTAGGGGATCAATGTCTTCAGCACATTCAAGGGAGATTCTTAATAGCATCAGCTACTGTTCACACTGATGAAGTTCCTTTAATGTTTATTGAACTCCCTGCTTCATTTTTTCTTCAGGGTTATGCTCCTATATAGTTTCATGCATTTAATTTGCCCATTTAAGCTTAGTATAGCATTTGTGAAAAGGGCTTGGAAAAGATCACCATCCTAAGATTCCTACCCTTTTCAACCTGGTATTCATTGACTTTTGAAATGGTTTCCTCTTTTCCATGAACTAGTAGAATATTGACATTTTTTACTGTGGCCATCAATAACTGGCAGAACAAATCCAGTGCCTCATGTCACTGCCATTTGGGGCTTAAGGAAGCACAGAATGTTAATCTCTTTCTCCAGAAGGAAAGGACTTTTTTATATATATAATTATACTTCCTGTGTAGTTTTGTTCTGCTTTTACACACCATTCTAACATGTCCACACCTGCTCTCTACTAACACTTATTATCAGTAAGGATGCACATAGAAGATGAGAGGTATTCTTATTCTACTTCATAAAAATGCTGTTTTCAACAATTATTGGAACCTTTGATATCTATAATCCCATGCTGATGTTTTTCTTTACCAGAAGTTATTTGGACTAGTTAAGCTTGGCAAGGTTATTTCATTGACTATACAACAGATAACTTCTGGAATTAATAGCAATGACAAAAACTTAATATATATATTTAATTGCTCATTAAATATTATTTGAATAACAAAGTGTTGAGGTTCATAACTTCAGAAGTAAAGTCATGTTAAATATTTCCTGATTTAATCAGATGAGGGTATGACTCATACATAGAAAGTAGGTTTTGTTCATCTCTATAAAGGAATAGATTTCATTTATTGCTAATTGTACTTTCTGATAAACACTTCAATGCCTCATCCCTTGAAAGCAGCTTATGGAAAATGTGAAATGAGACAAACATCTTTCATTCTGGCTGTCTTCAAGTCTCTTGTTATCTTCATGAGACCTGAGTAGATTTGTTTCCCCTAAGATCTTAGCCTGTGACCATCTATTAAATTGATTCATTTCAGTAAATAGTGTGGGTCATTTTTGTTAAGTTTTTTGCATTAGTTAAGGTGAAGGCTAAGTTACTGTTAATAAATAAATAAGTCAAAAGCTTCAACAGTGGTTTAAGAAGGTTTGTCAGTCGCTCACAGAACTCACAGAATGAAGTCATTGGTCCAGGCTGGCAGACAGCTTTGTCCCCTGAAATCATTCAAAGATTCAAGTTGCCGTTATTTTGTCCTGAACATCCTACCCTCTTTTACCTAGTTGATACATTAGGCTGTGGACACCTCCATGCTGTCACTTGTGAGAAGAGAATAGAAAGTACACGGAGGAATACATGGCTGTGGCTCAGACTAACATATAACACTCATCACTCCCACTCATGCTCCACTGGTAAGGACTTTATCACTGCAAGGAAGGATGGGAAATAATAGGCCCAAATGAGGCACTGTGCACCCAACTACAGCTCCATCACCAGGGAGGAAGGGGCACATGGGTCTCTGCTTCATTTGCCAACCTTATCAATCAGTCAATTGATTTCAGCTGGTTCAGCTGACTTAGGGGGAAGATATTTTTTTCTAACTATATACAAGTCATATGTGGATTTGATCCCTCACCTTCTGCCCACAAATGTGCTCTACTGAGGGATATTTAAACATATCCCATTCATTTTTCTTACTGAGTTCTTTAAAATCTGAATAGTTCTTATTTTACTGGTTAAGCATGACATACAACGTTGAGTGATAACATCGGGAGACTAATCATGTTTCTCCCACCTCCCTCCAAATTATATTGGTTCCATAAAGGTGGAGTCTTGAAGCTAACAGGGGTATCCCTTGGTGTCAACACATCAAAAATCTTCCTGGCCTATGTCATACTCTACACTAATCTTTTGGTTCCTCAAACCACTTTATAAAGGTTATGAAGGATGTGCTTTATGAATCTCTTATTGCAGCACTGCAAAACTTTTTAATAGCAAAGCAACCATCACAATGCTGTTAAAAATAATTAATAATTCACTGGGTCCCTATTTATCTCACCATGGCTGCCTAACTTCACATAAAAAGATCAGGCTTCGGAGGTGAACCAAGGCGTTAACAGGTGTTGCAGGATCACAAAGGTGATTTCCCATTAGCCATGAGGTAAATGTTCTGGAAACAGCATCAGGAATGCTACAACTCAGTGCTGCCTATGTATCAAGTCATTTACATTAAATGAAGTTATTATTGTGGTTAAATAAATTCCAAGCCATTATTATCAACACATTAATTAAGGTAATGATGTAATGAAACAGGTTTACTGTTAGCTCCACACATGTTATAGAGGTGGAAACTGGAACAATTCAGCTCCAATGAAGACCTCAAAATGACACTTTGAACATTAAAGGGCATCGCACCCGAGATGGAAACGGATTTTCTGTTTGGTCAATGGCACTGTCCAGATCCAGAATTAGTAAACTTTTGCCGAAACAATTTAGCACAATGATGAAGAGAGCACAGACTTTAAAATGAGAATGGTTTCTGCTTGATTAGAGGTCCTTTTGCTTACTTCTGGGTGATCTTAAGCAGCATTACTTAGCTAAAACTTAGCAACAATATGTGCAAAATGAATGTATTAACTGTTGTTGTCTCCCCCTGCCCTTTTAAAAGTTGAAGTGCATTTGACATACAATATTGTATTAGTTTCAGGTATAATATAGTGATTCGAAATTTATATACCTTGCATGCATGCATGCTCAGTTGCTTCAGTCATGTCCGACTCTTTGTGACTCTATGGACTGTAGCCCACCAGGCCTCTTTGCCCATGGTATTCTTTAGGCAAGAATACTGGAATGGGTTGCCATTGCCTTCTCCAGAAGATCTTCCCAACCCTGGGATTGAACCCACGTCTTCTGCATTTCAGGTGGATTCTCTGTCACTGAACCACCAGGGAAACCACTTATATACATTATGCATTAGGCCAGTCATGTTAAGCCTAGTAACCGTCTGTTACTATGCAAAGTTATTACAATACTATTGACTATATTCCCTATGTTCTACATTGTATTCCTGTGACTTGTTTATTTTATAACTGGAAGTCTGTACCTCTTAATCCCCTTCACCTGTTTTGCCAGCCCCACTCTCACCCCTCTAGCAACTTACTAGTTTGTTCCCTGCCTCTGAGTCTGTTTCTGTTTTGTTTATTCTTTTGTTAATTACTATTTCCTTATATAATTGTTGCAAGAATTAAATTAGAACTTCTATGTTAAGCCCGCTGCACAGGGTCAGGAGTAGTAAAGGGGTGAATAAGCATTAACACATCATTATTATTACCCTCAAAATGTTTATATTGCCTGCCCACTCATATGGTTAAACACTGGACCTTACATTCAAAGTAGAAGAATTGGATTATGTTATATATAGTTGACAAGATCAATATATATTTATTTTTTCCCAATAGGAAACTTTCACATTCTAACCATAGGATACTGGAATGCAGTCTTTGAGAAGGAAGATTAAAACACAGGACATAATAGATGACATGTAGGTGACAATATGGGCTCGACGAACCAAACTGTTGATTCTGCAAACTATCAGAGGGGAGAACCTACGGGATGGTGAGTAGTTCTTTAAAGTGAGAGCTGAGGAAATGCGTTTTAAACAGCAACTGAATGATACATATAGGGTATTTTTTATAGCCATCAATAGGTATAATTGGAAGGAGGAAGACAACTTGGATCGTAACTGTTTACCATGTTTGAAGAAATCGTCATTATGAAATGCCTTCAAGAACTGACCTCACTGAAAACTTAAATTAATAAATAAAAGTCACTGAGACTGTTATTACACACACACACACACACACACACACACACACACACACATTGCCCCTGGGTTTGCTATAAAAGGATCTCAGGGGTTATTACCATCTTATCAAATATTCCATTAAGACTAACAGCCCTAAAAGAGAACTGTCATTTGCCAAAATTTCCTCTGAGCTCTAGGAATCGTTTTTGTCAGTGTCATGCCTGGACTAGGATTCAATGCAGAAAAGAATGAAGTCAGAACCTGGTTAATATATAATTAGCAATAAAAGAAGCTGGGACATTTGAATAATACATCACATGGTCACATGAGAAGAATCCCAAGAAAATGGAGAGAACATGGGCTAGAGATAAATCATGTGTAAGTTGTAAGAAGGGAAATTGGATGGTACATAGAAAAGAGATGACAGCAAGTAGTAATAATGTCTTCTATTTGTATCTACTATTTCTTTAAAGTAGTCCCCTGTTAATACTCACAGTATGTGCAAAAGAAGCCTGGAACAAGTATCCAAATCTTTATTTTAGAAAGAAAAAAATTAGGAAGATAAAGTGACTTGCACAGGGCTTCTCTAATGAGTCAGGTGCTCTGCTGGGACTTGCTCTGAATCCCCTGCTACAGCCATTAAGACACACTGCTGCCAGGTAGTCATGAGGGAAGCACAGATACACTCCCCACATGCAAACCCATCCATGTCCTTTCTTAGCATCTAATACTGAGAGGATAGCACAATTTAGATGTCCCTGTTTATGGTATCTCCTTGTATACTGGAGGTCTTACTGTCACCATGAAATGGAGTAAGTATTGCTCTAAATCTGTGTTGGTATGATGTGAGAACCAGAAGCATCAATAATATCTGAGGCTTCTTAGAAATGTAGAAGTTTAAATCCCACCCTAGACCTACTGAATCAGAATCAGCATTTTAGCACGGCTCCCAAGTGTCAGGCTTCCTTTGTGAGAACTATGTTGACAAAGTGCCTCAACTCACATTTCCCTATTTTAGTTTGCTTTCACATACATCAACATCAGGCAGGGGAAGAAGGATAATTATTTGGATTTTTTTTTTTTCTGCTTTCTGTGATGCTAAACACTGTGTCAACAACACCACTCAGTCTGGCATAGCAGAGCTCAATGACAGTCTTCCCGTCAATGCTCAGAGAAGTCCAATCCACCATTACTCCTCCTGCTCCAGTACATTCATATCTCCAAGGTTTCCCTAGCAGCAGAGGCCTTGAAAGGCAGGATTGAGAGTGAAGGTACATTGAAACTGCTCCCCAACCCTACGTCCTGCAAAAAGAGAGAACTTTGCAAGTATTCATTTTTTAACATGGGTGGCGAATGTAGCCACTGCCCAGGTAACAGGTGAGACACCTTAAAAGGTACACTTATGGAGTAGATTGAGGACTGGTCTGAACTGAGCATTGTGTACTCCCACTCAGTGAAGAGGATGAGCACACGAGAGTGTTCTCTCTCAAAAGTCTGGAAAAGAGAAGTGGTCTGGACAACAAGAATATATTAGAACAGATCATAGTGGAAATTTTAATGATGCAAATATGAGTTAGATAAATTTGATTCTTGAATGATTCTTTTTTCAAGAAGTTTCATATCAAATTTTAAACAAAAACATAAGATTTCATACACAGACCCTGCTATACATTAAGCACAAAGTGTAATATAATTTAAATACAGCTCATATTTGAAAAAAATCATACATTATGTCACCAATTCCTATAAATCCTTCTGTATGTCTACCTAGCTCATTCTAGTCTGTTACCCCGGACTCAACATGTAGGCTACTCTGAGCTTGAGAACAAACAGATTAAAGAGACAATTACTTAACTTTCTTAGTAAAAAAAAAAAAAAAAAATACTAAACAACTGGTATGATTGAGTTTGTGCTCCCATAAATGGATGGGTAAACAAAAATCAGTGCTGAAATTAGATAATAAGTTATATGATAGTGTATTTAAAGATACAATGATAGTATACACATAACACAACATCTTACTATTGATGGGAAAAACAGGTGATCAACTAGAGAGAGGAATTCTTTAGAGAAGAGTTCTTTGTGATTGCTGATAATTCTATAGGAACTTTTACTTGCGATTGGAGACAGAATAATGGCCTCCCAAAGACATCCACGACCCAATCACTAGAACCAACGTACAGACTACTTTACATGACAAAAAGGAATTTTCTTGTGATTAAGTTAAAAATCTTGAGCTGGGGAGATTGTTATGGGTGTGCCTAATGGAATCATAGGGGTTTTAGATGTCAAAGAACAGAGAAAAAGAAAGATAGCTGACTACAGAAGAGGAGGTCAGAATGATGTCATATAAAGAGGCTTCAACCCACTATTGCAGGTTTTCAAGATGAAAGAATGGGGTCATAAGCCAGGGAAGGCAAAGACATGCATTCTCCCTAGAGCTTTCAGAAGACATGCAGCCCTGCCAATATGCTGATTTCAGCCTGGTGAGACCTGTCAGATTTTGGACAGACTATAACATAATACATTTGTATTGTTTTAAGTTTCTGTGTTACTGATAACTTGTTACAGCAGTAATAGAAAATGAATACATTTCCTTTGATACCAACAAAGAGAGGGCTCTTTTGTCACTTCCTAAGACTTGGGTGTTCTTTGGAAGGACTGATGCTAAAGCTGAAACTCCAATACTTTGGCCACCTCATGGGAAAAGTTGACTCATTGGAAAAGACTCTGATGCTGGGAGGGATTGGGGGCAGGAAAAGAAGGGGACGACAGAGGATGAGGTATCTGGATAGCATCACCAACTCGATGGACATGAGTTTGGGTGAACTCCGGGAGATGGTGATGGAAGGGAGGCCTGGAGTGCTGTGATTCATGGGGTCGCAAAGAGTCAGACACGACTGAGTGACTGAACTGAACTGAACTGAAGACCTAGGTATCTATGTGCTTAGTAACTCAGTCATTTCTGATTTTCTGTGACCCCATGGACTGTAGTCCACCAGGCTCCTCTGTCCTTGGGGATTCTCCAGGCAAGAATATTGAAGTGGGTTGCTATGCCCTCCTTCAGGGCATCTTCCCAACCCAGGGATTGAAGCCAGGTCTCCCACCTTGTGGGCAGATTCTTTACCATCTGAGCTACCAGTGAAGATTTATGTTTAAATAAAAGAACAAAAGAGGAGGGATGACCGTAAGCTTATTGATAGATTGTGTTCCTATTTTTACTAAGTGGCATCAAGGACTGTTAACACACACAAAAAAAGGACATTTATTTAAAAGAATGCATAGTTAGAATTTTACATCTTGTTGGTCTATGTCAAGAACTTATACAAGTTATCAAAACAATGGAGTCATATTTGAATAAATGCAGGGATAGGATATTTTTTAATATACTAGAATACATAAATGATCCTACTGCTGTAAATGACTTTCCAGTCACATGAGAGTCACAGCTATTCAAGATGATACCCTATTTTGTGCTCTGGGAGGCCATGGCCAACCAGTTTATATAATGGCAGATACAATCTGGTTTGGACTGATTTGAAACATAAAACTGTTTTAGAGTGATTAGTTCTCGGGAGCACCTGAGAAATCCATACCACTCAGCAACTGGAAATAATGGGGGAAAAGGCACCCAACTCCTTATAGTACTCCAAAGAACACTTCCCAGGTGGCACAGTGGTAAAGAATCTGCCTGCCAATGTAGGAGAGCCAAGAGACATGGTTTTGATCCCTGGGTTGGAAAGGTAGCCTGGAGAAGGAAATGTCAATCCACTCCAGTATGCTTCCCTGGAAAATTCCATGACAGAGGAAACTTACTATGGAAAATTCCATGACCCCATGGGCTACAGTCCATGGAGTCACAAAGAGTCAGATATGATAGAGAACATATGCTAAATACCTAGAAAGGTGCTGGGGCTACAGCTGGAAACAAAACAGACATGACCAGAAAGTTTACAGGCTGATTGGACGAAGAGAACACTTACAAGCAGAAGCTAATTTGGGGCCAGGGGAAACTTCAGAAGGAAATATCAAACGAAAGTAAATTTCTTGAGCTAATTCTGACTGGACTATAGTCATTAAAATTGAAATTCTGGATGAAGCCCACACAGCAAGAATGACAAATTCAAGACACAGAATTTTTTAGTTAACTACATACCAAATACTGACTTCAAACTACCAGCTCCCACAAAGAAATCAGTAACATTTCTATAAACAGACAGACCCATCAAATTATATACTACAACACAAATATTCTGACCCTATTTCAGGCAATCTTTTAAAATAGGAAATTAAATTGCATTTTAGTAAAATCGTAGCAATACTGTATCCCAAGATAATTTGTGTGATTCTAGGAAACTCAAGAGTTGTACTATGACAAAGCTAAATTGTTTGATTAGAGATCCCATCAATGATTTTAAATAGTGTTACTTAGAGAAAGAAAATACCACAAGGAAAGAACAGATTAGAGGTGAAATTCTATATGATCTAGAAATTCATTAAACGTCATAAATGGTGGCACACCCTTCAGATTTTAAATAATCTTCAGTCTTACAGCATATTTCCTAGTAACAAGTATATTCACAGCAAAGTTTTAGAGTGGTGGTAAAAAAATATTTCTCCAGCGATGAATTAAATAAAAAACAACACTTATTTTCTTTATACCAGTAAAGCTTAATAACAGAAGTGATTCAAATGAGAGAGTATCTGTTTCATCTAGAATGCCTGTAGCCCTCTGTAGAGTAAATAACATGTCCCTGAACAGCATTTTTAGAAGTCGAAATTCAGAATGTATTGATTCATTTTACAGTAGGAAAGTAATTTCTGTCATTTTTTAAAAAATGAATTTCCATTGCTGAAGTCAATAGCAGTTTATAAACTGGGCTAAAAAGACTTATAGAGACTGGCCTTGACCAAGAGAAGGACAGAGAAAGTCTTCACTAAAGTAGGTTCATTGAATAGCTTTTAAAAGATCTTTACTAATTTTTCCGTTTTCCCCCTTTTCTTGAAATTATGTGCAGTGAAGAGTTGATTGGTACAGATGGGGGGAAAAAAAAGCACTTAAACTATAAAGAAATATAAAGAATTTTGTCAAGGATAGTTTTGAAATATTTGGAAGAATATAACTTTAAGGATGTGTTTGGAATCAAATCACACTTGTCTGATTGGGAAGTAGATGGTATTTGTGTGCCTGTGCGCATATGTATCTATACTTTGTCATCTGTTCCTATTGCCCTCCAAAGATTTGTTAATTACTCTATATGCTAGGTAATTCTGCCTAATTTAGTTTCTTCTGTATCATCTTTAGCATCAGTAATAATTACTGAGTGAATATTGTATACGTTGCAAGATTTTTGTACCAATCTGCTCAAAGAGCCCAGTTCTAGAGAGTAGATTTTATATGGGAGAAAATGTTATACTTTCTGAGTTTCATAGTCCATTCAGTACTGCAGCTTATCTCTGAGAACACTCAAAGGCATGTGTGAGCAGGTCTACTAAGCACCTTGATTTCAAAACAGACCAAAACCACAAATACACTTAGCTTATTGTAAAATGTTACAGCACTGGATAATAGAATTTTCTTTTTTTTTTAAATGTAAGTAGTGCAGCATGTGATGATATTATTTTGAAATCACTTGGAACTGGATTTCAATTCTACATCCACCATGTACTACTAGTTAACTGACCTCAGTCTGGATCATACATTTCTTCAGTTCAAAATGGATTTGTTACTACCTCTCTCATCTGTTTGGAATTAAAGGAGAGAACACAAGCAGACTGAGAATCACAGCGTCTGAAATTTGGTTGATATTTAATAACATTTTCTTCCCCCTTCCTATACCTTCCTTTACGAAGTATTATGTCACTGACTAATTATTCCCATAACTTCTCTTCTTCCTAGGTAGGACTCACTTTTATTTATGTTAGAAGCACATTAATATATTAAAAATAATTTTTAATTTTAGTATGATTAGATTTAATAATACTTGCTTCTCTGATAGCTCAGATGGTGAAGAATCTGCCTGCAATGCAGGAGACCCGGTTCGATTCCTGGGTCAGGAAGATTCACTGGAGAAGACAGAGGCTACCCACTCCAGTATTCTTGGGCTTCCCTGGTGGCTCAACTGGTAAATAATCCACCTGCAATGTGGGAGACCTGGGTTTGATCCCTGGGTTGGGAAGATCCCCTGGAGAAGGGAAAGGCTACCCACTCCAGCATTCTGGCCTGGAGAATTCCATGGACTATATAGTTCATGGAATTGCAAAGAGTCGGACATGACTTTCATTTTTCACTTTCAGATTTAATAAACAAATATTTAGCTTCTTGCATGATTTTAATCTCTTATATTTTCCTTGATCTGTCTTTAATCTGTCTTAGTTTCCTTGATCATTTTTATTGATTTACAGACAGTTCTCTCTGATTTATACCTCTTTGCTAAATCATATATTTCTTGAAATGTAGAGACATGAACTACTTGAGAAATTTAATATAAATGCCATATATAATAGAAGTTAAGGGCTTCCCCTCAGCTGGTAAAGAATCCATCTGCAATCCATCTGGATTCAATTCCTGGGTGAGGAAGATTTCCCTGGAGAAGGGAAAGGCTACCCACTCCAGTATTCTGGCCTGGAGAATTCCATAGATTGTGTAGTCCACGGGATTGCAAAGAGTTGGACACGACTGAGCAATCTTCACTTTCACAGAAAACTTTACTTTTCCTGAAATTCCTATTACTTAGTTAACCAATTATATCTTCAAGAAAATATTCTTCCAGTACATTCCAGTTTTCTGCTTCAATCTTTACTATTGAAATTTATTATGATATAGAAAAATCTGAACTTTAGTCTTTCTTAGTAGACTCTAATTCTTTACTACTTAGTCTAAACCATGCATGCCTATTGCCATTTTTTTTTTTTCACTCCCACTGTGCATTGTGGAATCCCTGATCTATTGGGAATAAATGCCTTTATCTTCAACCTTTTCATGAAACAGTCCATCTATAGGTGCTTTAGGTTTGGCATAAATGAAATTTAGCATCATGGTTGTTCTGTCATAGTAATTTGCCTAAGAAGGATTCATATGCTGACAAAAGCACATAAAAAACAGTCGATGTTGGTGGAGAAGTGAGAGATGATAAACCTGGTGGTGGCGGTAATAGTTCTGGTGAAGAGTGGAGAATGGTGAAGGACTGGGCTGGGTATGGCTCAAATGCTGGTAGTTCAATTACTGAGGGAGAAAGCAACCCAAAGCCCAGGTGAAACGTTGTAATGGAAGAAGAGAAATGGAACAATAACTCTGAACTAGGTAGTGGATTTCTACTTTGTAGATGAAGAAGATGGAGAGCAGAAAAACTGAGCAGCATATCAAATGTGATACAAACAGCAAGTGGCCAAGCTGGGATGTGAACTAAAAGAGTATTATTAGGCACTGCAGAATGAAGCAGTTGTCTCTAGAGAATCACAAGGACCAGGCACTTCCTACCTTCAGTTTAGTTCAGTTCAGTGGCTCAGTCGTGTCCAACTCTTTGCAACCCCATGAATAGCAGCACGCCAGGCCTCCCTGTCCATCACCAACTCCCGGAGTTCACTCAGACTCACGTCCATGGAATCTGTGATGCCATCCAGCCATCTCATCCTCCATTGTCCCCTTCTCCTGCCCCCAATTCCTCCCAGCATGAGGGTCTTTTCCAATGAGTTAACTCTTCACATGAGGTGGCCAAAGTACTGGAGTTTCAGCTTCAGCATCAGTACTTCTAATGAACACCCAGGACTGATCTCCTTTAGGATGGATTGGTTTAGTTGACTGTAATTCTGATACTTGGAGGCATAAGTAGTAGTTTCCATTCCAGCATACCTTAAAGATATTTTGCTATTCTAAGACTAGCTCTTAGATTATCTGAATGGTGACACTCCATGACCATCTATTTAATAAAAACTTCTTCAGTAGCATCTGTTGCATTTCCCTCAAACTCACAAAGTCAGAAGGACAAGGTGGCCACGATGCTTACTGCCTGCTATTTACCACCACAACCAATCACTGGCTTGACCAATACTACTATCTTTTCCTCTTCTGAAATTAAATACATTCACTTGTACTAACATGCGGTCATGAAAATGAGTTTTTTTTTTCTTTTTTTTTAAACTTTTTTTTAAATTTTATATTGGGGTATAGTTGATTAACAATGCTGTGATAGTTTCAGGTGAACAGTGAAGGAGCTTAGGCATACATACACATGTATCCATTCTTCCCCAAACCCACCTCCTGGCAGGGTGGCACAAAACACTAAGCAGAGTTCTGTGTGTTATACAGTAGGTCCTTGTTGGTTATTCATTTAAAATACATCAGTGTGTATATGCCCATCCCAAACTCCCTAACTATCCCTTCCCCTCATTCTTCCCCCAGACAACCATAAGGTCATTCTTGAAGTCTGTGAGTCTGTTTCTGTTTTGTAAGAAAGTTCATTGTATCACTTCATTTTAGATTCCACACGTAAGGGAATGTCATAAGGGATGTCATACAATATTTCTCCTTCAAAAATAAGCTGTTTCAATTTTCTGCTGCACAGAGCAGAGTTGACCGATAGTCCTAGCTTGTGTCCTCTGGAAACACCACATTTACACTGAGGCCACCCTTTCCTGGACTGCTCTCTGCCAAAGATTGATCATGGCGATGATGCTAATTCATGTCTATTTCTGAGGTATTTGGAACTCCTCAGATGGGTGACTTTGGACCAAAGAGGACCCATCAGTCTGGCCAAAACATATTAGAACTGTACTGCAGTCTAAGATTTTTTCACAGATGTCAGACTTTCATAGTGGTGTAAAGGCTTTTCCTGTCTATTCTGGTTCTTTCCCTTTTTCCTTCAAAGATGTTTCCACAAAGTAACTCCTACCCATCTAAAGCCATTTGTCTGCTTCTCGGACGGTCTAAACTAATACCACTACCCAAACCCTTCTCATCCCTTATGGTGAGTCTTACTACTCCATGGCCTGTCTTGATGGCCTCTGACTTGGGAATGTCCTTTATATTCATTGAACTGTCATTTTTCTATTATTGACTTTCTATTATCATCACTCTAAATTTTCTCAAACCCCAAATCATACAATAAATCTCTCCACACTGCTACATGTTTAGGAACATTCTCTCTGTACTTCCAATCACTACTGAATTTCTTTTAATAACATCCTACCCTTGCTAACTGCCTGCCCATTAATAACCACTGCTATCTGGCTTCTATACAAACTACTTTTTTGAAGGACTGTTTTCTTCAAATTCAATAGACATTTTCTCATTTTTATTTTCTTCAAGTTTCACACAGTTTTGATATCATGGATCACTTCTAGCTTTACTTCACCTCATCCCTGACTTTTATAGAATTCTTGTTTATTTTTTTATACCAATTCTATGACTGGAATTTTTGTGAATTCATTGCTCTCTCTGCAACTTTAAATGTAAATCACCTCCCAAGAAACTATTTATCAAAGGAAGTAACATAAGAAGTAAGAGAGTAATCTGATTCAGTTTCATGGCCTCAGCGATCAACTATCATGTATGATGACCAAATCCCAGTCCTTGGCTTGTATATCTTTCTGAATTGCTATATTTCAATTACATGTTGAATATCTAACTGTATATTAAGTTCCACAAATGCATTTTATACCAAACTTACTTTTTTTTTTTTGGAATACAGGAAAAGAACTCAAATTTTATTTGCTCTGCTAATCATGTTTCTAAACATGAAAGAACAGAAAATTCAAAAATAAAAACAGGTTAAGTTAGAAATCTGATGCATTTTCCTTATTTAACTTTTTCTCTGAATGCATTTTGTTTGTTTCTGTCCTAATTATATTTTATTTTATTTCTTAAACCAAACTTACTTTTAAAACCAACTTGGCTTTTTAAACCAAGCTTACTTTATTACTTCCTAAACTTATTGTTTCTCTTGAATTCATAAGTTCTTTTAATGGCATCAACTTCCTACTCAAATTCCCACTTGAATCTTTACTTAATTTGTGACTGTTCTCCTGACCACAACTGACCACCCACCACAACTCCCTTCTCTTATCTAACCCAATTAGGTCTCAAAAAGCATTGTCCTGTAATAAATCAAAAGTCTAGGCTCTACTCCATTTTCACTGGCACTTCCAAAGTTGAGGTCATCATTATCACTTAATTAGATATTAAAATAGCATCTCATTGTTTCCTTCACTCTGTTTCTCTCATAAACAAACTCATTTACCTTCTAACATTGCAAGGGCTTCCCTGGTAGCTAGGCTGATAAACGATCTGCCTGCAATGTGGGAGATCCCGGTTCAAATCCTGAGTTGGGAAGATCCCCTGGAGAAGGGATAGGCTACCCACTCCAATATTCTTAGCTGTTCCTGGTGACTCAGACAGTAAAGAATCTGCCTGCAATGCAGGAGACCTGGGTTCAATCTCTGGGTTGGGAAGATCCCCTGGAGGAAGGCATGGCAACCCACTCCAGTATTCTGGCCTGGAGAATTCCATGGACAGAGGAGCCTGGCAGGCTATAGTACATGAGGTCACAGAGTCGGACACAACTGAGAGTGACTAAGCACAGCACAGCACAGTTGCAATGTATCACTGGAAAAAAACAAACAAACAAAAACTGTACTAATCATGACATTCTCTTGCTTAAATCAGACTATTTCCACAGCCTGTAGCAGTGGACCTCGACCCAGTTACCTCAACACACCACAGCATATCACCTATTTTGATATGTGTCAAAAGAAAGTTGCTATCATTTAATAATTAAAATACTTGTGTTTGAGCATGACTTACACTAAAAAAAAATTTTTTAAGTCATGACCATTCTTATTTTTTAAAATCATTCTTGTTCATTTACATGATGATCATCTCTTAAAGTGTTATAGTCATTTGTATAAAACTTTTGCTATAACTACATCCTGCATGTTATAACATCATCTGCCATGTGTGCTAAGGAACAAACATATGGAGAATGCTTAGTCTTCAGGATCAAGGCTAAATTCCCTAACATGACATGTAACAGCTCTTCACAATTTGGCCCTGATCACCTTCCCTACTTCTCCTTGCATAAGCTGTGCTAACAAGAAAACAACAATAACCACAAAGTCTAAATTCCTTATTGCCCACGTCTATCATTTATGCCCATTCCTTCCCCCACTCTACTTTTGCCATGTTGTTCTTTGTGCTTGAAAGCTTTTTATTAATAGAAAGGCTAGAGGTCTAAAGGTCAGGTGTAAATGTCATCACCTTCATGAAAAATTGACTCTTAAGCCAGAAGGAAATGCTTTGCACTCTAAAACTTAATAGTATTTTACTTACTCCTATAGGGGTCAGGTAATACTCTCTGCTTAATCTTCTGGTTTTAAAAGTAATATTTTAATCATACAGTAGAAGATTAGCCACTTGAAAATACAAGCTATTTATCTGTATTCCCCTCAATACTTGGCACCTGGTTTGTGTTAAAAAAAAAAAAAATACTTACAAGACCTTATAAGTTCACTGTTAAGTTTATTCATTGGTTTGACATGTTCTGCAAACCTGGCACTTTTCCTTTATAAGATTTCTCCTAAATCATCTATTCAAGCATTTAGTCAAACTAACCTCAGCAAATTTTCCCCAGGAAGAACACTGTTACCATATCTCCATCCAAAGAGAAGAAAATTTATCTCTACACTTCAATTTCTATTTCTTAGCTAATGCTATTTTTCTCTCAATCCTCTGATGTCTGGGAGGAAAAAATCTTATTGTGAAAAATTTTAATTACAACATATCTAATGTTCTTATCCTTATCAATTATCTCAAAAGAAAGTAGTGAATTAGTTAAATATAATTTTTCCCTTACAGAAACTATACTCACCTTCTCATAGCGTGCTTCAGAATCAAAAAGCCGCATCTCCTGATTTCCAGCTCTGCACTGAGCTTCCTTCTCTACTAAATCTACAGGCTATACTGCTAGAAGTAAGGTCAATTCAACTTGAGTGGAGCTGAGCCTGACACAGGGTGGAGAAGTTGCTTCATAAAAGGAAAAGAATTCCAAAATAAAATCATAATCACATAATGTGTGTTACTGCAGAGGGCAGGATGGACCAAGAGAGGTCACTTAGTTAATCCCTTTGTCCTGGGGACAGGAATATCACCAACCTTTTCTGAAATAGTGGTTTATTTTCTTTAGCCCTCTGAACAGAAAGAATCTGGAGTGTAGACCATGGTTTCCTTTTTCCCCCATTGATTTTATTTCCCTGTGCTTATGAGCAATAGGAAAAATTTGTCAACAACCTCCTTCTGACAGAAGAGGTACGCTGAACCCAATTTCCTGAGTCATAACCTTGCGTTTGGCATAAAATTTTTGACAGTTTGATCCACTTGGCCTTTTAGTAATTGAAGTGTAAGCATTTACTTTTCACTAAAGGAACTTAATTTTCTAAAACTGAAATTGAAAATTGTGATAAAAAGTGATAGATGTATTACTGTTCCCATTGGTGAAAAGAGAGGAAACATCAGAGATAGATGCAAAATAGAAGGTTGGTATGTACCAATGCTTTCTACTGCTCCTCAGTGACTACAAGTTTAGAAATGTGAAGATATTTTCCCAGGAAGATAAAATGCTTAAGTTAACTCAAAGCAACTTTTGAGTACTTCTCCAAGAGGGAGATGGAATACTAAAATCTTCCAAGGTTCTTCTCAACTTTAGCAAGATGTATTTATATGAGAGAAGCCATTTGGTATTTAGGACTCGATGGAGACTACATTCCTAAAACTGCTGATTCGCTGTGGGAGTAAAGGAATTTGTCACAAACATTATGATTTTCTCACATTGGCGGACTTTCATAAATCATCTCTTACTGCAGACTCCATGGGCAAATGTCACAGAAAAGACTGAAGGTCTTTTCCAATCTCACAATGAAGTCTGTTTCTCAAAAGCAGAAACTATCAGCAGAATTTTCAAGGAGAAAGGATAGTCTGTGTGCCAAATCACCTTAGATCATCAAAATAATATAAAAGAAAGAATCATGTCTTTGAATATCATGCACACGCATACAAGTTCCCTTGCTCCTGCTCTTTCTAATACACACACACACACACACACACATACCACCCTGTCCTTTGTCAACCAGATCAATATTTCAGACCCAAATGAGATGAGCTCAGGGAAAGAAAGATTCATATTGAAGTGTGAAAACATTCCAGGAAGAAAAAGACAGATCCGTTCAAGAGTACAAATACACTCAATAAATCATGGTGAGCGTGGTGGGGTGACTGTTCTTCCTTCTGGCAGCTTTGTAATTACTCTCGATACAGCAACAACTTTCTTTGGAAACAGACACTCTATATGCAAGACAATTACAGCACCAGGTATCACTGCTGGTCAAAGCCCAGAGTACATATGTCACAATCCATTAGTTAGGAGATATATCTGAACAGCCTGAAGTTTATTAAACCCAAGTGCCACTTTTCCTGATCACTTTTCTCAAGGTCTCCCAAGGGCAGTCATTGACTAGGTCTAATAGTCTATCCATTCAGTTTGCAAATCATTCTCAAGTCCAGACTTTATGAATTATTAATTTGATCTGTGGAATCTGGTCACTTTCAGTTCAGCTTCCCCCAAACAATTTTCTGATCCTTTGTTACAGCTCACAGTTAGAAATTCTCAGAAGACACTACAGTGAAGAACTTTATTTCACTTTATCCTCTAAGAATCTGATTTGTCTGGATTTATGCCTGAGCTTTCTAGAGTATATTCTTGGGAATTTCAGGTAGATACAACAATGATAGCAAAGACATTCTTGCTTTTCAATGTTATTGAGACCTTCCTTATCTGAAATACTTACAATATGTCTCCTTTATCCACACCTTTTTCACAGTTAAGTATGTAGTATCTTACATTATCCTCTAATTGGTACACATATAAAAGCATCATTTTTCCAATTAGTCTAAAAGGAAAAGATCAAGTCTTGAATGGTCTCATTTTGCCAGCAGTGATGTGCTGGAGCTGGCTTGTACAAGCTGGTGAGGGCCAACTTTAAATCTTCAGAAAATTCTGCCAGCCATTTAAACAAACTAAGATATATAGATCTGCAATTAAATAAATTACATTAAAAGCAAAGGTAATAATTTCTGTTTCATTTCACTGATCAGACTTGGATTGAATTTCTTTCAGTGTTATACAAATACAACCTAAGAATATCTTAACCCTTTTCATTAGGCATAGACTGACTTATATACAAACACCAATGATAATGTTATTGACCGTAGTTCATTTTAAACACTGGGAATACCGGTTTAAAGAATAGGAAGAGTGGTTATCTCAGATTTACTGAAAATCCTCATGAAACATTCACATCAGAAATGATTGCTTCTGCTCAGTTCACATCATTTTGATGTGAAGTGTAATTGTGCTTCCCAGTACCTGTGTGTTAGCTCTTTGGAGAACAGTAGAGTGAAGTTAAAAATAATGTCACATTTTATCTTCTGGAGTCCTCTGCAACTCTAATGGGTGACTAGTGAGGCTGAGATTTGATGACAGATGATGATGAATGATTTGAAATGATTAGAAAAGTTAAAAGGAAGGG
>NW_011494787.1:8131310-8152793 GCF_000754665.1 Bison bison bison
GCACGTGTGTGTACAGACTTATACCTTCTCATTACTTGACAGTTGTTCTAGAACAGGTCTGTGCTTTGGGACTCTCTGCTAACATCAGGGGCTTAAGCTGCACTTCCAAATATAGTATTAGACAGTGCAGACAGAGAAGATTTTATTAACACAGAAAGCAATTGGACAGTGCTTCTAGAAGGTGAGATTGGAAGAAAGTTTGAGAAAAAGAAACCCTGGGACAGGGAAAATGATGTGGCTGAACAGGATGCAATGGTGGTTCTTTAAACGCTGGAGAGGGAGGAATAATTAATAACACATTAAGCATCATTTTCTTTGTGTGAACACAGAGACTGTGCAGAGGGCACAATAATGTGACTCCTCGTCTCTCCAATGAGGTCGCCTCAAAGAACAGGGCATGAATGAGATAAACCTCCTGGCATTGTTGTGATTAGAGACAAATGCATTTCAGTAGGATGGTGGGCATCTAAAATACCAAAATTTAAAAAAAAAAAAAAAAGGAAAAAAGCAAAAAGAAAAAAAAGACCTCCATAGTTCAGGCCAGCAAATCTCATCACACATTCTTTTAGAACCTGGTCTCTAAATGAGATCTCTGTTAGCAGTGTGCTGCCATCACTCCCTGTGCTCCCTCCCTTCTGTCAAGTCACAGATGAATATTCATACCAGGCTATTTTAATCATGTTTTCCTTGATGTGATATAATTCTACATAATGTATTTTCCCTTCTAGGGGGTTAAAAAAAACTCTTTATTTTTTTTTTCCCCTCACTGTCAAGTCCAAAACTTTTTTCTTTTTTCTTTCTGGCCCTGAGACAGACTAGGACACAGGACGACAGAGAGAGGTGACTGCACTGGCATGTAACGATTGGAAATCAATGCCCGTGTCCTTGGCCTGTTCTGGGGAATGTAACCGTCTGGAACACTAAGCTCAGCAGCTAGACATGAGATACCTCAGGGAATCATGGGGGCCAGATCGTCAGGTCACAGAGGGGCTGTGTGGGTCTAATACACCTGTAAGAGCGAGCCTTCCAGAACAGACATATTCCAAGCCAGGCTCAAGGTGGTATTTCCAGCAATGAATGTGGAATCCAGTGTAAATCTACCACTTTAGTTTCACTGTGGGGAAGAAGGGGTTGGGAAAGGAGACCTTCAGGAGAAATGGAGAAAAAGAGCCAAAGATGAACAGAGAGAGATACAAATACACCCACACACTCAGAGCAGACAGACACAGGGGCAAATAGAGAGGGTCATAGATAGAACACAAAATGTTTCCTAACACATTTCCTGTTTTTTCTTTTTTTCCTGAACCCTCAGTAAATCCCTATGCAATAGAGATTTATAGTTTGCTCAACATTACGTTTACTCTAAGTAAGAATTAAGAAATTCTATATGGTGGACAAAGTTCAAAACCAAAGAGAAGAGGGTGAGGTTTCAAGAAAGATGTCCATTTAGCTTTAATTAAGAACTAATACAATTGGAAAGATAGTAATAAGCACCAACAAAGAAATCACTAGTCTGTGTCTGAATGTTGCTTTTCTCTCATTCCAGAAAGAGAAGCTTTTCATTTTCGTTACGCTCTAACGAGCTGTTTGTAAAAAGGAAATGCTCCCCAGAACCTCAATGGAGAACAATCTCAGGATCTGGCACTTGCCTCACTTAACTGTCATTATGAAATGAATAAAAATCAAATGAAGCAAAGAAATGTTTGTTGGTCTTTTCTAAGCATAGATTAATTATTCCCAGATGAAAGTGCTTGCTTTTCTTTTTATCAGTTGTTAGTTTCTGTCTTTCTCATTTTGGGGAGGGAGTTGTTTTGCTTTCCCTGAGGGTGCAAACAGAAAACTCTAGAGCACTGTGGCAAAAGTTGTGTTCAGTCAGGGTTATACTAAGTTCCACTGTTTGCTTGGGGTCATTACAGTATCTGCACAGGACAGGATACTGAAGAAGCTATGAGGCTGGATAGAACATCAGAGATGGTTGAGTCTGGACCAAAACACTGTCTGTTTCATACCATTCAGTTCAGTTCAGTCAGTTCAGTCGCTCAGTCGTGTCCAACTCTTTGCGACCCCATGAATCACAGCACATCAGGCCTTCCTGTCCATCACCAACTCCCGGAGTTCACCCAAACTCATGTCCATCAAGTCGGTGATGCCATTCAGCCATCTCATCCTCTGTCGTCCCTTTCTCCTCCTGCCCCCAATCCCTCCCAGCATCAGAGTCTTCATACTATTAGGTATATGCAAAGTCCCTTCAGTTGTGTCTGACTCTTTGTGACTCTATGACGGTAGCCTGCCAGACTCCTCTGTCCATGGGATTTTCCAGGCAAGAATACTGGAGTGGGTTGCCATGCCCTTCTCCAGGAGATTTTCTGGACGTAGGGATCAAACTCACATTTCCTGTGTCTCCTGCATTGGCAGGCAGGTTCTTTACCATTGCACCCCCATAACTGTTTTACACACACACACACACACATACACATACATATACATACATATTTATGGCTGATTTGCATTGTTATGCAGTAGAAACCAACACAACACTGTAAAACAATTATGTTCCAATCAAAAATTTTAAGAAAGGACAAAGATTCAAATAAAACCTCTCTAAAATGTCCAAGTTCTGAGCACTGCAATATTTGCATTTTATAGAAAATGTTTTAAAATGATTTTAGTAAGTGGAATGCATTTTCTTCCATGAACTGTTAATACTGAATTCTTAATAGCTTCCCCAGGGTTTTGGGTCTTGATATGAAACCTTCAGTGATTTCATCATTGTTAAGGCATGGTAAACAATCACAGTTTATGCTCATAAGCATAAAATTCTCCATCTATTGCTAGTTTTTATATTCTTAAAAATGGGAAACTTATTTTCCATGCAATCTGAATACAAGACAACACTAAATTGGTTTATAAGCCTGTGAATATTGGTATAAACATTCCTAAATTGCTTTAATGTATAATATCAGCATTTGAACTCATAGAGACAATTATGCTTTCAAATTTTTCAGGTTTTTAAATAAGACACTGTTCTTTTCCTTTGTTGGAGCTAGTCTTCCTTTCTGTTTCTGGTTCTTATTCTTTGTTGATAAAAAGACTATGTCAATTTGTCCCTCTTACAAGTAACACCTCTAAAACCCAATTTAAAAAATCCTTAATTTCCAGCCTCGATTCTAGATATCTTTTTAGAAAAATATATTACAGATCTTTATTTGAGCATGGTACAAACAAAAAAGATCTCATGAAAAAGGTACAAATAAAAGACACTACAATATATGAATCCATTGATTTTTTCCAACTGTAAAATGTATTTTCACTGTCAAAAAAAAGGGGAAACTGTAAATATATACAGAAAATAAGATTAGTATTTAACTTCTTAGATATACATCTCTCATATATCAGTGAAACTCCCTCTACTTATTCTTCACATACTTATGTACATGCTTAGAAACAAATATTTTTAAAAAATTGATAGAACTAAAATAGAATATAAAGTTTAATACACTGCTTTTTATTTTAAATTGCTATTATATCTTAAGCACTTTCTCACTTTATTTTCTGTTCTTCATAAACATGATTCTGCATTAAATTTTGCTACACAATTGTGCTGCAATTTATATAACTATATCGCTATTGGGAGGAATTTGCTTGTTTATTAACCTTTTAAAATGAATAAAAAATAAATAAATTTTCCCCTAAATCTTCTACTAAAATTTCCAATTATTTTTATTAGGATACATTTCTCAAAGAGCATTAAAGATTTAAAGGGTATCATTCAAATGTAACTACCTGTTTACTTAAAACTATATAAAGCCTATAAAATAATATGGGAGGAAATACACATTCTGAAATTCTATTCATTTTTAGTCACGTCTTATATTTTCCTCTATATAGATATTTTTTGTTTGTTTTTTCTTAATTGGATCTTTTACCTCTTGTGATCTATGATAGGTTTATAGGAAATGTTTTCTTTTTGTTTATTCTTTTTGTATCTGGTAACTTGACCTCTCTTCTTGGAAGCTTTGTACTAAAGTACAAAAAAAGCTTGTTGTAATAGCATTATTGCAGAACTGTTATATGAAATTAAACTTTTACTCTGTCCTGATCTAGAGTTATTTTATTTCTAACTATATTTTAAAAGTATGTCTTATTTCAGTTCTCCTTGTTTCCAAGTATACACACACATCAACAACAGCAAATGTTACTCCTTTTCAACAGATGCAAATAAATAGCATTCTTGCCTTGCTCTTGATTTTAATGGTTATACTCCTAGCATTTCTAGAGTTATACTTGTTAAATATGAAATGGGCTAATGATTTCTGATGCTTATTCTTTATCAGGCTGAAAGAACATCATCCTTCTCCTAGTACATTAACATTTTAAAAATCATTATGTATGTAAATTTTAATCAAATTACTCTTCTGGCATCTATCAGGATGATTGTTATTTTTTCATTTGATGTGTTGCTATTTCCTAAAAATGAGGAAAATAATAGAATAGAATGAAAAAGAATAATGGAAAATAACTGACTAGATTCTTTTATATTAAACTATATGATATTCATGAATCTTCCCAACTCAGGAATCAAACCAGCATCTCTAGGTCTCCTGCATTGGAGGGCAGGTTCTTTACCACTAGGCCACCTGGGAAGCCCATTCATGGTTCCTACTATGACCGAACATGAATATTCGGTCCAAATATGTCATATAGGACCAAATATGACTGAATATGACTGGCAGTGAGAAAGCCAGACATCAAATTAGCAATCTCAAGAATAATTCCAGGTATTTTCCACTGGGACTTTGTATACATTTTAAAATATTTCCTTGATTTTTAAAAAATAAAACTGGTTTCTTTTTACGGGGTATAAAGATATACACAGAGAGATAGATATATAGATATAAACAAACTGGTGAGAGTCATGGACCTTTTTTGAGGATATGATAGCAGTACCACGTTTTTGGTAAAGTTCACAATCATGTACACACAATTTACATAAAGCTTTAGGATTTAAAGAACTCAAGAAGCTCATCCCTATATTTGAGGTTGAGCAATATATTCTATGTCACTATTTTCTTTTTGTCTCTTGACATCTAGAAATGTCAAGATATTAAATTCACATATAATTTTCCTTGCATTTCTAATAATTGCATCAATTATTTAACTGTTAGAGTATTCTGCATATAAAAGCTTTTACTTCTTAAATGTTCATTATGGAATCTCCCTTTTAAAAATATAAAATTAATCTCTATATAGCATTTTGTGATTTTTGTCTTTATTTATATTTTGTCTAATGTTAATATTTAATTAACATTAAGTGCTGCTTTCTTCTTTTTTTGGCTGATAAGACAAAAACACTGAACGTCTTTATTTTTTTTTTCTTTTAAAAAAGATGTATCTCTTGGTTAAATTATTTTTTATCAACTCAATCTGTGAGATTTTCAGATAATAATACTTGATTCATAAGATTGTCATGAGGATTAAGTGGCATAAAACAGTGAAAGAATGTAGAATAACATAGCATAGTGAAAGGCAGATACTGAGAAGTAATAAATGATGAGAATGACAGTAAGAATCTACCTACAATGCAAGAGACCTGGGTTTGATCCTGGGGTCAGGAAGATCCTTTGGAGAAGGGAATTACTACATCCTCCAGGATTCTTCCCTGGACAATTCCATAGACGGAGGAGCCTAGTGGGCTACAGCCCATGGAGTCATAAAGAGTTGGTATGACTGAAAGACTAACACTTCTGGAATAATTTATAGCAATTCTCATAATGGAGCCATGGTTTTACTTTTATCATTTTCAGTATTTTTCTGATTCTTTCCAGATTTTCTGTATTTTCCTGTATTATATTTTCTTGCATAGTATATATATATTTTCTATTTTTTGGTTGACATAAAGGTACATTTTTTGTTTTTAATTCTACTAAGTGGCTATCTTTTAGCTTCTAAAAGTGATATTTTAAAATGTAAAATATTACAAATATTTGGAAAACTGCAGAAAGTAATATAGCCCACAACAGACAGCAATGTTGCAGTCATATTTTGCAGATGTTAATATTTGCTCTACTTGTGTCAAGTTTTTTTTCTCTCTTAAAGAAAGAAACCATTATGAGTGGCACCAGAGCCCTGTTCCACATTCCCCAAAGATAATATCTATACTCAAGTGAGTGAGTATCAGTTCCATGCATGTTTTATATTTTTCTTACAGGACTCTACATTCCTCTAATTGTAAAAGTTAATAATTAAATAGTGTCCTTGAGTGACATGGATGTAAAATTAGGAGTTTAGCATTTTTTCACTACACTACATTTCTTGCTCTTGCTATAACTTCAAGTTTTAGATGTAGAATAGTATGCGTTATTAAATTATGATTTTATGTAACATACCTTTTAATTCAATAATTATTTCAGATATTTGACTTCAGCTTTATAATAATTTACCACAACTTATAGTTCTGTTTTTAAACGGTCTTAATGATTCCTACCAATCCTTTTACATGTGATTTCCCTGTAATGGACATTTTAATGCTCTTTCATCTCTTGCTAAGCTTGCTTTATATTTTAAAGTAATTTAAGGATGATATCTAGACATTACATTTTATGTCATTGAATTTTTGAGAATAAATTTAGAACTCTCTTCACAAGGAAAAAATACCTGTGAGGCAATAAACACATCCCCAGATGTTATTCCCCACTAGGTACTTTGCAGACACTGTTCATTGTTCACTGGCCTGTGGTTGCTGTGGACAGCTATGGACAGCCTTCAGCATTCCTACTATGGAGAGACAAAGACTTTTCTAAAGTTGACTCTGTGACCCATGATGGTTATTAGAGGTCTGCTCTGCCACCCAAGTTTCTATTATTTCCTAGGCTGTGTCTTTTTTTCTCTAATCTCTTTGCATGTCTATTTAGTCAACCTCAGATAGAGAACAAATTGATTCGATATGGTATGTAGATTGCCTCTCTCCTTACTCTCCATTTACTTGGGGCCGGCCAAATATTTTTTAGATTCACTGATAGATAGAAAGTTAATATGCACAACTCTTAGTCTAATTCCTGATGTCATCAATCTTTTGTTCTATGTAGCTCTACTGGACTAAAGCAGCATCATGTTTTATCTCAAGTATCTGATTAATCAACAGAAAGAACAGATGGCAAAATAAGAATCTCCAGTGTCTGCTGACATGATCTTTTTCTTTTTTTTTTTTTTGCCTCTGTACCATCTCAAAACCTAGCTCTTTTCTTACTGCAACTACACCTTCCCCAAATACAAAACAAGCTTGTCTTCCATTGCATCTCAACTCTTTTCTGGAAGATATAGTCTCAAGTTGGATGCAGAAAGATGGACAAATATAAGGCAGTAGGAGAAATGAAGAGTATTTGGCTGCCTGAAACCAAGCATCTGTTTCGTTATAGGATCTGCTTAATCATCTGATACAAACTATCTTATTTCTGATCCAGGACACAGACAACAAGAAGAGGAAGATGTTTCTCCTATTCAGATTCAGGTGGGCAACTGTCTTCTGTTTCTGGTTCATTGTTGATGCACATCTTTCAACCCAATTCTCTCTATTCTATAGTTTCAGATGATAAGAGTGATAGCTTGACTTTTTGACAGCAGCTTGATATTTCAGCTAACATTAGTCTCAACTCAGAGTCTAGGAGATGTAAACAGAGTAGAAGTTATTTCCATGTCAGGAGTTTGGAGGTATGTTAGGCTAGGAGGGTGGGCTTTCCTGTTAGCTCAGCTAGTCAAGAATCCACCTGCAATGCAGGAGACCTCAGTACGATTCCTAGGTCAGGAAGATCTGCTGGAGAAGGGATAGGCTACTCACTCCAGTGTTTTTGGGCTTTGCTGGTGGCTCAGATAGTAAAGAATCCACCTGCAATGTGGGAGACCTGTGTTCAGTCCCTGGGTTGGGAAGATTCCCTGGAGAAGGGAACAGCTACCCACTCCAGTATTCTGGCCTGGAGAATTCCATGGATTATATGGTCCATGGGGTTGCAAAGAGCCAGATATGACTGAGTGACTTTCACTTCACTAGACTAGGGTGAGGGTAGCTTTGATCCCCAACTTCCTGTGTCCGGGCTCTATTTTATTGCTCTGTTGTGAATAGTCTGGATCCCCAAGGTCACATCATAGACCAATATGACCACTGTCACTCAACACACTCACATTCTAGTCAAGAGGAAAGAACAAGAGACTAAGAAGAAGGGACAAAGACACACACAAGCTTTCTTTTAAGGGACATTCCAAGAATCTGTTACAATTTTTCTGCTTGTCTTTTACTGACTAGATCTTAGCAACAGGGTCAGAAGGGTGAGCGTTACAGGGAAACAGACTCTTGTGAACAATCACATGCCCACCTGAAAGTAAAGGGAAAAGAAAGATTGAGGACAGCTAGCAGACTTGGCCAGAGTCACGACTTCTCATTTTTTAGGCCATACTGTCAAACCAGACCCCATTTTAAACCAAAAGAGAAACTTCATTAATCCTTCAATATGTCAAACAATTTTATCTTTTAACAACATAATGATAAGATGCATTCATACAACTCCACAGCTGTATCTACACATGTTAATTGGGAAAGTTTCCAATGTCACATCTGTTTTTGGCACTAAGATCTTGATTTACCCATGAGAAAAACACTTGTGTATCCTTAAGAGAAATATTTTTTTCCTTTTCCTTCTGAGAGCATTGTTATTGTGTCTGGAGCAATTCTTCCCATCAGTAATATATGCATGCCCCACGCTCACTTGGCCTAGTCAGACACAGCCGTAAGTAACTGTAAGTGGAAGGAGAGATTACAGGTGAGATGTAGTTGTGGGGTGCTGGAAACGGTCCCTTGCTCCTAATCTTTTCTCATCTCTGTATACATAACTCCACCTGACAGTCCCCATCAAGTTCAAGTCATGCAATTTTATATACCAAAGTGCCTTCTCGAAAAGAGAAGTTTTAGTCACTATAAACTTTTCTTTATTCATGTAGCCACTTATCTTTAATTAATCCCGTTATTATCTCATACATACCCTCAAGTTCATTGAAACAAAATGTCCGTTGTTAATATCTCAAAAATGATTTTTTTTCAATAGCTGGTCTCTACTGTCTAATCATTAAATATGTCCCACCTAATATTATCATCATCTATTTTACACCCAAGCCATAGACCATTGCTGGATTAAGCCCAGGTCACTAGAAATTGATTTTTTTTAACGTCAGTTCTGTCTTTGTGGTTACTTGACTGTGCTATTCATTCATCTCACTGACTCCACAGTTCACACCATATAGTGACCAAGTAAACTTTCTTCAATTTATTGTTTATCCTTGTTATTATCCTTTAATATTTACCTTTACTTTTTGGTAATTCATACTCCATCAATTATAGAATTAGTTCCATTCTTGTTTTCTTACTAAAATTTCCCTACCCACTTGCCCAGTGCAGTCACATTCTTCTACCAAATCCATCTTCTGAAAACAAAGTAGAAGAATATTGTGAGAGAGGTATTTTTATGGACTGAACATACATATGTCACTGTTGTTTAGTTACTCAGTCATGTCCAACTCTTTTATGATCCCCAAATGGCACCCCACTCCAGTACTCATGCCTGGAAAATCCCATGGACGGAGGAGCCTGTAGGCTGCAGTCCATGGGGTCGCTAAGAGTCAGAAACGACTGAGCGACTTCACTTTCACTTTTCACTTTCATGCATTGGAGAAGGAAATGGCAACCCACTCCAGTGTTCTTGCCTGGAGAATCTGAGGGATGGCGGAGCCTGGTGGGCTGCCGTTTATGGGGTCACACAGAGTTGGACACGACTGAAGTGACTTAGCAGCAAGAGTCTGTAGCCCACCAGGATCCTCTGTGAATCGGATTTTCCAGGCAGGGATACTGGAGTGGATTGCCATGCCCTCCTCCAGGGGATCTTCCAACCCAGGGATCGAGCCTACATCTTTTGTGTCTCCTACTTTGGCAGGCAGGTTCTTTACCACTAGCACGATCTGGGAAGCCATCACCAGGGACCAAAATTACTGTCACTTTAACTTGGACATCTAGCCTCCAAAACTCTGAGAAGACTAATTTATGAAGACTAATTTATGTTTTCTAAGCATCCAGTATATAAAATTTTGTTATGGCAGCCTGAGTGGACTAAGGAGGGTGTCTCTAAACCAGATCATGACTAGACGAAGATGCAAGGGAAGGTTTGAAGACCTCAGCTTGATGGAAAGTGGTACCACATGGCATAAACACCAAGGTAGTTCAGGGGCCTTCCATTTATTCTTTGTCAGGGCCTTTCCATTTATTCTTTTATTCCATCTATTCTAGGTCAGCCTGGGCACCAAGTGGTCTTTACTCATGTCTGCTTGGACTCACATGGCTAAGGGAATGCACCAAGCAGGGATCTGAGATAGCTCTTTTCACTCCCCTGAAAGTTTTTGTCTCCCTGGTCTTGATAGGGTTAGGCTCTGTTATTATTCACAAGTTATCCTTTACATTTTAGTTTAGTGATGAAGATGAGGAACAGGGTAGAGAATAAGAGGACCTATTGTTAGACTCTATCTAGTTGAACTAGAGAAGGCAATGGCAACCCCCAGCAACCTCCAGTATTCTTGCCTGGAGAATTCCATGGACAGAGGAGCCTCACAGGTTACAGTCCATAGGCTCACAAAGAGTTGGACACGACTGAGTGAACTAACACACATACATATCTAGTTGAACAGGACTGAAAGCCAAAACTTTAACAAGATGGTGGGAAGAGCATGAGTCACGTCATTAGAGAATTAGAGAATTAGAGTCATGTCTAGTTTTTGATGCATTTATGAAAATCAAAGTGCACAGAGAAAAGACTGGAAGGAAATCTTCCAACAGTTTCAGAAGGATAACCTACAGATGGTCAGTTGAATGGTCATTTTCTAGCTTCTTTCTTCCAGAGGGTTCTTGTATTACTTCATAACTGGATCAAAAGCAAAGTGAAAAGATGGCGTGCTGGACATATTTCAAATTTAAATATTATAGACTACTATCTCCAAATCCTGACTCCTCCCATTACTTGAGTTTATGTTCTCGGCTGCATCTTAGCAGCTTTGTGACACTGTAAAGCTCAAGTCACAAATCATGCTTCATGTGATTATCAGTGAAGCAAAGTTTGAATAAGCTTTTACACTATTTTCATTTAATAATGCACATTATTTCACTCCTTCCTGCTTCCATCACATTACTGAGGAAATCTGTTCGAATGAAAGCACTGCTTTTCTAAGAACACACCTTGTTTTGAATCAAGGATGATTTGCATTTTTAACACAGCAGGAGTTTGGGGAAATTTCTATGTATCAACATCTTTAAAAGATCTCCATCTCCACAGGCAGATGTGGAATGTTGAATATTTAGCATTTGTTACTAGAGAAAGGATTGCTACTTATATTACTGATGTAAGTAGTTGACTGCTTGCTAAAGTGCATGCTGCCATTCAATTGACTTAGTTATTTTTATTGTTGGAGCTGTCTTGGCAGTAACCTGGTTATCTTTTCAAAAATGAAATCTATGAATATCCAAAGGGCACACAAACTTCACAGAGAAGCCCAGCAATTTATTCCTGCTCTAGCCTCAGTAGCATGATTCCCTCACCCCAGGAAGCAGGGTTTAGAACAGGCTCCTGTACTTTAGGCTCCTTTAAATGGTAAGCAGTTTAGCCTTTTCCAAATGGTAAACAGTATGGACAGGGTGGGGCCAACTCTAATTGTCCCCACTCCCTCAAAAAACAAAACTGGCAACTGCTGATAATATAAGCTCTGCTGTCAAAAACACAACTGCAAGCAACAGATTGAAGGCACAACCGTGCAAAGAAGTATCTCAAGAGGAATAATTAAAACACACATGTACACCCAGAGAAAAATAGATGACTTCTGTGCCACCCCTCTGAGCCCCCATCCCAAACCTCTTGTATTTTTGATAAGTAATAAGACAGAAGAAAGGGGTTGTATGCTAGAGTACCTCTAAAATTGGCAATTAATAAGGATGCTGCTTCAACTGTCTAAGATTTCCTTCCTGCTAAATATTTAAATATATCATTCTTTTTGCCTCCACCCACATTCCATCTGCTTCAGGGAAGAGTTCTTGGTCCTTCTGACTTTTCTGACTGCAGACGTGCACAAGGGGACCTTTTCCTAAATGGAAAGATTTGTCTCTGTGTCTACCTGTCTGCATAGGTATACAGAGAGAGAGCTGTAACTATGTGAGTCGGAGTGAGCTAGAGTGAGCTTTTTTTGCAGATATGCCCTGAGAATCTGTGGAGTGTGTGTGTGTGTGTGTGTGTGTGTGTGTATGAGTGAGACAGAAAGGGACAGACAGAGAAATTGAAAAACATAACCCCTACCCAATATCTTGCTCTTGCTACAATTTATCTGGATGTGGTTTTAAATGGTCTCAACACTTTCTCTACAAAGAAAAGCTTGAATCTGGATCAAGAAAAAATAAAAACCAAAAAGGCAAGTTTTTTTTTTTTTTTTTTTCCTTTCAGTTGTATTATATCCAGTGCCCGGGATTATCATTGCTCACAATAGGAACGCAGTCATCCAAGTGCCTTTAGTCTCCCCTGTGGGTAAAAGCTGAATGGGGATGCAGATAAAACAACAATGGTGGAAGGGTTGAAGACTAGAGGAAAGCTACATATTCCCATTGGGAGGTAGGGAATATTTTAAAGATTTCAGCCATGTGATGCTGTTCATTATCCAGATCACTTTAGAGAAGTCTGAAGACTGCATCAATCTAAATTTAAGCTTTCTTAAAAATTGATTTATTCATTCAATAAATATTTATTGGATGCATACAATGTGCCAAGCATTCTGGAGGATACAAAATGAATAATACAGTCTTTTCTCTCAAAGAGTTTATGATTGTATAGAGGATGATAATATATATATGCAAAAAAACTGTATTATTTTATTTAGGACTCTTTCAGTTGCAAATGACAGAATCCAAAAACAAAGTCACTTACACAGAAAAGGAATTTATTGGTTCAGGTAACTAAAAGTTTTTGACTAGCTCTTTAGGCACAGCTGAATTCAGGGACTCATTTGATATAAAGTTGCTCTTATTCTCATCCTCCTCCCCTCCCCACTACTTCAATTTCTTTGAATTTGGACTCTTTGGACAATTCACTGGATGTCATACTGTGACAACGGGAAAATGGTCAAGGGAGTAGAGGCTATGGGGAGATTCAGAGCAGACTGAAAAGGAGTGAGAAAGTAAGAGATGTTAAAGTGATTGTGAGACTTGATGGAAAATGAGTCTGATGCAGTGTTGCTAGGCAACTGAAGTGGAGAAGGAACGGAGGTCATGGGAGTTGAAGGGACTGTGGCACAAGAGGTCAAGGTTGTGGGTGAGTCTTGAATTTGCAACTGTAAACTATGAAATCATACAGACAGACCCAACCCTCGGGGTAAGTAGTTAAGTAGTGGGGAGCCTGGTAGTGAGGTGAGAGAGCGGGTACCATCCATGGGGGTGAGTGACCTCTGGGGCTGTGTGTTCTGTCCATCACCATTTGTAAACAGTGCTAACAGTACTATCTGGGTCAGCCCTGGCCAGAGACAGGTAAACAGGTTCTTAGACAGGAGGTGTGGAAAGGGTGATCAGACCTTGCCTGGTGCACTGAGAGGCTGTGGACAGAGTGGGTGGCTGTATAGGTACCTTGTTTTGTGTTTTGAGCCTTTAATTCCTTAAAATAACTGGCATATCTTCTACCCCACAGTCCTAAAACCAGCCCTTGCTAGGTGCCCCAAAACTGGGGAAAATTTCTCTAATCGTGACTTCCTAAGAAAAGTTTACCCCTGCTTTAATATTTACATTCTTAATCTGTGCCCTAAGTTTCATTAATTTATCCATTTGCTTACTCATGTAGTTCTTTTATGTCTAACCTCTCTCTTCAGAGGGCTTCCCAGGTAGCACTAGTGGTAAAGAACCAGCCTACGAGATGTGGGTTTGAACCTTAGGTTGGGAAGATCCCCTGGAGGAGTGAATGGCAATCCACTCCAGTATTCTTGCCTGGTGAATCCCATGGACAGAGGAGACTAAGTCTTGGGATCACAAGAGTTGGACACAACTGAGTGACTAACACTTTTCTCTCTTCAGAATGTAAGCTTCAGTAGGGTATGGCTCTTTGTTCTATTTTATGTTTCCAGTTTTCTTCCCTAATCTGTGCCTTTCTTATAGAAGTTGAATACACACACACACACACACATTACATATGTAATATATATATACATATATATGTATATATTCTTTCCAATTACCTGTGCAAATTTTTTCTGATATTTTAGTGCAAAAGGATCAAGATAAACTTGGCACAATACTAAATAGATGAAATATTTCTTCTTTTCTTGTCAAAGTGTTCCTAAATAGCTTGCTTTGGTGTTATGTAAAGGATATTAAAGTGTAAGAGTAAGGAATTAAATTATGTGGTGTAGGCCTTTGTCTTTCCACACCTGATATTAATTATCTCTTAGTACAGCTGACTTTTCTGCCTAAACAAAGCAGAATTTGTTCTCTTTCTCTTTCCCCTCCTTTTCTCCCCTTCTTTTCTACACCACATCCACTTACTACATCTTCATCCTTAAACCTATTTGTCAGATGTGATTTCCAAAACTCTCTTATGCATACTTCTCCTAATTTGCATCACTAATGGGGATAATGAAATTTCTAGATTCAGTGCTATTCTTGTTGTATCTTTATAATCATCATCACATTATTAGAATAATGAAAGCAAAATGTTCTGCTGCTTGGAGTTCAGTGCTAATGAGGTCAAGGTGGTTGGTTCAATCTCTAGGCAGGCTAGTTAGTATTTCACACAGGAAAAAAAAAAAAAAAACAGTTTCATAGCTATGGACTGTACCCTTAATCTTAACTAGCCATCTTACAAAGATGTATCATTGCTTGCAAGCAGACTGTGATGAGAGAAAGGGGAAGCCTAGGGCCACTCTCATAACCAGCCCAGTTATCCTGGACCCCAAATTAAGGAGTCAAGCAAGTAGAATTAACTTTAACAAATGGTAACTGAAAATATTTCAAGAATATAAGAACAAATTAGATAAAGATAATCAAAGGTAAGAATCAATATTAAACAATAGGTACCATATGGAGATGGCAATGCCAGAAACTGTGCTAAGCTCTTTACAATATTAGTTAACTTTAGGGTCCCTTCATACAGCTGCATAGCTTGTATACTGCACAACTTTAAAGGGACCCTTTCACTTCTATGATGTGAAAGGGACACATAAGGGCATTGGCTCTTTAGTCTTCACAGTATCTTCATAACATAAGCTCTGCAATCCATCACTGTCCCCTTACACATGAGGGAAAAGGAAACTATTAGAGAATAAATAATTTGCCCAAGTCATACAGATAATGAATGTTGGTGATAGGATTCAAAGGTATTCCACTTCAGTTAAAGAATTATCTTCAGAATGGGGAAAGTAAAATACCATTTAATATTGGCAGGATAATGTATTGAAATCTAGGAGAAGTCCTCTGAGACCAGAAAGGGATGTGACTCTATTACTTTCAGAAAAAAACACAGGAAAAATGAAGAACAGTTTAGGGTCACAGGGGATGACCTACAGATTTCAGAGCTAGATACAGGCAGAGAAAGTAGTGGATCTCACCAGTAATCCTGATTTGTATCTTTATCATAGCATGTTCTTGTTTAGGGCACACTTTATTAGCAAGGAAAAGGTATAAACACTCACCTGTGGTTCATTTTCCAGACCTGGAAAATAGAGAAAACTACCCTTTACTCAGGATAGAGAAGATAAAATGGATATCCTTATGTTTTTCATTATGTTTCTCCACTGGTGGAGTGGGATGCTTGTAAAATGCAGATTATCGAGTTCTCCCTTGAGCTAGTCAATCTCCAGGTGACCAGAAGATACTTAAGCATATCAAAATTTGGAAACACTGACCTAGAAGATGGGTGAGGTGATAAATGTACTCGATTTCTAAAGCACATAGATGGGCAGAGGACTTGGGAACAGATGAAAAGAGAAACCCTCAAAGGGCAATCAGGGACATCAGATTCAACCGAAAACACCAAGTCTCCTTCTTGGACTCTCTCCTTAGAGATGGATATGCAGTTGGATCATTATTTAGTGCTTCATCACATGCTCCAATCCATGTCAGGATCAAAGCTGCAACACCTGATATGACGAAAGATGGGGGGGGCTGGGAGTCAGAATAGGTATGCGTGGGCATCGTGTGTATACCTTCAGTTGTGCCCAATACTTTGTGACCCCCTGGACTGTAGCCTGCCAGGCCCCTCCATCCATGGGTTTTCCCAGGTAAGAGTACTGGAGTGGGTTGCCATTACCTTCTCCAGGGGATCTTCCAGACCCAGGGATCTAACCTTTGTCTCTTGGGTCTCCTACATTCTTTACCACAGAGCTACCTGGGAAGCCCTGGGAGTCAGAATTACTCAGATCCAAATCCTCGCTCAGCCTCTCACCAGTTGAGAATATAATTTCTTTAGGTACCTCTGGGCAAATGGTGTACTTTCTCCAGCCTCTATTTCCTTACTTATACTATTAGGATAAAAATAAGCTCTTATGGTATTATGAGGATAAAATGAGATGATTTATGTAAAGCACCTGGTGTAAGTTTGCATTGATGGTAAGTTTAGTTGTAGGTATTGTGGTTGGACAACCATTGGTAATAGAAAAGTCACAGTTGTTTTCAGATTGGGCAAAGGAATCAGTCAAACTGGGCTCTTACTAGTTAAACGTAGTGCTAAATTACTCAACTTCAAGTCTGAAAACAAATTTGGCTTTGGAAGTGTCTTCATTGTACTACTTAAAGTGGAGTTATTTTAAATGAAAAGAAAATTATTTAAGAAATACAGTGACAGGAAGGAAAATACCGAAGGAGCCTCTGATACCACTGTACTACTTGGGTCTTTCTGATGTGGCTGAGGGGTGGAGAGCTGTGAGAATAAGCCTTTAAAGAGAAGAGAGAAGCATCTCTGAGGAGAGAAGGACAAGGCAGCTAGACCATTGAGTTTGCTTCATTTTCAGGACTACCATGAAAGGAGAAAGAATCAGCGAGCGCTCACATGAGGATGGTATAGGGGAAACGTTGCTGATAGGGTCAATGACTGATTTTAAGAGACGTTTCCTTCCTGATTTTTATGATTGGGAGGAAAGCATTTGGTGGAAGCTTCAGGAAAGGAAAGGTATAATCTTTTAGTTAGCTTAGAGGAAAAAAAATAAACAGCAACAAGTCTAACTGCTGGTTAGACTTGGCAAAAATTGCCACTTAGAGGAGTGATTGAGAGAGGCGGCTTGCATGCAGGAGTGTACATTTCCGCTAATTCAGGATGTCTGGGAAGCGGCACTGCGCTGGTTAATTGAACATTATGCTTTCCCGAATGTTTCCATCATTATGCAGCACATATGGATCACAATTTTCAGATAAATGGAATGCATGTGGAATCTTAAAATATTCTGAGATTGTCTGGTCTATGGCTTCCATTTTATAGATGAGGACATTTAGGCCCCATTAGGCATAATTTGTGAAGTCACAGCTAATTAGTAATGTAGCCAAGATCTGAACCCAGATCTTTTCATTTTTAGGTCGATGTTTATTTCCATTACACCAGTGATTACAGAACTCTTGACATTCTTGAAGAATTTTCAGAGATTGAGAATTTCAAGTGCCTTGGAGGTCACCGTCACTGGTACCTGTTTGCTC
This sequence comes from Bison bison bison, assembly GCF_000754665.1. Taxonomy (NCBI): domain Eukaryota; kingdom Metazoa; phylum Chordata; class Mammalia; order Artiodactyla; family Bovidae; genus Bison; species Bison bison. Next base: position 8,149,042 of record NW_011494787.1, read on the forward strand.
TGAGCCAGGCTGAAGGACAGAAGGACATATAGGACACTGGGTTGACTTCTTCCCACTCAATACAGTAGCCCCAAACTTCCTATTTTAAACAAACTAGTGACAGTCACTTGTTCATTCATCATTTGCTTCTCTCTCAGAAACTTTTATAAAATATGCAAATGAAAGTGATTAGGCTTTGTGGGTGTTTCAGAAACTGTATTTTTTGATGGAAATTTAGAAATGAAATAGGCGCATAGAAAAATATTTCAAAATAGGATGATTAAAGAAGGCTCATTAAGTATATTAGAAGCAACAACCCACAAGCTTAAAATTTGGTTTTATAAGACTACTGCAGTGCAGGTTAACCTGACACTCAGTTGAAATACTGGAAGACACAAGTGGAAAAGGTGCTACATGTAATTTTAGGGAAAAATCCCACCTTGACAACTCATGAAACCTGTAGCCAATCCACCTTGAAAACAAGACTGCTGTGGAAATAAATTTGGGGACATTCAGTTCAGTCACTCAGTTGTATCTAACTCTTTATGACCCCATCAACCACAGCACACCAGGCTCCCTACCATGACCAACTCCCGGAGTCCCACCCAAACCCATGTCCATTGTGTTGGTGATGCCATCCAACCATCTCATCCTCTGTCATCCCCTTCTCCTCCTGCCCTCAATCTTTCCCAGCATCAGAGTGGCCAAAGTACTGGAGTTTCAGCTTCAACATCAGTCCTTCCAATGAACACCCAGGACTGATCTCCTTTAGGATAGACTTGTTGGATATCCTTGCAGTCCAAGGGACTCTCAAGAGTCTTCTCCAACACCACAGTTCAAAAGCATCAATTCTTCGGCACTCAGCTTTCTTTAAAGTCCAAATCTCACATCCATACATGACTACTGGAAAAACCATAGCCTTGACTAGATGGACCTTTGTTGGCAAAGTAATGTCTCTGCTTTTGAATATGCTGTGTAGGTTGGTCCTAACTTTCCTTCCAAGGAGCAAGCGTCTTTTAATTTCATGGCTGCAATCACCATCTGCAGTGATTATGGAGCCCAGAAAAATAAAGTCAGCCACTGTTTCCACTGTTTCTCCATTTATTTGCCATGAAGTGATGGGACCAGATGTCATGATCTTAGTTTTCTGAATGTTGAGCTTTAAGCCAACTTTTCCACTCTCCTTTTTCACTTTCATCAATAGGCTCTTTAGTTCTTCTTCACTTTCTGCCATAAGGGTGGTGTCATCTGCGTATCTGACTGAGGTTATTGATATTTCTCCCAGCATTTCTTGCATTTGAAGATATGATGGAGAATATTGTTTAATGTTTATTCACATGTCTATGTTTAATCTCACTAATAAATTTACATTAGTCCCTAAGACAGAGATAGAATTAAGGGTTGGAAGTCTTTGGTAGATTTCTAGAACAGGCTTTTAAGACTTGAATATGCATATGAGTGAACTTGGGAATGTGCCTATGCAGACTGGGATACAGAAGGTATGGGGTGGAAACTGCTATTCACATTTCTAAACACTTCCCAGGAGATGCTAACTCTTGGTCCTTGGACCACATTTTGATCAGGAAAGGTTGAGAGGAGTGAGAAGAAAAGTGAAGAACAAGAGAGCTCTACTCCTCAGGGAAATTAGGTCTGTATGGTTGACCTATTCTTCACTAGAAACACAAATAATAATTACTATAGAACAAAGTGAAGAGACTTTAAGGACTTATAACTCAAAGGCAACATGTTTTAGTGCTAAACATAAAATGTGTGTACACATGTGACTCTGTATATGCATACTGTCCTCACCATCTACCACTTTGTAATCAATGTAAGCTTATTATAAAACTTTAAATCCCTCTGTCACTCTCCTTTAAAAAATTGTTCAGTATCCCCCTTTGTACAGATACTGTGCAAACTCTTAAAAGCTGACATCATTCCCCTGCATCTGGTTACTTCCTCATGGCTCATCACTTATTACTCTCTAAACATACCAAACATCTGTTAGTCTTTCAATAACATGCTTTCTCTCCTCTGTAGGTCTTCATAATACTGTTCCTTCTTCCTAAAACACTTTCTCTTCCCCTATCATTCTACTATATCTTCTCTTCACACAGTATCCCATTTTGTCCCTCAGAGGGAGTCTTCCTCAATGTATCATGTAAATTAAAGAATCTCTGCTCTAGAACTGTATGGCTGCTTGGTTTTACCCTATCAAAACCTATCATACTGCTGTGGTCAGTTTATTTGAACATGTTCCCCACTGTACTCAATTCTCCTTGGGGACAGAGACCGTGTCTTTTTTTGCCCATTATGTGTCCTCTTTTCTTGGCTTCCCCATCTTTATGCAACTGGGAATTACTGAATAAATTAAAAAATGGGTAAGAGTTGCAATCCTGCATGGGAGTGTGGGAGAGCGATGATGTAGGACATTGTCCAGAGAGTGTTGAAAATATTGGTTGGGGTAATCTAATGAGGTGTGGGCTGCCAGAATGCATTTTTCTAGAAGAAGAGGACCAAGATCATGAAGTATCCATATTGGGCAACTGGAATTGGGAAGGGAAGGCAGAAATGAGAAAGTTTCAAAGGGAAGGGAAGAAAAGTATAGAAGACAAAATATATAGATCTAACTGTGGTTCTCCTGGGGCTACTTAGATAACAAAATAGAATATCCTGGGCAGAAAGGAAACCTGCATTGGGGACAGACAGAAGGGAGAGTGGAAAGTGGAACAAAATATTTTCTCAAATCCTTGCAGAACCATAGGATAGCTACACTGGGAAGCCTGAGACTGCTGACAGTATGAATTTAGGAGGCATTTAATTGCTTAAATACTTTAAGATGTGAGAACAGGCTTGCAATAGTTTACAGAACAAAAATAACATTTTGTGAGACCCATGTGACAATGAAGGACATATTTGTGAAATATCCTATATCCAGAAAAGAATAGGCAGGAAGAGAAGAGAGGATGCCAAGGGCTCCTAAAATAAAACTTGCCTTGGGCCTGGTGCATGCAGGGTGATTATTCACATACACAAGTCAGGGAGACTCTTGTTAGTTTTCAGTGGTGACACTTCTGACACTTGGATTTGATTTCTCAGGATATCCCCTAAAATTGTTGTTATCAAATCTTTTAATAAGCAATGACCCTTTTGTCAAATAAAATATTACTCCTTGGACAGAAAAGAATAATCAGGTTGAAAAGAAGCCTGTGGAAATGAACAATGAGTCCAACCTCCCACACCCTTCCAGCATCCCATCTTAGGTTTTTGACAAAGCATCAAGGCTTTGGAATAAACACTCACAGTCCAATTTCTATTCTCTATTGGTCTCCTTTCCCAAATACTTAGTGACTGACATTTGCTCAGACCACATGGACTGCCTTTCCCACTGATATTGTGAAAGTTTAAATTCAGTTTTGACTCCAAATGATACTTCATATATATATGAAGTATATATATATATATATATATATATATATATAACTGATATATATATATCAGTTCAGTCGCTCAGTCGTGTCTGACTCTATGGGACCCCATGGACTGCAGCAAGCCAGGCTTCCCTGACCATCGCCAATTTCCAGAGCTTACTCAAACTCATGTCTATCAAGTCAGCGATGCCATCCAACCATCTCATCCTCTGTCATCCCCTTCTCCTCCTGCTTTTAATCTTTCCCAGCATCAGGGTCTTTTCCAGTGAGTCAGTTCTTCACATCAGGTGGCCAAATTATTGGAGTTTCAGCTTCAGCATCAGTCCTTCCAATGAATATTAA
>NW_011494787.1:8152893-8188560 GCF_000754665.1 Bison bison bison
AGCTTCAGCATCAGTCCTTCCAATGAATATTAAGGACTGATTTCCTTTAGGATGGACTGGTTGGATCTCTTTGCAGTCTAAGAGACTCTCAAGAGTCTTCTCCAACACCACAGTTCAAAAGCATCAATTCTTTGGTGCTCAGCTTTCTTTATAGTCCAATCTCACATCTATACACGACGACTGGTAAAAACATAGCTTGGCCAGATGGACCTTTGTTGGCAAAGTAATGTCTCTGCTTTTTAATATGCTGTCTAGGTTGGTCATAGCTTTTCTTCTAATGAGCAAGTGTTCTTTAATTTCATGGCTGCAAGTCACCATCTGCAGTGATTTTGGAGCCCCAAAAATAAAACCTCTCACTATTTCCACTGTTTCCCCATCTATCTGCCATGAAGTGATGGGACCGGATGCCATGATCTTAGTTTTCTGAATGTTGAGTTTTAAGCCAACTTTTTCACTCTTCTCTTTCATTTTTATCAAGAGGCTCTTTAGTTCTTCTTCACTTTCTGTCCTAAGGGTGGTGTCATCTGCATATCTGAGGTTATTGATATTTCTCCCAGCAATCTTGATTCCAGTTTGTGCTTCATCCATCCTGGCATTTTGCATGATGTATCCTGCATACAAGTTGAATAAGCCAGGTGACAATATGTAGCCTTGACATACTCCTTTGCCAATTTAGAACCAATCTATTTTTCCATGTCCAGTTCTAACTGTTGCTTCTTGACCTGCATACTAAGGTTGCTCAGGTGGCAGGTCAGGTGATCTGGTATTCCCATCCCTTGAAGGATTTTCCACAGTTTATTGTGATCCATACAGTCAAAGGCTTTGACATTGTCAATAAAGCAGAAATAGATGTTTTTTTCTGGAACTCTCTTGCTTTTTCGATCATCCAAAAGATGTTGGCAATTTGATCTCTGGTTCCTCTGCCTTTTCTAAAACCAGCTTGAACATCTGGAAGTTCATGGTTCACACATTGTTGAAGCCTGGCTTGGAGAATTTTGAGCATTACTTTACTAGTGTGTGAGATGAGTGCAATTGTGCTGTAGTTTGAGCATTTTTTGGCATTGTCTTTCTTAGGGACTGGGAGGAAACCTGACCTCTTCCAGTCCTGTGGCCACTGCTGTGTTTTCCAAATTTGCTGGCATATTGAGTGCAGCACTTTCACAGCATCATCTTTCAGGATTTGAAGCAGCTCAACTGGAATTCCATCACCTCCACTAACTTTGTTTGTAGTGATGTTTGCTAAGGCCCACTTGACTTCGCATTCCAGGCTGTCTGGCTCTAGGTGAGTGATCACACCATCGTGATTATCTGGGTCATGAAGCTCTTTTTTGTACAGTTCTTCTGTGTATTCTTGCCACCTTTTCTTAATATCTTCTGCTTCTGTTAAGTCCATTCCATTTCTGTCCTTTTTTGCACCCATCTTTGCATGAAATATTCCCCTGGTATTCCTAATTTTCTTGAAGAGATCTTTAGTCTTTCCCATTCTATTGTTTTCCTCTATTTCTTTGCAGTGATAACTGAGGAAGGCTTTCTTATACACACATACAGACACACATATATATACATACACATATGTAATAGACATATGTATATGTATATATTATAAATTTCATATATATACCCATATATATATCATATGTTAATATATAGGTATAGGCTTCCCGGTAAAGAATCTGCCTGCTAATGCAGGAGGTGCAGGTTCAATCCCTGGGTCAGAAGATCCCCTGTAGTAGGAAATGGCAACCCACTCCAGTATTCTTGTCTGGGAAATCCCATGGAAAGAGAAGCCTGGTGGGCTACAGCCCATGAGGTTGCAAAGATTCAGATATGACTTAATGACTAAGGAACAACAAAATATATATACAAATATATCTGTGAATGGTTGAACCATTTACCATTAGATATAAACAAATACAAAGATTTATCAGCATTTAAAGAAACAAAAGACAATAATAGTACATTTTTTTCTATTTTAATTTTGCCTGTTATCAATCACTTTTTACAGAATTCTGCATTTCTATTTATTCTGGATCTTTTCAAGTCAATGACCTTGCCAGTGAATGATCAATACTGATCAATAATGCAACTCGCTTTCATGAAGAGATCCTCTAGAAGAGATTTTTAATAAGCTGCTCAACCTTAACTGAATATATAACAGTCACTCCCTAAATATATTTTGAAAGATCAACTGAATGAATGAGTGTAGGATTTGGTTCTTTTTTAAAATTGTTATTTTATCACACAAGCCATGATAGGGTCTGAGTTATAGAGGAAATGACTATGCACCTGGAATCAGAACATCTGGATTGAGTGCTAACTTTAGGCAATTTTTTGTTTGACACTAAGTCCTAGTTTCATTTTTTGCAAAGGTTTAGTAGCAAGTATTACTTGAAACTACAAACTGCTATAAATATGTTGTCAATGACTATCATTGGTAATGTCTGCACTCCTCTCAAGCCCTAAAGCGTGTTTCCCCAGGAATCTCAAGGAGAAGAGCAGACTTTTTCTGGACTCCTTTTCTATTTGTGATTTTCCTTGTCCATAACTACTCCATTAATGATTTTATCCCTGATAGTCTCTCCAGCTAGGAATGTTTATCTTAGTTTAAGGCAGCCCTCTAACCCCTACTTCTAATGAATATTTCATTAACCTTGAAAGTATTTAACTATCTCTGCTTTCTAACAAAAATACACTTTTACTTGCTTTTGTAACTCATAGCCAAAAATATGTTTTTTGAGCAAGACTAACTTTTAAAACAGGGGTCCCCAACCTCTGGGCCATGGACTTGTACCTCCTCTCTGATCAGTGATGGCATTAGCTTAGGAATAAAATGCATAATAAATGTGATATGCTTGAATCATCCTGAAATCATCCCCCTTCCCCATCTGTGTAAAAACTGTCTTCCATGAAACCAGTGCCAAAAAGGTCGGGGACCACTGTTTTAAAAGAACTGTCCAGGCTATAGACCAAATCCATATGTTAAATCCTAACTCTTTATTATTACGTATTGCTGCTGCTGCTAAGTTACTTCAGCCATGTCCAACTCTGTGTGACCCCATAGACGGCAGTCCACCAGGCTCCCCTGTCCCTGGGATTCTCCAGGCAAGAACACTGGAGTGGGTTGCCATTTCCTTCTCCAATGCATGAAAGTGAAAAGTGAAAGGGATTAGGTATTAGGTGATGGTATTAGGAGGTGGGACCTTTGGGAGGTGATTAGGTCATGAGGATGGAGCCCTGAAGAATGGGATTAGTGCCCTTATATGAGAATCCAGAGTTCCTTTGCCCTTTCTACTATGTGAGGACACAGAAGTAGGTCCTCTATGAACCAAGAAATGGGCTCTCACACCAGACACCAAATCTGCCAGTGCCTAAATTTTAGATTCTCCAGCCTCTACAACTGTCAGTTGTTTATAAGCTACCCAGTCTCCCAGTCCACAGTATTCTGTTACAGCAGTTGGAATAAACAAAGTCTCTAACTGTCTTTGGACTTAGGAATATTACTTGGCCTCCCTGATAACAGGTTGTATACCCGACCTTTTGCACTCATAACAATAACAGATAATTCCTCTCAAATTGCTATAAATGTGAAAAGGATCATACAGTGCATGCACTATATTATCAAGATACATTTCATAAATTTTACCTGCATAACAGGATTGAGAAACCAACTGCAGAATATAACACAGCAGGGTTTAATTAAATGTTAGTTAAAATTAACATTTTCTTGCTTTTCTATTTTAAAAGTACTCTTTACCATATCGCTATGCCCAGATTATACTTAAGCAGAAGGGTGATAGCCTAAAATTTTCTGATTTGTTTAGAGAGAAGCACCATTTGTTGAGTTCCCAGCATATACCATATGTGTTTATTTAAACTTTATTACAGCCTCAGGAAGGTTTTATCCTTTCCATTTGATACACTTAGATTCTAAAGCTCAGTCAACTTAATAACCTGCCCACAATTTCACAACACAAAAGCAGTGTGGTGGAATTTCAATTCAGGTGTGAAAGATTTAAATCACAACCTCTCTCTCTAACAACCATTTAGCTTCCCAAGAGATAAGAGGATTTTTTAAAGATATAGAATTTTACATTTTGATATGGAGCATATTTATATATAGATTAGAGTTGTCTAACAGAAAACACTAGATTTAGAATAAACATCAGGTATAACACGATACAATATTTAACCAAAGTCAGAAAATTATTAACTCTTTAATAATAATATTCTATAAGTTTTCTATAATATTCTACAGAAACACATATTCCATAAGTGCCCTTTGCATGGTTGGTAAATGCTATTATTTGATTTACAACTGTAACCAAGATACAATCTACCTATATTCCTGGCAGTGGTCACCCAGCCTTAAATATTCCCCACACCCAAGTCCAAGCATCTGCCAGCAAAACTATTTAGATGAAAGCTGGACATTATATCTCTAAAATCTAATTTAACTCTAAAGACCAAAATCAATAAATAAGTAAAGCTGAGAAATTGATTCTTCTAATTTAAGTCCTGAAAAACAGAAAGGAACAGGATGCTCTTTAGTTCATAATATTTACAGAATTTTATGATCCATCATCCCATTTTAGAAAATGAAATCAGACACCAAAACAAGAGATAAACCTCATGTCTATGGCTTAGTCTCCTTCTCCATCTCATCCTTTATCCAACTTAGGCAATTGGGAGCTAACGGCTGAGACAGAAAATAAGCAGAATAGCTAGTCATCCAAGAAAATCATTAAATCACTCAGGCTTTGATTTCTCCAGGTAAAAACGTGAATCTTGTATACCGTACCCCTCATTAAAATATTAATTCACTCTCACCCCAGAAACATGCTGGAGATCCACAGCCCATGCCCACTCCAGGAGCAATGATGGATCAATATTGCTACACATGCCTTCTCACACCAAACCAATGGGGATACGAAGCTGTGAAATTGCAAGACCAATTCATATTTCAGCACTGTCCCTATCAATGTAAGCATCACTATATGGATTTTGAGCCTTAAATGAGGATAATATCTGAACACTATTTTGCAGAAAACTTAGATAGACTAGGTGCATAGGTGATAGATAATCTGCAAATTGTAACACAATGGCACCCCACTCCAGTACTCTTGCCTGAAAAATCCCATGGGCGGAGGAGCCTGGTGGGCTGCAGTCCATGGGGTCACAAAGAGTCGGACATGACTGAGTGACTTCACTTTCACTTTTCACTTTACTGCATTGGAGAAGGAAATGGTAACCCACTCGAGTGCCGTCTATGGGGTCGCACAGAGTCGGACACGACTGAAGTGACTTAGCAGCAGCAGCATACAACTATAACTACCTTGAGAGATTTCATGAATTCTGAGTTGTGTAAATAGTATGCATGATCATTCAGCCCAGAAAGGGATACAGGACCCTCTCATGGAAAGCTGTTGTTGCCCATGGAAATGACCCTCATGATGGCAAGGAATGTTAATGCTGCAGGAATGTTGTAGTAATCGTATAATGAAACATCAGATACCTTTCACTAATAGCAAAATAAGAAGACACCAGGTCAGAATATGATGCTTCTGATAATGCCTAATTAGCAAAAAAAAAAAAAAAAATCACTGTCACTGTATTGCCATGTGTCATGAACTTTGAATAAATGATTTTGTTTGCTCTTAGAAAAACATTTCAATGATGAACTTATTTTCCCTAAAACAAACTGAGGCCCCTAGAGTTTGAGAAATATGTACATAAGAACGAAAAGTATATTGGAAGGACTGTGTCTGTCTGCTGGCTGCAGTCTGATGTGCCTGCCCTGACTCACTGCAGGACAGCAACTTGCACACTCATAAACATAAAAAGGACAGAGCTAGGCATCTGACTGGGATGAACTTGACTCCAACTCTTAAGAATTAGTCACTCCTTTGCTTATTTACTAGCATGCATTTATTTGTTCTTTATACATTATAGGTTAACTGTGGACTTTATCCCTCATTTTGCATTCTGACTTTCTGAATGATATTACTCCATGTTTGCTATTAACACCTTATCTTGTGGACCCCTAGTGGAGGAAATCTGTATCCTGTGTGTGTGTGTGTGTGTGGTGTCAGGGCAGATGCATTAAACTGCAGCTAGAAAACAAACATACTCATATATACCAATATCCCTTTATCTACATGTAGGTACTCCTCCTTCATTTACTGCACATGGGCATTAAAAACTATCTTCTATATTCTATTGATAATAGGTGGCATTGATTATAAGATGCACTGTTATTTTAGAAGTCACCAAGAAAGAAACACATATGGCCGATTAAATTATAATGCTTTCCTGGGCTTTCCTGGTGACTCAGAAGGTAAAGAATCTGCCTGCAGTGCAGGAGACCTGGGTTTGATCCTGGGTCGGGAAGATTCCCTGGAGAAGGAAATGGCCACCCACTCCACTATTCTAGCCTGGAGAATTCCATGGACAGAGGAGCTCGGCAGGCTATAGTCCATGAGGTTGCAACTCTAAGATATAATTCAATTTCAGAAATATTAATTTGTGAATAAAAAGTATATCCTTTAGAAGTGATGAGCTATATCATGTGTTATGTAGCTCTTGTAGCATACTGTATTGACTAAGTATACTTTGCACGGATGTAATTTACATGCACAACTCACTATTCATCTACTTTTACACAATTCCAGTTTCAGTGTGCATGCATAGGGAGGCTGGCCCCATGTTTGATCATATGGACTCTGGAACCGCCCTTGTCTGGGTTCAAGATGTGACTCTTACTACTTATTAGGTATATGGCCTTGGGAAAGTTTCTTAACCTTTCAGTGGATCACATTCCTCTTCTCTACAGCACATAATAAAATCTAACATAGAGTTATTGTGAGGACTAAATGAGTGAAACTGTGCCTTGTACATATTAAGTGCTTCAAATGTATTCACTGTTAATATAGCTGTTACTATGATTACAAAGCACATGAAGATGTAAGCTATATTGTACTCACAGTGAGAATCTTTACAATGCCCAGGGCACTCCATTTCAACTTCAAGATGAAGCCCTTTCCAAGCCTGCAGCTGTTCTAGACATCAGGAATGTATGCCCAGGCCGTCACCACACCAGTCAGACAACCTGCCATGCAAGCCACATCCTTCCGAGTTATATATCCCCAGAGGACATATACAACTATGCATAGAGAACCTGCTGTTTCTTAAGTATATCCACTTTCCATAAATTTACAATTAATATTAATCCTGATCTTGAAAATAAGCTGTGAACCAAAGCAAATCGCCTTAAAACCAGATTTTCATTAATAAGGAGATTTATTGTAAGTTTCTCCCCGCCTACCTTCCTTACTTGGCTTTTGTGAGAAACTGCAAAACATCTTTCCCTTGTGAGACCCACACCGTGCTAATACATGGTTGACAGCACTTTTGTTCTTAATTAGTGAAGAAATACAAGTAAGGGAAGACCCTCATTCACCTCCCTCATCCATTTCTCCTCTGATAACTTACTGTGACATGGCACACTGATAAAACACCTACACCCAGTTCTGTGCCTAACAAATGTATCAGCTCAAGGCCTAGGCAATCTTTAACCTTGCATCCATCCCCATGCACATCTTTGAACATCAACAATGTACACATGCTCACCTCAAGCATTCACTTAATGTCAAGCACATTTAATGCCATTCTTCCAACCTGTACCTCTTCTCCCCTACTCATTGTCCTTGCTCACGCTTGTCTGAGCTGTATTTCTCAGAGAGCTGAATACATGTACCCATGGCTCTAGCAAGACTCTCCTTTTCCTTTTTCTATAAGTCCTGCAGTTCTTTTAGAGAGTAGGAAAAATCATGTATCTAGTGCCCTGGTTCCAAATACATCTGAGATGGGCCAAAGGAGTTCGATTATGGAGGAAGAACCAAAGTCATTCATCAGGAACACATAAAAATAAATGCACACTCATTTGTTCATCTCTTCTCTATGTATTATTCTTGAATAAAAAGAGAAGAGGGAAAGACAGCATGGCATAGCAGAGTTAAGGATAATGTATCTACCCTGTATAATCTGACCCCGTATCTTTCCAGAATAAGTAACAAGTGTAAATCATAAATCATGGGATTGTCTAAGTATGAGTCTGTGTCCTAGTCCAACTGATAACTGAACTTTGATCCTTGTTTATAAAATGGTGAAAATACACATGGCCACAGACAGCAGTATGTGGAATCAAGACTATGCCCTTGATTCATCATAATAGCTTATTAGCCACAGCAAAATGGGGAATTAAAGCTTCTGCCATTCACTCATAACTAACAAGGGAGACTGAGGTCCCCTGCTTTGTCAGTAGTGCTTTGAGCTATTCAGTTCAGTTCAGTCACTCAGTCGTGTCTGACTCTGCGACCCCATGAATCGCAGCACGCCAGGCCTCCCTGTCCATCACCAACTCCCGGAGTTCACTCAAACTCACGTCCATCGAGTCGGTGATGCCATCCAGCCATCTCATCCTCTGTCATCCCCTTCTCCTCCTGCCCCCAATCCCTCCCAACATCAGAGTCTTTTCCAATGAGTCAACTCTTTGCATGAGGTGGCCAAAGTACTGGAGTTTCAGCTTTAGCACCATTCCTTCCAAAGAAATCCCAGGGCTGATCTCCTTCAGAATGGACTAGTTGGATCTCCTTGCAGTCCAAGGGACCCTCAAGAGTCTTCTCCAACACCACAGTTCAAAAGCATCAACTCTTCGGTGCTCAGCTTTCTTCACAGTCCAACTCTCACACCCATACATGACTACAGGAAAAAACCATAGCCTTGACTAGATGGACCTTTGTTGGCAAGGTAATGTCTCTGCTTTTGAATACGCTACCTAGGTTGGTCATAACTTTTCTTCCAAGGAGTGAGCGTCTTTTAATTTCATGGCTGCAGTCACCATCTGCAGTGCTTTGAGCTGTACCCACTTCTAATTTTACTTTTGAAACTTTAATTCACCTTTTCCTTTATAGTTAGGATCTTTTTCCTATGAGTTTTCCGACTTATTAATCCAGACAACATGCTACATGTTCTGCAGTCTACTAAATCATCTTGATCAGTTTTTAAATATGATTTAACCAAACAACCATTAGATAAACACTAGGTGCAAAGAGATGACTTCAGTTCCCAAATAAAAAATGATGCATGTTTTCTATTGGTCTTTGCTTTTTCCCATTCATTTCTCCTTTTTCTTTCCTTGAAATTTTTCTTACTCATGTCATGTTGAAAGTGTCAAATTCTAACCATTTCTATGTGGACTTAAGGAGAAGAGCTCTGAGGATCATGCCCCTCATCCTTTAGCACATATAAGACTCAGGCCCTTGTATTTGAAGAGCCACTGAGGCAAGGATCTCCTTATCCTGAGTTCCTAGCATCTTTCAGTATCTAGAATGTGGTTCTAATGGGTCAGCATTATGCTAGTCAAACTCTGGAGCATAGGGCTCAAAAATGTCTATGTGGAGGAGTAAAGGCAACACTGAAAACTGCCTACCATTCTTTATAGGATTTGCAGACAACAAAACTATTCATTTTTAACAGTAACAATTTAACAAGTAGTTGCTATGTGCCAGCTCTAGGGTCCCATGTCCCAGATGCATGGGACACACATCTTCATCATCACTATCAGACTTTTTGAGCATTTACTATGTGCTATACACTGTTCTCGGAGAAGGCAATGGCACCCCACTCCAGTACTCTTGCCTGGAAAATCCCATGGACGGAGGAGCCTGGTGGGCTGCAGTCCATGGGGTCACTAAGAGTCGGACACAACTGAGCAACTTCACTTTCACTTTTTACTTTCATGCATTGGAGAAGGAAATAGCAACCCACTCCAGTATTCTTGCCTGGAGAATCCCAGGGACAGGGAAGCCCGGTGGGCTGCCATCTATGGGGTCACACAGAGTCGGACATGACTGAACGATTTAGCAGCAGCAGCAGCATATACTGTTCTTACCAGGCTTCTTTGGTGGCTAAGATGATAAAGAATCTGCCTGCAAAGCAGAAGACCCAGGTTCAGTCCCTGGGTCAGGAAGATACCCTGGAGAAGGAAATGGCAACCCACTCCAATACACTTGCCTGGAGAATCCCATGGACTGAAGAGCCTGGTGGGTTACATAGTCTGTGAGGTTGCAAAGAGTTGGACGTGACTAAGCGACTAACACTAACCATATACTGTCCTAAGTTATTTACTTTTAACAGATACTAAATAAAATACAGTTTCCATACCCAAGGAATCATCATTTTCCTCTTTCTCATGGTCAGTATTTTCCCCCCAAGGGATTTTGAGATTAAGGAAATCTCTGGGTTTTACCACTCATCGTCTCTTATTGGAATGAGAGCACAATTTATTTGGGATCTTCCACCTTAGTAATCAATCTTATCACTGGCAAGTCATTTTGCATATTTAATCTCTTTCCTTTTATTAAGTTTCAAACTTTTCAAGGTAAGCTCTGGAAAGACAGCAAGGTAGGAGGATACCACAGCAGGGTCCTGAGACACGGACCAGATTGCCTCCTCTTATCCACAAACTCACATGCCACCTGCATGAGACAGGTGAATATAACCAAAGAGAATCACACATCACACACATGCCTCGAGGCAGAGATTCCCAGGAAGACTTTAACTGCTTTCTTTAAAAACAACCAACCCAAATGAAAACAAAAACCTGAATGAAGAGAACAATCTTGTCCTGGTTGCTTATTTTGAGGGAAAAAAAAAAAAATCAGTTACCCATGGGACATTACATATAATTCAAAACCAACCAAATGCAAAGTAGCTCAGAAGAAGGTTGTTCTGGACTTTATTACCCTTTCCTGCAACAGATAATTTCTTTCTAAAAATTAACGTCTGAAAAAATAAAAACAAACAAAAAACAAGAGATGCAATTCTGCGGGCAGGGCGTGAAACTGGTGAGATGTGAACAAGGAATGCTGAACAGCGCAGCAGGACCATTATCTATTTGTTTATTAAGTTTTCCAGTATAGTAGATTGATCTGAAAATAACAGAATGTTTATGAAGCATGAAGCGTTGCCTAAGCTTTCAATTAAAATGAAATAAAACAAAATGCTGGATATGTGTTCATTGTAGGAAATCTCATTAGGGGACTGGTCATCACAGCCAGGCATGGCTCCATCGCCCGTCCTGTTATTCTGGCTCACTGCCCACTGGCCCATCTCAGGGACCGACATAAGTGAGGCAGCCCTTCGCTAACATGGGCTTTGTTCTTCAGGGTGTAATGTATCACAGGGATATTTTAAGAGAAAGGCCAGCACTGTAACCCCACTTTATAGAGGGAAAGGAAAAAAAAAAAAAAGTACATCAACTGGCTTTCCAAAGGATCCACAGTAAAAATTAGGAATAGCACACAAAGTTCAGAAGACAATGTTAGCTCCCTAAAACACTTAGCATCTCTGTGCTTGTATTTTTATCGTATCTTTTTGGCTAGGGGCTTGAACTCAGAGAAGGAAGTGGAGAAAGAAGAAAGCATTAAATGAAGAAGAGTGGGAGAGTGCAGGTCAGGGAAGGGAACAGACCAGTGACACGTGCTGATAGCTGGATGCCCGGGAGCACTGAGCAGCGTGCAGCAGACGTGAGCAGTGGAAGACAGAATGATATCTGTGATACTGTAATTTATAATAAGAAATATATATATTTGTTTTTTTCCCCTGTTTCTGGCACAGAAATCTTAACATTCTTGGAATTTCCTAATTGATAAGAGCGATAAAACTGTCTTATTATTCATAACAAGCCCCTTTCAACCATACCTGAATTTATATTAATGAGGTAACTTTTGGAGGTGGTTTAGTTGCTAAGTTGTTTCCAACTCTTGTGACCCCATGAACTGTAGCCCACCAAGCTGTCAGTCCATGGGATTTTCCACACAAGAATACTGAGGTGGGTTGTCATTTCCTTCACCAGGGGACCTTCCCAACCCAGGGATCAAATCCGTGTCTGTTACATCTACCTGCACTGGCAGGTGAGTTCTTTACCACTAGCACCATCTGAGGTAACTTTTACATAGCCCCTAAGTGTTGGAGCTGGTTGCCAGGGAAACCAACCAAGTGAACAGTGGTTTGGAAGTTTCAGCCTCATCACTGATCTCCAGGAAAGGGAGGGGGCTGGAGATGGAGTTCATTCATCAATGATCAAAGATCTAATCAATTAAGCCTATGTAATAAAACATTCATAAAACCCCCAAAAGAAGGGATTCTGAGAACTTCCAGGTTGGTGAATGTGTGGAGATTTAGGGTGAGGACATGAAAGCCCCACACCCCTTCCCACATACCTTGCCTTATTTTCTGGCTGGTAAATGATAACTAGACAGAAAAATGTTTTCCTGAATTTTGTGAGCTGCTCTAACAAACTAATCTGACTTGAGGAGGAGTTCGTGGGATACTCTGATCTATACCTGGTGGGTTCAGATACACAGGTAACAACCTGGACGTGTGGCTATATCTTTTAGGACTGAACCTCTAACCTATGGGATCTAACACGATCTCTGAGAACACAGCGCCAGAATCCAGTTGAATTGTAGGATACCCAGCTGGTGGTGTGGAGTGGTCAGAAGTGAAGTTGTGTTGTAGAAGATACTGAGAGGAAAGGAGCCACACAGGGGAGGGGTGTTTTCTTTTACAGGAACTTTGCCTCTTTTGTCAAGAGTCAGACAGAGAGAAGAGCCGCAGGGTCAGTTTGGTTTTCAAGGTCCAGGAAAAGTTCAAAAATAAATACACGAAGAAATGAATGAATTGATGAGTCTAAATCAGAGTCATCTACAAGTAATCTGTACCAGAAACAGCAGCCGAAGCCAGTATTATGGTAATTTTCTGTTCTTAGTTTTAATCGTTTTTATATGTTTATTTCCTTGCTTGTTCCTGGACTAGTAAAATCTCATTAAGCTATATATCAGGGCTGCACATCTTTGGAATCTCTTCACTATTGTCTGTCTTAATAGTACTTCTACTTTTCCAAGTCCTCTGGAAGCATGAACTGCACTGAAGTCATCTATGGGACAAATTTCCATTACACTTGGAGAAATTCCAATTGTGGACAGTTTTCATGATCGCCTGAAAGGCCTTAAGACACCCACAGTCAGTGGAAGAATTACATATGAATAGTGCATATTTATAACCTGAAATGGCTCCAAAAGGAAGGCAGGGCCAGGTACAAAATAAAGCCTCATATTTCCCATTTTCTATTTTCTCTAGCATCAGGGCAAGATTTTTCCTCTTTTCTAAAGAAAGCCATGGCTCAGTAGTGAAGTTTGAAATATAATGAACCTTTTATCCATGAAGCCAAAATAGAACTCCTCCTCTTCCTCCTGAACTTCCTTCTTCTCATCTTGTTCATGAACCACAGTAGCGTTTAGTTGGAAGAATATTGGGTTAAGAGCCAACTAGAACTGAAGCCACTGTGTTTCAGTCCTGGCTCAGTCAGTCAGTAGCTATGTGATCTTGGGCCAATCAGTAAGCTTGGAGCATAATTCTGTGCTGTATCAAGGCCTTCCATTTGCCAGAAGAGCATGCTACACAAGTGGGCAGCTCTGGTGCCTGGTTTAAACCCCACCCCTTTCCAGTGATTGAACTTGGGTGAGTTGCTAGCCAGCTCTCCCTCCATTTATGTGCACAGACCTCATAGCGGGCGGTGAGGACTCAATGAGATAAGGCTTTAAGGAGTTTAGAATGGTACCTGGCATATAGTAAGTGCTCACTGACTTTTGGCTTTTATTGTTATGATGATGTTTAATCGTCTCCAATAATAGTAATTTCCAGTGTGCCTGGTGTGTGTCTTTACTAACAGGTAGACTGGGGAAGAAATGGTTTGGAACAATCAGCACTGGAGGCTGGCTTAGAAAGGAAAGTCTGGCTGATTGCCATTGTGTTATTTTTCCTTTTTTCATGACCCATAACCAGTACTTACTGGAGTGATATGTACTCACAAATTGCTGTCCCAGAGAGCTGGAAGGGAAGTTGTTATTTAAAGGCTGTTCAGAATGCCTAGATTGGCATTTTGTGATTACCTCACAGAATAAACTACTGGAGAAGGGCTGATTTAACTAGCATGGCTTGCCTTGGTGTGTCAGACCTATTCCACACATTTGGGGTTCAGTTCAGTCACTCAGTCGTGTCTGACTCTTTGTGACCCCATGAATCGCAGCACACCAGGCCTCCCTGTCCACCACCAACTCCCAGAGTTTACTCAAACTCATGCCCATTGAGTCAGTGATGCCATCTAGCCATCTCATCCTCTGTTGTCCCCTTCTCCTCCTGCCCCCAATCCCTCCCAGGATCAGGGTCTTTTCCAATGAGTCAGCTCTTTGCATGAGGTGGCCAAAGTATTGGAGTTTCAGCTTCAGCATCACTCCTTCCAATGAACACCCAGGACTGATCTCCTTTAGGATGGACACATTTAGGGTAGATGTGGCCAAACAGATAAATAAATAAATAACTAGAAAACCTAAGATATTTTAATCCTAGAAGTACTTTAGGTTCATTCAGGCATATAAAGGCACCCACAGTATGAAACAGTGAGGTCTACTAAAACACTATATATCTATACTGATATACATGATATTACTGAGCTAAGTACAATCATACATTTGAAGGGATATTCTAGGACAGAGAGTTTCAATGAAGTATGAATTTTCAGGAAATCTTTATGCTTAATAGAGATTTGTCCACAAGTATTTGAGGGAGGTTTGGAATTTGTAGCATATACAGAAAGAACGTAGAAGGAATGGAAATTAGAGGCGAAAAAGGAATTTAAAAAGTGTACATTGCTGAGGCAAATTCTGTAAATTCTATCTATCTAGATAAAGAAGGTACTATGAAGAAGGTCTTCACTGGCTAAAGGACAGGGAGGCATAATATCTGTTAGGTAAGAGGCACACAGGGGTTCCATATTTCAGATTTTTGGTTTTAATCCATAGGTATTGAATTTTGTACCAGGAAAAAAATATATATACTGAAATAAGTGAAGAATCCAACTGAACCACATTAAATTGCCAATGTTTAACCATTTTTGCTCTACTGAAATGGGAATTTCCTAGGGTTCTATCTAATATCCTAAAATCAATCTGCTAGTTGAATAACCGGCAGGGAGATTAACTTGGAGGCTAAATATATTATATAGAGATACAATCTCATAGGCTTTGATAAAAGTGGATATTTGGGAGAGGGAGAGAAGAGTGGATATTACTGACATATTTTTTCTTGAGTTTTCTTAAGCTCTCTTCTCTATTTCCTTTTTTGGTCTTACTCTTGGGGAAAGCAGAACATTTGCTTTCTCCCATCCTTTTGAATCCAATTATGATGACTCTGATCTCTTAGCTGCTTAAGCTGTAGACCCTCTATGGAACACTGCAAGGCCCCTTCTTAGCGGAGCAACTGAGGTAAGTTTAGTTTCCTAGGCTAGGACTCCTATGCTGGATTTGACAGGTGAACCCAAAAATGTATGAATAAGCCCAGGTACTGAGAACGAAATTTCTATCTCATTATCAAAGTTCTTTGTTGGATTTGGAAAAAAAATGTTGTAGGTCTAAGGAAACCGAAACTTCTAAGGATATTCCTGGTTTTAAACATCATAGAAAGAAAAAAAAAAAAAAAAAAAACCACTGGTTCTTCTCTAAGAAGACTTGTGAGGGCTCATCCTTAGAACAATCAAATTTAGGAGTTATGTAGGAGGTCTGTATAATTAATAAAATAAGAATATATAGTCAATCAAATGTTTTAAACTCCCCAAAATGAGTATAGGTTCCATGTGGAGCTTAGGGAAAACAATTTCTTTGAACCATTTCAGTCCACTTTTAATTCTGTGGTATAAATATACAATATACAGCATGACAAAATGTGGCTATCAATTGACATATATGCAAACAAGTGAAATACTTACAAAGTTATACCAAAAACAATACCATCCAAGTTTTCAGAGTTGGTATGGCAGAATAATTATAATTTGTGTATGTGGTTTTTTTTTTCTTACTTTTTACTTACATCATTTGTACTTAATGCTAAAGTTTTCAACCTGTGGTAATCTGCCCTCTCTCTTTTTTCCTCTGGCCTAACTACTTTCCTCTGGCATACTACAAGGAAGAACTGACTTCCTTGCTTCCTATGAAAGTGTGGATTTCCTGTCTTTACTCTGGTCAGTAATTCTGAAGACAACACAATACAATACCTTTGCTAACCCACTTGGTAAACAAGTAGGTGGGGGAAAAAAGGGGGCATCCCTGTGTGTGTGTGTGTCTGTGTGTGTGTGTGTGTGTGTGTGTGTGTATCCAGGCTTTTTCTTTATCTGCTCATTGTAACACACCCCCTCCTCTTCTTTCTCTCTCCTTACAGAAAAGAAAGAGGGAATAAACAAAAAGTGAAGGAACTTCTCTTTTTAATAATATAGGATCATCCATTAGGCAGACTTACCAGCTCAAAGTGAGTTCCGCAGCTCTGCCTGGCCCTGATGATGTGTCTCAGAAGGTGTATGCCGATCTCCCTCTTTTTTGCTGACCCATTAAATTCTGAGTGGTCCTTGATAGGCTGAGTGAAATGGACTCAAACCTTGGTTCAGAGCTGCTTAGCAGTTTAGAAATGGGGGTAATTGTGCTTCTAGAAGCACAATCAAAAATACAATTGTACTTTTTGCTTCCCGTTTCCGTCACCCATCTTAGCCTCAGGCTATTGTTTGCTAAATGGTTCGTGTTTATTTGTTTTGTGTCACCCTCTTGACTCTGAGCTCCTAGAAATCAGAGCCCCACCAGCCACTTTGTATACTTCACAGTGTGTTGCTCACAGACTAAGTAACCAAAGTTTTCCAATGGTAGAATGACAGTGAAAGAAAGAAAGAAAAAAAATAAGATTCAAGAAACTGGAGGCAAAACTGCGACATAAGATGGAGGTAGTCTGGGGAACGCACCCACAAAGAAGAAAGACACAAGAGCCTCCCTTTGGTTGGGGCAGTGTAGAATGATATTTAGTTAGAGATGTGTTCCTTTACTACTTCCTCTTGGGTTCTCTGTTCACCTCCATGTCCTCCTCCCTTCTCTTTCTCTATGCCTAGCCCCCAAAGAGAACCACGAGATAAGAGTGGACAAGATCTCAACAGAGTATCCACTGTGCCGGTTACAGATGTGGGGAAGTCCGGCCAACACTGGGCTGTCTTAAAAACCAACAGGGACGGTGCTGGCAATCCCGATGGAGACTAGAGGGCAGCAGTGCCACACAACACTCCAACCCCAGCTCTCGTCAAGGCCTCTGGTCTCTACCTGCGGCTGACTTCACACAACTCTCTCTGTCCTGTCACTTTTTCTAGCATTTTGCCCTTTTCTGTGGGACCCTTGAGGATGGGGAAGAGAGTTGAGAAACATCCTGAGTTATTCAAGAGCTGCTTAGTGAGCTTATTGCCCCAACCTCAGGAAGAAATGTCATTTTTGCTTCCAATACTTTTAAAACCATCGTTTGTTGAAAGGAAATAACCTTTCCTCAACTCTTTCCAAAAGGAAACATCGAGCCCAGGTCTGTGCAGTATCCCTCTGTGTGACTGTCAGCTTTGTCTGAAGTCTGTGCAAGTTACAAAGAGCAAATAAGAAAATAAGCAAGTAAGAAAGCATGACACTCAGTTAACCAATCATGAGGCTGATATAGGCTCACTCAGCACAGAGATTTCAGATCAGTTTGACTCTCTCTTTTCTTTAAATTCCCCTTTCTGTTCTTATTCCCCTCTCACTTGACCATTGCCTTTTGTGCTGCTTTTCTTTTTTTTTTTTGTACTTCCTTTCCTTTATTTTCTAGAATTCAGCTCTTGTCCATTCTTTCTGCTGCTGCTGCTGCTAAGTTGCTTCACTCGTGTCTGACTCTGTGCGACCCTGTAGACGGCAGCCCACCAGGCTCCCCCATCCCTGGGATTCTCCAGGCAAGACTACTGGAGTGGGTTGCCATTTCCTTCCCCAATGCATGAAAGTGGAAAGTGAAAAGTGAAAGGGAAGTCGCTCAGTCGTGTCTGACTCTTAGCGACCCCATGGACTGCAGCCTACCAGGCTCCTCCATCCATGGGTTTTTCCAGGCAAGAGTACTTGAGTGGAGTGCCATTGCCTTCTCCAGTTCATTCTTTCTATTTTGATGCAATTCCAGCCTTTTCCTTCCTTCTCTGTATTGGTTTTGTCTGCTTTTTCTGGAGATTTATGCTGAGTGACTTCATGAGCTAACAATCCCAACCAGGAAAATAGTCCCAAGAGCCAGGGCAGGTGGAAGGGGGCTCTATCTTACCTTGTAACTAGGTTAAGAGTAGCCCATTGTTGTGGGGGTGATGCATTCTGGTCTTTTCTTAGTCCTGAATAGCGGCCTAACAGCTCCATTACCTCTGCACGCAGAGAGATGCTGTTTGCTTTCAAAGCAGCAGGGCCTGGCTAAAAGCCGACCGATCCAATAGAAGTCTCAATTGTGCTGGCTCTCTCTGCATCTCCTCCCATCTCGTGCTTGTGAGGGCCCTAAGTTAATGTTATTCATCAGAATAATACTCCTTCCAGTCAGCTTCAGTTGTGGTGTCCGGCTAATGACTGGGGGAGAGAAGTGACCTCAGGGCTGCCTGTGTGATGCATTCTCACAAGAGACCCGAGCTGATGAAGAGGGGTAATGGATAGATGGGGAAGGCAGTATTTCCTTTGTAAGAGTCATATTTATCTTCCCATATTATTTTGAATTCTACTGTGGCTCAGAATCTAAGAGACTCTTCTGCAAAGAGACAAACTGGTCATTCACATAACTCCAAACACTTTAACTTGATTTATCTTTATCCAGCTTCTCCTGCATCTATCACTGCCATTCTGTCTTCCCCCCGATCTCTTTCCTCCTTTGTTTTTCTTTTCTTTCTCTCCTAATACCATCACTAATTCAAGGCTCTTGAAGTTGTTTTTCTAGCAACTTGTGAAAGAGCTTATGTGGATGAGCTAAAGTTGACCCAATCCTTAACTCTTTCATGCCAAGTCTGTTTTTAAAATTCTTTATTAGCAGAGAAAGACTCATTTCTTACAGATTTGGCTGAGAATACCATCCTCATGATGCTGTGGTGTCTGTTTTCAGTGGCTTGAGGACAGTCCTACAGAAGATGCTGGAGGCACTACATGGACTGTCTTAGTGCAGACTGCTATAACAGGCTGGGAAACTTATAACCAATAGAAACTGATTTCTCACAGTTTTAGAGGCTGGAAGTCTAAGATCAGGGTGCCAACATGGTCAGATGAGGGCCCTTTTCTGGGGTGCAGACCTTTCGCTGTGTCCTCACAAGACTGAAGGGGCTAGGGATCTCTATGGGCTCTATTTTATAAGGTCACTAATCCCATTCAGGAGACCTCCACCCTCATGACCCAAGCACCTCCAAAGATACCATCACACTGAGCATGAAGAGTTCAACAAGTGAGTTGGAGGGGTGGGGTCTATGCAAAGACATTCAGACCTTAGCACTGATGAACTCAAGCAATGATGGACAATCCTGTATTTTCCAGAAAAGTGAGACTGGCTTGGAGTTACAGTTGGACAATAAAGAGTTGGCGGCACAAGGGAAAACAACAAAGAGAGGTGAAATAGAAGACTGCTGCTGATACAGATGACTCTAGAGGAAGGAGAAAGAGAAGTCAACGAGGATGGAGGAGAGGAAGATCAGCTGAATCCTAAGCAAGGGCAGCCCTGAGTTGTCTCAGTGGGGTCCTCTGATCTGGTATTTCCTTCCCTGGGCAGACTGTCCTCACTGGCCTATTCATTCTCATGTACCTTCATGTAAGCCAATCCCTTGGTTGCCATGCATGTGGTCATTATTTCACTTGAGGCTATCTAAATCTAAAGTCCCCCTTCTTTAACTTTCTCTGCTTAGATTTGGAGCGTGACCCATTCTTACCACACAGCCTGTATCTGTCACTTGTCATCATCCTCATCAGCAAGCTCTTGATTTCATCCCTGATCCAGGCTTTATTCATGTCCTACTGGTTATGCTGAGATGGTCACTGAGATCAGCTTCCTTTGCCAAGGACACCTTCAACACACAGTAGAAAATGTACACAGAAAACTGACTAGCAACTGTGATGGAAATGAAGTTTTCCTCCTATTCTATAGATCCCTGGGTCCTCATCATATGACTAGACCTACGGCTCCAACTGCCTCCATTTCTCCCACATTCTCCACCTTTCCATGGCATAGCTCTTTGCACGAGGTGGCCAATGTACTGGAGTTTCAGCCTCAGCATCAGTCCTTCCAATAAACACCCAGGACTGGTCTCCTTTAGGATGGACTGGTTGGATCTCCTTGCAGTCCAAGGGACTCTCAAGAGTCTTCTCCAACACCACAGTTGAAAAGCATCAATTCTTTGGCACTCAGCTTTCTTCACAGTCCAACTCTCTGGTATTTCCTACTAAAATATTTCCAGTGGAATATATAAGTGAAATGATGGCATATATATTCAAATATGAGTATAGTGTATTAAACCATTCTGGAAGAAGCTTCTTTTTTCTCCATATATGCTTTAACCCACTTGAATTTAAAATCTTACTTACTAAAATTAGGGGCTTCCCTAGTGGCTCAGATGGTGAAGAATCTGCCTGCAGTGCAAGAGACCTGAGTTTGATCTCTCAGTCAGAAAAGTCCTCTGGGGAAGGGAATGGCTACCCATTCTGGTATTCTCGCCTGGAGAATTCCATGGACAGAGGAGCCTGGAGGGTTACAGTCCATGGGGTCGCAAAGAGTTGGACACAACTGAGAGATTAACACTTTTACTATACTTTTCCATTAGTTATAGAGGAACCCTCTTGCATTTAAGGAAACTGGTTTCAGGCCCTTGCATCAAAATTAAAAAAGGATTTCTATGGCAAGGGCTTATCCTGAGATTCTTCCTTCTGGAAACTTCCTTAATAATTTTGTTACTGTCATTTTCCTTCACTGAAAATTGACTCAACCAATCAAGAATTCCATTTGCTCTAAATATGCCATCCACTTCTGTTTGATGTTTCTAATCTATGCTGTTGTCCATGGCGGCACTTGGAAACAATAAGTCTTGACAGAGTTTGCACTTCAAATAATGATAAAAACTGAGCCACATAAAGAAAATTCAGATTTTCTTTATTGGGATAAGGGTCTGTAAGTTGCCAGATCCTAGTACAGAGCCTTTCCAGAAAACCAGAGAAAACTCTGGGGCAGTTTCTCAGGGCTGATAGCAGTTCAGTTCAGTTGCTCAGTCATGTCTGACTCTTTACAACCCCATGGACTGCAGCACACCAGGCTTCCCTGTCCATCACCAACTCCCAGAACTTGCTCAAACTCATGTCCATTGAGTTGGTGATCCCATCCAACCATCTCATCCTCTGTTATCCCCTTCTCCTCCCGCCTCAGTCTTTCCCAGCATCAGGGTCTTTTCCAATGAGTCAGTTCTTCACATCAGGTGGCCAAAGCACTGGAGTTTCAGCTTTAGCATTAGTCCTTCCAATGAATATTCAGGACTGATTTCCTTTAGAATTGATTGGTTGGATCTCCTTGCAGTCCAAGGGACTCTCAAGAGTCTTCTCCAATACCACAGTTCAAAGGCATCAGTTCTTTGGTGCTCAGCTTTCCTGATGGTCCAACTCTCACATCCATACATGACTACAGGAAAAACCATAGCTTTGACTAGATGGACCTTTGTTGGCAAAGTAATGTCTCTGCTTTTTAATATGTTGTCTAGATTGGTCATAGCTTTTCTTCCAAGAGGCAAGCGTCTTTTAACTCCATGGCTGCAGTCACAAGCTGCAGTGACTTTGGAACCCAAGAAAATAATACTTTGCTGAAAGCAGAGTAAATCTTAATGTGTGGCACATTACTATATGGACTAGGATATTTTGGAACATCACTATATATTTGCTAAATTAGTTGTTTATTGTTTTGGTGATATTAAATAAATTCCCCATTCACTTTTGAAAAAAAATACTTTGGATTATTACTGTTAGGTAGTTAGAATAGGGAAAAGGAGTCCAAAATGGCGGTGGCTAAAATACAAGGAAGGGAAAAGCCCGTGAAATAGAACAAAGGAAGGTCAAAGGAAGGTCTGAGGACCGGAGTGAGGACTTCAGGTAGAACAAATAACACTCCTGGCTAACCCAATTTACATAGGGCAGGCCCAGGGGGAGAAAAAAAACATATAAGAAGAGGAGCCAAAGGGCTCTCTCTGTCTCTCTCTCCCTCGCACTGGGGAGTTCTTCTCTTCGCGTCTTTGGGTCGACATGCCCTCATGCATCGAAGATGGATTTTCCTGCTATTATCCAAATAAAATAGAGCTGTAACACTGATTTGTCTAAGAGCTATAACACGGTCTGTCCAAGACCCGAGAGCTGTGACGCGCCGAGGGCTTTAATGTCCGTCACTCCAAATCTTTGTTGTGATGAGACAGAACCGAGGAGCATACACTCGCCTGACAATTACTTTCATTTGGGGAAGTCAACAAAGATAGCCGATAGAGCCCAGCTAGGATTTCATTTTACAGCAACTAGAAACCAGGGGAAAAGCCAGTAATAAACTTTTCATTCACAAACATCAAAACCTGGGTCAGTTTATGACTTTACTAATGAAATTGAAACTAATTTAACATAACTTTGTATATACAATTCTCAGTAACCAAAGGGTATTATATTCTATTAAGATATGTTAAAAACATTGGATCTATAAGGATAAAATAAAACTCTAAAAGTTTAAGGAACAGATCTCACGTGAAAAATTTTAAGTGTTCTCTACTACTTTGGAGGAAGAGAACAATTAAAGAAAACCGTAGAGCCTGAACTAGGTTCTAGGAGGTAATTTGAAAGCTTCAGCAAGACAAAAGTATGCAAAAAAGAAGCCCAGAAGAGTGCTGAGACTCAGGAGCTGGAAAAGTGAAATACTGTCTGTATTAACAACAATATTGTTTTCTACTTGAAAGGGAGGGGGCAGAGAATAAAACAGAAAGGTAGAGAAGAGAGATTAAAATCGAAAGCATGACATATAAATTGGGAGATTAATTCTCATATTGGCATATTTAGTAAAAAATGTTTAGGAACAAAGGTGCCTAGTATTCTATTTAAAGCTGTGTGTGTGTGTACGCATTTAGGTGTAAATACCAGTGTCTCAACAAGTTACAAACACAAAAATCTTGTGTGAATTGTTTTTGTTTACACGAACGTGTATTTTTAAATTGGGGGAGGGGGGAAATTCAGAGTAAATTCTAGCTCTGAGCTTCACATGTGGGTTCACACCATGTGGGACAAAAATAACTCATGCTGGAGGATGAACTGAATTACAAACTGAATTAATTGAGTAGAGGCTGAAGGTTGGAGTGAGATGTGATCATAAACTCACAAGCTGTCAGGAATTTACAGGTACTTGGGGAGGGCACTGGACAGTTCACTGGAATGAGGTTTCTAGACAATTATCTATATTTAAATAAACAGAACAATACCACTTAGTATCTGGGGAACAAAACCACAAAGGTATCAAATGTATAAAAGCAAACTCTTGGTCAATAGGAAACCCTCCATATGAAGATTGATAGCTAAGAAAATAATTCATCCAAGCTGCTTGCTGACCTGTGCTATCCCCTGAGATTTAAGTTTGGACATCTTGTAGCATCCAGGATATTGCTTAAAATCAAATGGGGTCTATGATAAATTATATTATAAAGAACAAAACTGTACTTTATGTGCAGAAAACTTTTATGTCTCAGTATTCTTTGTCCCTGTGTTTCCTTTGTGTTTAGTGAAATCTACTGGAAAATGACTATCTTGTGCAGAGTATAATGAAGGAAAAGGAATGACATCCATACTTAGGCCAGAGCTGTCAATGTGGAGCTCCAAACCCAGAGGAATATTGAAAAAAGGGGGTTGAGGAGGAAGGAGTAAGAAGAAAGAGTATGTGAGAAGGTGGGGAGGGGATGGGAGGAAAGAGATGAAGAAGTAGGAGGGGGAGGAAAGGGAAGACCAGACTGCTGCTGCTGATGATGATAAAGAGGAGAAGGAGGAGGAGGAAAATATGGAAATTGGCAGGGAAGTGGAGGATAGGAAATGTGGGAGACAGTAGTGAGAAGAGCATCAGAGCCACGCAGCTAAACAACCCAGCCTTTCACCTTCTTCCTTGTTTAGTCTCTTCAAAGTTTAGAGCAGACCCTCATTCTGTCATTTGCACCATACCTGTGAGATCTAAAGAAGTGACCACAGGTCAAATTCTAGATAGGAATGACAAGCAGATTTAAAAATATACATATATATATCTTTTTTTCTTCCTCTCTCTATTTATCCCTGGAATGAAGTAGAACCATCTTAGATCATCCCAAACTCTTATCTTAGAAACAGAACTTAATGATTTTCAAAAATTTTCTGAGCATTATTTGGGGTAAATTCTTGTGGCTCTTAATTTTTCAACTTTTAATTATCTCTGGTCAAATAATTTATAACTCTTTTTTTTTTTTCAGCTGTTCTGTGTATCATGTGTGATCCTAATTCCCCGACCAGGGACTGAACCTGTGCCCCCTGCAATGGAAGGCATATTCTTAACCACTGGACTACCAGGGATGTCCCTCTGGTCAAACAGTTAAGTTTGTGTCAACTGTTGTGACTTACTGATTGACAACAACATTTTGGCTGCTTATAAAACAACTAGACATATTAATGCTTTTAGTTTAAAGCAACAATGTGGACAAGAAAAAAGAAAGCCACTTAATGGGAGACCTGTTGAGCTGCAGTTGGCTTTTTCCCATACTTGCAGAGATTTCCTTTTTCAATTGATAGGAAAAGATGCAAAATAAAATATATAATGTAATAGACATATCTTCTGTTGGGTTAACTCAAAAGTATAATAAACAACTGTTTAGAGTATCAGCAAAGCACATGAATAGCAAATAATAATGATGCTGATAGTAATATTAATAATGGTTTAAAAATCTTTGAGATTTCAATATAAAAGTGCCAGTAAAGATCATCATAGTAAAAGAAGTTCTTTGTACTTCCTAACCTACTTATGGTAGTTTCACCTCTGTTAATATTTTGAGTTGGGGTAGGAAAGGGGATATTATAATGTTTTCAATACTTATAGTCCTCAAAGGTCTTAATCTGACCTTGACCACCACACTTATATAAATTTAGTAAAGGCAAGTAATACCCTTTTAAAGCCTATGAAAAGACTTAACAATTCCATAATGTATATTAGCAGTCCCCATTATAGTGCTGGGCTTTAATCAGAATAAGGATGACATCCACATTATAATAACAAAGACACACCATGTGTTAAGACACATGTATGGAATATGATTTGATCTGCCTGAAAATGAAATCTTTGATACATCAAAGTAGTTCATGAATTTCAAATAGATTTACCATTCAGAGTCTAAAATGTTCTTTCCAATTCCATGTTATTAGAAAATTGTTTGTTTCTTTTCTCAGAATGTAGATAATGTCACTCTCATACTCTGCTACCATTTTGGACTTAGCCCTTCTCCAGATAATTTTTCTCAGCCCCATGAACCTGAGGCTTGAATAATTGGCTGTTAAAGATCTTCAAATGTACAGGCCACTCATTTTTCAGCTCCAAATATTTAGGATGCAAGGCATTTATCTACCTTCCACACATCAAATCATTAGCACATTTTTAAATGTATGTCATCTCAATCATCAAGGCAAATTTATACAACTCCTAATATCAAGAATAAAATTAATTTTCTTACAGAGCAATCATAGGAAAGGAAAAAAAAATCTTACATTCCGAAGGCAGAAGGCACTTGCACTTTCTTACAGCCTGTTCTCTAGTCTTAAATGCTGGGTTCCATCGGTTAACTCAAAGATCTCAATGAATCTTCTTTCAAAATTGACAAGCGGAGGTTGTTAAAATTAATCTTTACTTTGAACTTCATAGGCTGCCTGCTGGAGTTGGGAAGGCAACAGCATCTTTATTGATGGCACTTAGGGAGTTTCTGCTAATTAAGATCTGTTCGCCTCAGCCAAGCAATTGACTACACTCTATATAAGAAGAAATGTTCTTCCTGATCTCACTGGTCTTTCTATGCATTAGTTAAGGTGGCTAGAAGATGAGAGCTGACTAGCAACTTATTCTGGAATGATGCTGTGTTGTTCAGTCGCTAAGTCGTGTCCCATTCTTTGTGATCCATGGACTGTAGCCCACCAGGCTCCTATGTCCATGGGATTTTTCAGGCAATGATACTAGAGAGGGTTGCCATTTCCTTCTCCAGGGTATCTTCCCAACCCAGGGATCAAACCCACATCTCCTGAGTCACCTGTGTTGGCAGGCAGATTCTTTACCACTGATCCACCTGAGAAGCCTAGAATGATTTTATGCCCCACTCAAAAGAAACCAGAAATAGAGGATATGTAATATTTAAGTGTTTTACTTTGCTACAGTCTGTTTAGCTCTTTTTTTCCCATATAGAAATGTGCAATAATTTAAAGATGCATTAAGTTTTGAATTGGTGACCTTTTTCATAAATACAACATAAACCACAACACATTTTTAAATAGATCACTAATTCAACCACTGCTTAAACAGCCTGTTTTTTTAAAAGAATAGGCTTGTACTCCATGTTATAATCTACATATTTTTTCACTAAAAACATTAATTCTTATTAAATTCAGGAGATACCTGCACGATACACATATGCATAAGTGCTTTGACATCTACCATTGAGTTATTGAAATATCCATTTCAAAACTCATCTCACCACAATCAATCAAGTCTTTGAACAGTGTACAGAGAAAATAAATACCTCAAACTGTCTATTCAAGTGCTCTTAAAGTTTAAAAAGCGTTGGATAGGATTATCATCAAAGAATGAAACAATATATTAAATTTTTTAAACTGCATTACAGAAGACTAATCTTTCCATTTTGAAAACAAATTATATTAATACATATTCACCACAGTGGTATACACACACACACACACACACACACACACACACACCACATTTCATCCAGGAAACATTATAACAATAGGAGAACACCCTAAAGGGATGGGTTGGGATTTATTGAACATAGTCACTCATTCCCTATAGGCAGCACAACTTCCACACTTGGGGTAAGTAGGTGATTGATGGAGAATGTGGCAGAATAAGAAAGATAAGGAACAAAGAAGGCCATTAGCAGCTTCCAGTGCTCCTGCAGCTCTCAAATTCATGAAGCCCTGCTGGTGGGCAGAGGACAGTGATCAGTAGATTAGACAAAATGATATCCTATTCAGTGGAGCTATGTCATCACCGACTCGATGGTGAATCTGAGCAAACTTCGAGAGATAGTGAAGGATAGGGAAAATTGGTGTGCTACAGTTCACAGGGCTGCAAAGGCTTGGATATGACTTAGCAACTGATCAACAAAACAACAAACTTGTGACATCTGGTCTTACGTTCAGTCTACACTTGTGTAACACAGGAGTAACCCAATAGATATATAGGATGTTTTCCATACTGACATACTTCAAGGCTGAAACTCAAAAGATAAATGTCAACCCGAAAGGCAATTACTTTAGACAATTTTGAGAAACTGAGAAGATCCAAAGAACACACAGTGGTGACAATAGAGCCATGAATAAGGAAGAATTATCTTGTTTTAGAACTCCATCTTTTCATATATCTGTACATTAATTCTGGAGAAGGAAATGGCAATCCACTCCAGTATTCTTGCCTAGAGAATCCTGTGGACAGAGGAGCCTGATGGGCTGCTGTCCATAGGGTCCCACAGAGTCAGGCACGACTGAAGCGACTTAGCATGTATGCATGCATTGGAGAAGGAAATGGCAACCCACTCCAGTGTTCTTGCCTAGAGAATCCCAGGGACAGAGGAGCCCGGTGGGCTGCCGTCTATGGGGTCGCACAGAGTCGGACACGACTGAAGCGACTTAGCAGCAGCACAGCCGCAGCATACATTGCTTCCTCAGTGGTTTTACTCCATATTGCCTACCCTGAAAGCAAGAGATCTCTTTTCTAAAGTTTATTCCATTTAAGAAAATCTCTCCTCTACATATCCAAAGCCAAATGAATGGTCTTGATTTCCAAATTTGGGTCTTCTCAAATATTTTCTATCTCAGGGAAAGGAGTCATCATACATTCAATTCAGGCTATAAAGCAAGGAATCAAACGTGTCACTTTCTTTTCCCTAATCTCCAGTAGCCAGTACAGCACAAAAATCTTGCCAAATTTTACTTCTAAATCAGTTTCCTAAATCTCATTTACCTGTACATCCATATCACCACTAATTCAAAGTCCTTCAACCTCCTGCCTGATTACTGTAATGGTCATGTGTTCGCGGTTCACACTTGTCATCTCCAATCAGCTCTCAAATTGCACCCAGAGTCATTATTTTAAAACACAACATCAAGTCTGTCATTGCTGAGAGGTGAGAGTTAACTTATCCAAGAGAGATCCCCCGGGCCTTCTGTAAAGATCCAGGACAACCGAGGAAGGATATGAGCTTAAGGCAATCAATCCTGGCTGCCTACAAGGCTAAAACTCCAGGCCCTTCTCATGCTAAGGGAGGGGCTGTGTTTTCACAAACATGTGATGTGGGGAATTCTATTACTTACTACATCATATTCTGTTACTTACTACATCATATACCTCTGAACTTCAGTGCCCTTTTTAAGTTACCATGGAGACTGTCTGCCCAGAATCATAAATGCTGAATATGGCTGGGGCCAAGTTTCTGCCTCATAATATTGCTATTATTTTTATGCTCAGTTACTAGTCACATGATTCGTGCTTCCCTAATCATGCACCTTCAAAGTCCTAAAGGTCAAGGGGAGGGTTCCTCTTAAAGTCTGGTATATCCGGATTTGCTAGATCTCTGTGGCATATTCTAGAATACAAATGCACCCACCATGGAGTTGGTCCCCGTGAGATAACTTGGAGGTTAAACTTTAATTTCCCCAATGCTATCCTAGCAGGTTTGGTGTCCTTGTTCACATAACAACTGCCAAGTTTAAAACCCTTCAGAGACACCAACATCATTCTTAGGATAAATACCAAAGTCCTTACTAGGGGATGCCGAGCTCAGCATGACCTGATCTGGCTCCTGCCTCCTCTCCCAGATTCACTTTGCAATCTCTTGTTTAGTCTGTTTTGGTTAACTTGAATTCTTTCATTTTTCACAAATGTAATGTGTTTCTTTCTGCCTCAGGGCCTTCAAACGATTTTTCCCAAAGCTGGAACTTTTCTTCCCAATCAACCTTCTGATTAAGATCAAAAGTCACTTCTCCAGGGAAGTTCTCCCTGTTCTTCCAGACTAGCATGGCTGTCCTTTCAAAAAACAAACAAAATCCAGAAAACCAGGGGTCTTTTTTTTTTCTTTGCAGCTGTTATTTCAAAATTAAAGTTGAAACCTATTAGGAAAGGCTTATGCTATTAAATCATCAGTTGCAGAAAAATGTGTTTATGGTAATAGACATGTTTTCAGTATGCACATTCACTCCAAAAGGGACCATTTTGTTAAAAAAAAATTAAGTTCTTGTTCCTCTCAGTAGAATGCTATACACTCTTTCCATTGCATTTCATACATGCCCCCCACACTTATCATAGGTGCTATTATATGACTAAGTGTGAGGCTGTCTGATTTCTTTCTAGCTTCCTCTCTAGACTGTATTTCCTGCATGCAGGATGGGACTTTGGTCGGTTTCTCACTGCACTGTATTCTCACTGCATAGCATGGAGACTGGTACATAGTAGGTATTCCACAACTGTTTGTAGAGTTAAAAAATGATTTTTTAAATGAGTGTCATTTCTAAAAAGAAAAAAGAAATAAAAGATATTAACATTTTAAAAAATACATGATACTTATTGAAAGTTAGGAAAGGAATAAAAAGAATATTCACAATGCCATCGATCAAACATATTTGGCTTTTTTTTGTTTAAATTTACTAAATTTATCACAAAAGTATATCTTACTTCTTCACTCATGAAAAGGGAAAAAATGAAGGACTGAAAAGGTAGGACTTGGGACCTAGCTGACAAACATAGGCTTGAAGCTTCTGTAGTGAGAAA
This sequence comes from Bison bison bison, assembly GCF_000754665.1. Lineage (NCBI taxonomy): Eukaryota > Metazoa > Chordata > Mammalia > Artiodactyla > Bovidae > Bison > Bison bison. The sequence continues at coordinate 8,182,894 of NW_011494787.1, forward strand.
AGAAAGGGTAGAACATACATTCCCGACTTGGTCTTTATAAGTGAAGAGAGTAGGCTGAGACATTAAATGAATGATTTGCTTTCGTTTTTTAAGGAATATGTTCGAGGGAGTCTCATTTGCCAAATGTCTTTGGAAACAGGCAAGGGAAACAGACGAGAATTATTAGATCAAATAGTGGTTAATGTACAAGATGTTCTACACCTAATAGATAAACAAGACGGAGAAAAATCACCAGGACCAGATGGCAGTTCTTATGTCCTTTCATATGTAGGATTTTTCTCTCCAAAACAGAGATAAAGCCCACAAATGTGTCTGGGTTTAGACTAACTGCAAGGAGCTGGGAGAGGAAGATAAGTCAGTCTGTTTCTAAGGCTGCCATCTTTCACTAATTTTGCATTTAGAAATAAAGAACCAATAGAAATGTCACCCCCTATCAAAATCTTCTGTAACTTTCATGACCACAAAATTCAGTCTGAAAACAGAACAGAACATCTCCACACAGAACTTATGCTTAATCATATAATAATCTCAATAAAGTGAGTATTTTGCACTACATCTGCAATTAGACACAATGGCACTCTACAAGATAAACAAGTACAGCGGATTTGTATTTTTTCTTTATCCGTTAACACGAGATTATTCAATTCTGGTTCTGATATTTCCAGCCAGAAGGGATCTAGACAGCTGGTTGAGTGAGTCATTCCACATATTCTCAGAGATAGGCATGAGATTCATTTGCTCTTTGCTTATGGGGATATATTAATGAATCTTCAATCTTGCTCTCACTGTCCCCCATGGGCGTGATGCATTTATAGAGAAAACAGGTTTACACACAGAAAGCCTTCTGTCAATAGTATTAAACCTGCTGTTATTTATCTTCCTCATCTTGGAATATGGAAAGGAGGGACAAGAAAAAAAAAAAAAAAAACAACTCAAGAATGGTACATTTGTTTAACAATAAAATACAGGATTATCTTTTAGGTTTTTTTTTTTTTTTTCCCTTTCCCTTGTGGTTGCTATTCACAACTGTGAAGTTGAATCCTAATGGGGGAGCCTGTGATATTAGCCAACTGTTCTGGAAAGATGTCTTTATGGTAACTGAAGTAATTTGGACATACATATTCACTCTTAAAAAGAGCCAGTCTTTGTTTTCTTGAAACTTAGTTCTTTCTTCAAAGACTTTCTGCCTCCTGCCTTCTTTGGTGGGGGCTGGCTATTCTAAATCATCTATTACTAAGGTGATTCTTTGATAGAGCATTGAACAGCAGACATGATGAGCAAAACACATGAATAAAGGATTGGCGAAGTATACAAAAGCAGAGCTTGAAAAGCAGATTGAACTAGGCCTAGTGTCTGAGCAAAAGCAGCCACTGTTTTTGTTTGGCCTATGTGATTCCATGCTGTACCAGGGTTTGTGATGTGGAAAAGGGAGGGGAAGAGGTACACTGGGAGACAAGCAGGATTAGCAGGACGAACCTGTGTTGTTGAAAACCTCAAGGACAGGAAAATGCAGGAGACAGTGCATAAGGCTCTTATGTTGTCTTCTATTGTAGCATTCTGAGAGTAGTCCCCCTGGAGTTGTACAATACAGAAACTCTAGAGATAAGAGGCATGGCCTTCACCCTTCTACTTTTCTAGAGCCACCCTCCTATACTGTCAGTGGAAATGCAAATTGGTACAGCCATTGTTGAGAATAGGATGGTGGTTCCTTAAAAAACTAAAAATAGAGTAACCATATGATCCCACAGAGCCACTTCTGGAAATATATCTGGAGAAAAATCTAACTGGAAAAGATACATGTGTCTCAATGTTCACAGCAGTGCTATTTTCAATACCTAAGACATGGGAGAAACCTAAATGTTCAGAGACAGATGAATGCATAAAGATGTGGTATATACATATAAGAAAGTTTTATTCAGCCATAAAAAAGAATGAAATAATGCCATTTGCAGCAACATGGTGGACCTAGAGATTATCCTACTAAATGAAGTAAATCAGAGAAAGACAAATACCATATGATATTACTTACATGTAGACTTTAAAAAATGGTACAAATAACTTCTTTATAAAACAGAAATAGAGTCACAGATGTAGAAAACAAACTTACAGTTACCAAAGGTGAAAAGGATGAAAACCATTGGGGAGAGGAGGGATAAATTAGGAGATTGGGATTAACATATGCATACTTCTACATTTAAAACAAACAACAAGGAACAATTATATGGCACAGGGAACAATATTTAATATCTTGAAATAACCCATAATGGAAAAGAATCTGAAAAAGAATATATACATATTTGTGCATAACTATGTTATATGTATACACATGTGTGTATACCTACATATATGTATGTATGCTGTTTAGTTGCTAAGTCGTGTCCAACTCTTTGCGACCCATGGACTATAGCCCACTAGGCTTCTCTTCCATGGACTTCTTCAGGCAAGAACACTGGAGAGGCTTGCCATTTCTTTCTCCAGGGAATCTTCCCAACTCAAAAATCAGTCCCAAGTTTCCTGTTTGGCAGGTGAATTCTTTACCACTGAATCACCTGGGAAGCCCCTACGTATGTATATGTGTGTGTATAACTGAATCATTTTGCTGTACACCTGAAATTAACACAACATTGTAAATCAACAATACTTCAATGAAAAAAAATAACAAGAGGTAAGGAGAGTACACAGATGCAGGAGAGGGTCCCGAACTGCTTGCCCCTTCTTTTCCCTTTTGTCTCTGACATGAGGAAAGAATGTGCTGAACTAGGGGTACAAGTACGCTGTGTATAAGGGAAATGGTGAAGAAAACCCAAGCTGAAAAACAAATCCCACTGTATCCAGAAAACCTTCATTATCAATTCTTCCCTTAGGAGAAGGCAATGGCAACCCACTCCAGTACTCTTGCCTGGAAAATCCCATGGACGGAGGAGCCTGGTAGGCTGCAGTCCATGGGGTCGCTAAGAGTCGGACACGAGTGAGAAACTTCACTTTCACTTTTCACTTTCATGCATTGGAGGAGGAAATGGCAACCCACTCCAGTGTTCTTGCCTGGAGAATCCCAGGACAGTGGGGCCTGGTGGGCTGCCGTCTATGGGGTCACACAGAGTCGGACACAACTGAAGCGACTTAGCAGCAGCAGCAGCAGTCGAAAAGGTATCCATTCCAATTGTATCACAAGATGTTATGGTATTACGGCACCTCCCTCTGAGGGTCTGAAAGTTAGGCTGCTGGCTGAGTGGCTACTGTAGGGATGGACTGAGAAAGCAAGAATATACTGGTATCAGGATGGAAGGTAAATAGCAGGAAGACATGGAAAATTAAATCTATCCACTTCACACTCTGCCAGCGGTCAATCCTCCAAAGGCACAATTATAAGACCACATTTACACAAATTTTATTTCTGTAAGCTCCATTATGTCCCCTCCTTTCCATTCCTGTGGCAATTGCAGGTGTTTTTCTATTGTTTTTTGGACTGGTGCAAAAACCTCTCAGTTTTTATTTCTCTAATCCCTTTCCACAGAGAGATTTGTAAATTTTCCTAAAATGCATTTTAGATACTTACTACCGCCATCAAACACCCTTGATGCCTCAGAGAACCAAGTTCAAATACCCTACTATTGCACTCAAGACTCCTATGACCTGATCTCTTTCTAGTCTGTCTTCCCCACAACTCACCACGAGTGCCAGGCTTCAAGTATATGTAAGTTATTTGCCATTTCCAAATATTCACATTGATGACACTGCCATGATCACACCAATCATTTTGGAATTCCCTTCTCTTTGTGTAAAATAACCCAATGCATCCCACCATGTCTCTCACACCTCTGAAGCCTCCTGATGCTAACAGCTGGGATTCAGTGCTCCTTGCATGCATCTTTAGCACACCATCACTTACATCAGGGAGGAAGCACTTTTCAGTTCACTGTATTATTCTTTGTCATTGTATGCGAACCTAAGTAACTCATTTCAAGTCCCTTCAAGTAATGTTCTTATCTTATTCTTTTCAGAATACAATGTTTCCCATCTAATATTCTCACTGAAGAGTAGTTTAATGACCAGCTAACTAACTAGCAAAAGCTAAGTATATACGAAAATCATGACACAAAACTGATTGCGATGGGACATAAGACTATCTTTATGGGACTTCCCTGGTAATACAGTGGAAAAGAATCCACGTGCCAGTGCAGGGGACACAGGAAGATATCACATGCTGTGGAGCAACTTAGCCCATATGCCACAACTACTGAAGCCTGCATGCCTGGAGCTTGTGCTCCACAAGAGAAGCCCTCACAATGAGATGCCTATGCACTGCAATGACGAGTAACCCCCGCTGACTGTATCTGGAGAAAGCCTGCACACATCAATGAAGACACAGTGCAATCAGAATTAATTACTTAAAAAAGGAAAGACATATCTTTATGAAGGTAACACTTCTTCAAAACCGGGATTAGATACATGCATATAGAATAAACGATTTAAATGATATCAAACTCTTGCTAAGGTAGAAAGTAAAGCATTACATAAAGATGAAGAAAATATTAGGGCTGCAGGAGGCTAGTCCAGTATCCATACTATCAAACCGTGAGGCCAATCTCCTGAGAATGAAAGCACGGAACATGCAGAGGCTAAGAATGTGCACTTTGGGGCCTGGCATAACTTTAAATCCTGAGGTCATCCCTTACTAGCTTTGTGACCTTGGGTAAGTTGTTCAACCTCTTCAGGTTGAGGAAGGTAGGATAATAATGCCTATCTCAAGTACGTATTGTTAAATAATGTAGAAGGAAGGTGCTTGGCACAGAATAATAGTTGCCATTTATTGAATAGCAATTTTTTTTTTTTTTTTTGGTCTGAGAATGATCATGCTAATCTAAGTAAACCTCTGAGACCTTTAAAATTTGAATGTCTTCATTGCAAAAGCATAATGACTTGAAGCATATGATTTTTGATCATCTGGGATGGTTTGACCTAAACACTTAAAAATAAAGCTAATTCATCAATTCTACATGCCAAGGTAGAATAGAAATTCTAGTGCATAAGAAACAATTCAAGTCTGAACAGTCAAGAGACAAAGAGAAAAAATAAATGTAAATATAATTATTAAAAATAGACTTTGGCAGTAAAACCATTTCTTCTCATTTAGCTTGTTGGCCTTATAGAATTATTTTATATGTATATCTGTGGTGCTTTTTATAAAAATATATATTTTTAAACGTTTTATAGTAGGTCCTCATTGGTTCAGTTCAGTTCAGTTGCTCAGTCCTGTCTGACTCTTTGTGACCCCATGAACCGCAGCACGCCAGGCCTCCCTGTCCATCACCAACTCCCGGAGTTTACCCAAACTCATGTCCATTGAGTTGGTGATACATCTAACTATTTCATCCTCTGTCGTCCCCTTCTCCTCCTGCCTTCAATCTTTCCAAGCATCAGGGTCTTTTCAAATGAGTCAGCTCTTCGCATCAGGTGGCCAAAATATTGGAGTTTCAGTTTTAACATCATTCCTTCCAATGAACACCCAGGACTGATCTTTAGGATGGACTGGTTGGATCTCCTTGCAGTCCAAGGGACTCTCAAGAGTCTTCTCCAACACCACAGTTCAAAAGCATCAATTCTTTGGCACTCAGCCTTCTTCACAGTCCAACTCTCACATCCATACATGACCACTGGAAAAACCAT
>NW_011494787.1:8188660-8194539 GCF_000754665.1 Bison bison bison
AACATTGGAGTGCGTTGCCATTTCCTTCCCCAAATATGCTGTCTAGGTTGGTCATAACTTTCCTTCCAAGGAGTAAGCGTCTTTTAATTTCATGGCTACAATCACCATCTGCAGTGATTTTGGAACCCCCCCCCCCAAAATAAAGTCAGCCACTGTTTCCCCATCTATTTGCCATGAAGTGATAGGACTGGATGCCATCATCTTAGTTTTCTGAATGTTGAGCTTTAAGCCAACTTTTTCACTATCCACTTTCACTTTCATCAAAGAGGCTCTTTAGTTCTTTTTCACTTTCTGCCATAAGGGTAGTGTCATCTGCATATATAAGGTTATTGATATTTCTCCTGGCAATCTTGATTCCAGCTTGTGCCTCTTCCAGCCCAGCATTTCTCATGATGTACTCTGCATATAAGTTAAATAAGCAGGGTGACAATATACAGCCTTGGGGTACTCCTTTTCCTATTTGGAACCAGTCTGTTGTTCCATGTCCATTTCTAACTGTTGCTTCCTGACCTGCATACAAATTTCTCAAGAGGCAGATCAGGTGGTCTGGTATTCCCATCTCTTTCAGAATTTTCCACAGTTTATTGTGATCCACACAGTCAAAGGCTTTGGCATAGTCAATAAAACAGAAGATGTTTTTCTGGAACTCTCTTGCTTTTTTGATGATCCACTGAATGTTGGCAATTTGATCTCTGGTTCCTCTGCCTTTTCTAAAACCAGCTTGAACATCTGGAAGTTCACAATTCACGTATTGCTAAAGCCTGGCTTGGAGAATTTTGAGCATTACTTTACTAGCGTGTGAGATAAGTGCAATTGTGAGGTAGTTTGAGCATTCTTTGGCATTGCCTTTCTTTGGGATTGGAATGAAAACTGACCTTTTCCAGTTCTGTGGCCACTGCTGAGTTTTCCAAATTTGCTGACATATTGAGTGCAGCACTTTCACAGCATCTTCTTTTAGGATTTGAAATAGCTCAACTGGAATTCCATCACCTCCACTAGATCGGTTATCCACCTTAAATATATCAGTATGAGAAGGGACAGATTGGCAGTTTGGAATTGACATGTACACACTGTAGCTTTTTAAAAAATAATGTTAAGAATCATAGAAGCTGTTCTATTGTACATTACTAATATAAAATAAGTTTACTTATCTTTTGTGCATTTGCTGACAAAACTTAGCAATGAGCAAGGAGGACACCACCCTTACCCATGAAGAACTTTCCAAAGGCATCATCAAAAACAACAAGGTCAAGCCACACTATTTTCAAAAGTTAGGACATGAAAGTAACCTAAATGTCCATCAATAGAGGAATGGATAAAGAAGATGTAGTACATATATAGAATGGAATACTACTCAGTCATTAAAAAGAATGAAATTGTGCCATTTGCAGAGACATGGATAGACCTAGAGACTGTCATACAGAGTGAAATAAGTCAGAAATAGTAAAACTGATCATATATCAACATATATGTGGAATATAGGAAAACAGCACAGATGAATCTACTGGAAAAGCAGAAATAGAGACACAGACACAGAGAACAAACGTATGGACCAAGGAGAAAAAGGGAGGACGGGATGAGTTGGAAAACTGAGACTGACATATATATACATCACTATGCATAAAGTACAAAGTAGATAACTATGCGAACCTACTGTATAGCAAAGGGAACTCTACTCAGTGCTCTGTGTTGACCTAAATATTGAGGAAATGCAAAAAAAAAAAGAGGGGATATATATATATCAGAATCACTTCACTGTACAGCAGAAATTAACACAACAATGTAAACCAACTATATTCTATATTCCAATAATAATAATAATAATAAAACAGTGAAGGTAGCTATATCAGACAGCTATCAGTTAACTATCCTTTTTCAGAGGTAGAAAACTGGCTTCCTGTTTATAACTAGTGTTTAAAACTTATTTCTTTTGGTTAGTTTCTTTTGATACAAATTCCTTCTTTTAATATATATCTCTTCTTTTGATACATTGAAAAATAAAGAAATTAACCATAAAAAGGAAATTTCTTAGAATTCTTTCAGTGAAGATGTCAGTATAATATGGTATCTCTCAGAAAGCTGTAAGGCTCAGAAAAGTGACACAGCAGTTAGAGAAAAAACAATCGCAGTTCTCTTAATTTTGCAGAAGCAGGAAGGCAATTTGACTTGCCAGTCATGGCTGAAGGTTGTGCTGACTGGGCCTGTGAGCGTGTCCCCTCCCAAATTCCATATCAACACGCATTTTTTGAATGCTTGCTCTGTGTTCAGAGCTGTGAGTACAAAATGAATATGGAAGGCATTCTTCCCACCTAAACCCTACAATCCGTTAGAAACACATCCTTGAGTAAAAAACCACTTGCTTTCTATTAGAGTTACCTTTATACTCATAATGCTTTAAACAGAAAGCTTCCTCTCCACAAATACGAGACGAAGCTTTGATGCATAAATTCATGCTATATTTTTTCATGAAGAGGAAACTTAATTACACTTTAAAAGAAAGGGATTGTAAACATGTGACTCCAGTAATTAGGGCTCAAATATAACGAGCCATTTAAAAATAATGTTGCATTACATTTTCAATGACACTTAATAGTTTACTCATTTACATAATGTGTTACATTCACTTTTTTTCATTTAATCATTCTGACGACTCCATGAAGCAAGCATTTTTACCCCCATTTTATGAATGAGCAGGCTGTTACTTAGAGGAGCCATATTATTTGCCCAACAAATCACATGTAGAACAGTTACTTAAGCAAGAGTGCCAGGAAGAAAATCTGGCCCAGTTCCTATTGTGTCATTGGGTTTAAGGCATCACTGCACATGTGAAGAGAGAGAAGGATCTTGGAGTTCTGCCCCATGGTTTCACTGTCTACTGCTTTAGATTTTATATCTTGAAACCCCACCCCTAAAGTTTTACCTAATAGAGGCAGATTATTCAAACAGAGTAGTGTGTATAACATTCCATATACTCTGTTTATAAATATTTCAAAAAGGTAGAATTTAAAACACCTACCATTATAAGAAACTGAATGTGCTTTAATATTTATTGGACACAATGTCTTTTAGCATTTTGCAGATCTCAATATTATGTCAATAGGTGTGGCAAATCAAGTTGAATCTGCTTTCTGTCACAGCCTAAAAGTTTTTTTTATTATGGTCACTATTTGTATATTTATTCAGCACTTGGTTTCTTCTACCTGGAGTACAAAAAAGAAAAAAAAAAAAAAAAAACTAAGAGGTTCTATTGTCATGCCAGTTAATAGAAATGTCTGGTTAACACAATGCTAAGTAAGCCAAATTTTGCCTTGTTTAATTCACAACCATTTTTAGAAGTAGTAGGGGAAAATGATTACTTAGGCAAACTGCCAGGCAATACTGTATTCAAGTTATGCCTGTGTGACCTCATTTTTCTGCTTATCTAGAACGTAAGAACAGAAAAATTTAGAGGCATGTGGTCTACCTACTTCTTTCAACATTAGAGGCAAATCATGTGCAAAGAGGAGAAACAACTTATTAGAGACCTATTAACAAGTTTTGGAGAAGGAAATGGCAACCCACTCCAGTATTCTTGCCTGGAGAATCCCATGGGCGGAGGAGCCTGGTGGGCTACAATCCACGGGGTTGCAAAGAGTCGGACACGACTGAGCGACTTCACTTCACTTAACAAATTTACTCTAAAATTTCTGGAATTATTTGGAGGTTGGGATGGTCCTGACTTCTACTCCAGCTCTGTATGTGTATTTCATATCACATATGGTGTGGATATCTGTGGTAGAATGGTAGAGATCGGCAATGATACTTTAACATAGAGGGGTTAGGAAAGTTCTCTCTGAATAGATGACACCCTCAAATTAAATACAATACTTCTCATCTGGCAATGATTTGATCTTGTTAGTGTATCTGCTTTCAATGGTAAGCTCTTCATAGGAAGTTTCAAATCTACATAAAGGCCTGAACAACACATCCTGTAAAATTTGGCATCTTTAAAATGACTTATGTTAAATCCTGTCTTATATAAAGGAAAGACAACTTTCAATTAAAAGTGATTGGCCTTAGCATATTATTGTGGCCACTTGATTTCCTTGCTGACTTCTTTAATTTCTGATTCAAATATATTTTATTATTTATTACAATCTACACGATTAAAGAGTTAAAAGAAAAAAATAATCCAAAGTAATCTCTTTATTCTCATATTTTGGGGAGGGGATTGGAAAGGGCAGTCCACCATTGGCCAATATGATGTTTTTATTTTACTATTTGTAAATTAAATTGACTCAATCTATCTGCATTTACTATGATGATACATAAATGAAATTGTTTAAAGAAGAAATGGCAAATTTTGCAGTAAGTCCTTTCTCTGTGACTAGGGACATCACTTCATGGGAAATAGATGGGGAAACAGTGGAAACAGTGTCAGACTTTATTTTTTTGGGGCTCCAAAATCACTGCAGATGGTGACTGCAGCCATGAAATTAAAAGACGCTTACTCCTTGGAAGGAAAGTTATGACCAACCTAGATAGCATATTCAAAAGCAGAGATATTACTTTGCCAACAAAGGTCCGTCTAGTCAAGGCTATGGTTTTTCCTGTGGTCATGTATGGATGTGAGAGTTGGACTGTGAAGAAGGCTGAGCGCCGAAGAATTGATGCTTTTGAACTGTGGTGTTGGAGAAGGCTCTTGAGAGTCCCTTGGACTGCAAGGAGATCCAACCAGTCCATTCTGAAGGAGATCAGCCCTGCGGTTTCTTTGGAAGTTCAGCTAAAGCTGAAACTCCAATACTTTGGCCACCTCGCGCGAAGAGTTGACTCATTGGAAAAGACTCTGATGTTGGGAGGGATTGGGGGCAGGAGGAGAAGGGGACGACAGAGGATGAGATGGCTGGATGGCATCACTGACTCGATGGATGTGAGTCTGAGTGAACTCCGGGAGTTGGTGATGGACAGAGAGGCCTGGCGTGCTGCTATTCATGGGGTTGCAAAGAGTCGGACACAACTGAATGACTGAACTGAACTGAACTGAACCGAGGGACAGAAAGTATATACCTACAGACCTTATCATTATGGATGCAGATGTGGACTAAGAGTGCTTAAAATCAGACACAGTGCTCAGGAATTAGGTTTCTGCATACCTCAAAACATAACTAAACTGAGGTGAACTGGTTCAGTCAAATCACAAATGGACCAATAAGCTGACTTTAAACTTTATCATTTACTGTTTAAGAGTCAACACACTTCAAGACATTTTGATTCTGAAACAGTCTTACATTTTTTTAATGTATAAAAAGTTTACAGAATTTTTTTAAAAAATTGAAGACAAATAAAATGTTATTCCAAGTTAATATCTTCATAGCATTATAGCATCTTTCAAATATTGTTTTCCAGTGAAAGATAACATAATGAGATAAAGCTTTTAAAAGACTGAATACTGTAATTTACATAAGCATCAGGGCAAAATGGAGTCAAGTCGTTGAGTTCTGAGTTACAACCAACAATGTTGTCATTTAAAGTGATAAAATGTAAAAAAAAAAAATAATACTTATGCACTATCATAGGGGAGGAATAAAACGTACTGAAGATACTGAAGATGTACATAGGAACTGGGCAAATAGCAATGAGACTAACAGTTCTTATATTTATAATTTGTAATTTTGTGAATAAACTAATACAATTATGTAAAGTTTAAAAATAAAATTAAAAAAAAACAGAAAAAAAATGTAATTGTGTTAATTGAAAAAATGGACTTGAAAAGGCATTAAAAACAAAATAAATTGGGAGTTCTGACAAATTTAAACACTTGCATATCTTACAGAATAGTAGGCAAATTGTCATTTTTCTTTACAACAAAGACCTAAATATATAACTGTATTATTAATTAT
>NW_011494787.1:8194863-8199867 GCF_000754665.1 Bison bison bison
CCTCCAGGCAAGAATACTGGAGTGGGTAGCCATGACCCCCTCCAGGGCATGGGATCTTCCTGACCCAGGGATCAAACCCACAACTCTTATGTCTCCTGCATTGGCAAGCAGGTTCTTTACCACTAATGCTGCCTGGGAAGCCCATGTGGGAGTGTAAATACCCTTATGAAGCTTATATTCTATTAGGAAACAATCATAATTCAAGAGAACCAAAAGATAATTTCAAAATCTTCAATATTATCAAAGAAAGAAAAGAGGGCAGATGTGATAGTGATTAACTGAGGGTATAGGTCCTTGAAGAGAGGGTTTCTTTTATGATATGATAACAAGTGATTTGTGCAGGAAGAATTAGGAAATAAAAATGAAAACCATAAATCAAGTGTTACCTCTGAGTATGCAGCAAAGAATCTAGAGACACAGTATAAGGAATAAACATCATAAATTAAACATGGAGCTTAGTAGGCAGGATGGAAAGAACATTTTAACAACGGAGAGAAGGAATGTTTGCCCTGTTTTCATTGTACTCCAGAGTCTAAATGTGCTCAGAATAAAAGTGGACACTATTACTTAAATCCAGGAAGAATCTATACAAACTCTAATGAAGGCTTATACATTTTCCCTGGATAGGACTCCTCAACTTTTGTTACTACTTCTCTTTATCTCTTATACAAACCTGGGTTTATTTGCTTTCTCAGCACAATTTTATTTACCACTTTATGGCATCTAGATTTCTTTCAAACATGGTTTTCATTTCTTCATTTTTAAGTAAATGCCAAACCCCACCAAGTATGGCCAGGGTATGACATGGAAGGGAAGAGATAAGTGGATAAAGAAAAAAACATTTGTGATTTTCCCAAGAATGTCTTTAGTCCCATTCTGATGGTTAAAATGGCTTTGCTGGGTAGAGAGGAAATGTAGGAAGGGGTAGAATGGATAAAACAAAGGTTTTCCACAACTGAACCAATTCTCCACTTTTCCCTTCAAAACAAACATAAACCTGGAGTATTGATGATAATCAGGAAAAGTCACAGTGCCTTGATTTCTCATGGGTAGGTGTAAAGAACTGAAAAAGAGATCAGGAGTGCCCACCTACTGACTCTCAGAATTTTTCTGGAGTCTCTGCCTCTCAGATTTCTGGCTCCTTTACAATTTCATCTTTTCATCTCCAGGATCAGATATTGCTTGGAAACAAGGAAAACTTATGAAGGGATTTTTTTCAGTTCCTTTCTGAAGTGCAAAATTAAGTAATGTTGTTACTTTTAATAAGGATGAATATTAATAATCTAGCATGGCACAAATGACATGTTTTTAATAACAACCTGTGCTAAATTAAAAAAACAAACAAGAATCTGGCTTTTTCTTCACCAGTGAAAAAGGCACCAATTCAGGTCCTTCAACTATACAGCCTATGGAGGTCACACAAAGAAAGTGCTGGGGATGAGGAATGCCAGCTGACTCCACTGGAGTAGAACTGAGGGAAAAGAGAAGAAAGTAAGAAAACACGTTCTTAATTGAAGGACAAAGGTGAAGCAAGAAGGCAAATTGGTTTTGTTTACTTAAGAAGACTAATGAGATAAAGTCAGGAAGATGCTATAGTTTTATTATGTACATTAAGTAGTTCTTATGTTAGGGATCAAAAAAGCAGTGTAGCAAGACAAGCAAACGAGCCTGGCAGACAGCTCTCAGGAGGAAAATGTGAGCTGTGTGTATTGCAATGATGATAGAGAAATTAAAAAGAAAGTGCATAGAGTTTCTCAATATTGAATTAAGTTTGCCAGGTGGAGTTTGTACTGCCTCTCTGTTATTTGCCAGTATCTGTTAATGACATTCTGCAGAAGACTCACTTTTTTTTTTTTCCTAGCATTTTCCTGATGAAAAAGGAGTTTGAGGATATTAAAAAGATTATCCTTTGGAAACCACTGTTGCATAAAGCTATGCAGCTGGGCCTTAAACACTATTTTGGGCATCTATAAAGTTCTGTGTAGAGCCTGTTGAATCAGTTTAAGAGAACTAGGTTGTTTTTTGTGGTGTTTTTTTTTTTTTTTTTTTTTTTGCTTTGTTTTGTATCATTTATTTCCAATAGGCAGTTATAACAAAACAATTTAGCTTCCACTGATTCCTTAATTTATATCAAATTCTTAATTGAAAAGTAGCAAACTTGCCCTAAATGTTAGTTGGACATAAATTTCATACACTAAGAAGTGAGTGTTGCCTGCTGTTTGATGAATTTTCAAAACACATGTAACCTGTTGAAAGGGATCTGGGAAGGCTAAGCTCTTTCCAGTGACTTTCATTTTATACATTTTTATTGGAGTATAGTTGATCTGCAACGTTGTGCTTGTTTCAGGCGTAGAGCAAAGTGAATCAGTTATGCATACAGTCACTCTTTTTTAGATTCTCATCCCATATAAGTCATTACAGAGTATTGAGTAGCATTCCCTGCACTACACAATAGGCAAGAATACTGGAGGGGTTTACCATTTCCTTTTCCAGGGGATCTACAGATCCAGGGATCGAACCTGCATCTCTTGAGTCTCCTGCATTGACAGGCAGGTTCTTTACCTCTAACACCTCATGCGAAGCCCAGGTTCTTATTAGTTATCTCTTTTGTATATAGTAATGTGCAAATGTTGATCCCAATCTTCCAATTTATCCAGTGACTTTATTTTGTTTCTCAATCAGACCTACACCCAAAGCATCCCTCTAAAAACAGAATCTAAGTAAAAACCATGTGTGTCCCATGCACCTTTGATCTTCAAGGCTAGTTCCTTAACATCTCATTTTCTTTCCTTATAATATTATCACTGTAAGTGCCTCCTTCATAGAAATTTCTAAGGCATCATTTGGCCGGTAACATTCTGAAAAACAACATTCTGTTCCCAACCTTATGTTCTAGGAAAACATTTTATCGTAATAAAAATAAACACAAATACTCAAAATAAGTTCCATTTGTAACAAGGGCATCTTTTGTGCTGAAAAAAAATATTTCCTTAGTGTCTATCTTTCAAGGATCCTTTCCTTTATATACACATATTTGTGTAATGGGCTCATTTTAACTAGGGTTTTAGAAACTATACCTCAGTAGTCAAGGAAAAAACAAAACAAAACAAAACACAGAGGGAACAAAAGAAAATAAAAGAAAAACAACCAAAGTGAAGGGCTGAAGGAAGAGGAGGCATTCCTGTCTCTCTGTAATCTTGCTTGCTTCTTTCCCACTGAGGCAGCTGAAGGGACCTGCCGAGATTTCACCACAAAGAGAAAGTTTCAGAGATGAGAAGCCACTTCAAATTGACACAAGACTGTTTTATCTGTCATTCAAGGCATAAGGTGAAAAGCAGAATAGCAACAATGTCACTAAAATTATATTCCTTTTCTTCAAGTACATAAATATTTTGTTTCTTTTCATATTTATTTTCTTATATTGATACATTCCTAGATGTAAAAGAGTGCATTTTTGAGTTACTCCTACTTCATAATAAATATTCAAATCTTCCTGGTTTACTGACATAAATTCTGAGTGCAAGACTACTGAAGTTAGAGGTGATGTTACATTACATGGTGGTGGGCAAATGCAACACCCTTATCCCTGAGGTTGTAGCCTTAGATCTGAAGCAGCTTTTGATAACTGGTAAGTTTTCCTAAGGATGACTGTGGAGCATCAGCAACTCCTCCCACACTGCAAACAGGAGCAGGTGTTGGTTTGCTACTGTCCAGAAAGGATACGTATTAATAAAACTAGGGATCAGGGTTTTCTATACCCTTCACATCCTTGTGTGGTTGCACTTCCTGACTGCCCAGGAGATACACCATAGTCTCTTTACATCAAGGTGCAGAGTAATACTGTTTCTTGCGAGGGCTAGGAAGATTTTAACCTTATCTCTGGGAGGTGCAGCCAAAGGAATGTTTGTAGGGAAAGAGACTGAAACCTTCTATTTTAAATCTGATCAACTTTATATTACATAAAGCTGATCAAGGGTCACTGGGGTTCCCAGCAGCTTAGATAAAAGCCAGGTTTCATTAGCCTTAGATGAAGAGATGAAGAAGAGGCTATACAAATGTTTGTTGAATCAATAACAATATTATGTCTCAGGAAAAGGAAAAGCCTTTATAAACCAAAAGGAATTCGAAGCTAGAGAAAAATGAAATACTTATCATAACAATACTGAAGGCACAAGGTAATTTCACATATGTCCATGAACAAGCTGCTTCAAAGGGTATATCTAAACAACACATGGGAAGATGACAGAGGGATTGAAAGGAGGAAAATCTATAAAACCATTATAGACAGCATAATCAACCAACACTTTCTTTGATTTTTTTTCCCCCTGAGATAGGAAGAGATCATTATCATCATTCCTGCCATTTGTTGGGCACCCCTTGTATGCAAAACTGTGCTAGCAAACACTTTCTATTACTTTCTACAAAGGAAATCAGACACCTCATCCTCAGCTTCCATGGACTAGCTTTAATAGGCAAAGGTATCGTTCAGTTCAGTTCAGTTTAGTCACTCAGTCGTGTCCAACTTTTTGTGACCCCATGAATTGCAGCACGCCAGGCCTCCCTGTCCATCACCAACTCCCGGAGTTCACTCAGACTCACGTCCATCGAGTCAGTGATGCCATCCAGCCATCTCATCCTCTGTTGTCCCCTTCTCCTCCTGCCCCCAATCCCTCCCAGCATCAGAGTCTTTTCCAATGAGTCAACTCTTCGCATGAGGTGGCCAAAGTACTGGAGTTTTAGCTTTAGTATCATTCCTTCCAAAGAAATCGCAGGGCTGATCTCCTTCAGAATGGACTGGTTGGATCTCCTTGCAGTCCAAGGGACTCTCAAGAGTCTTCTCCAACACCACAGTTCAGAAGCATCAATCCTTCGGCGCTCAGCTTTCTTCACAGTCCAAAACATACATATGTCACTCTAAATAAATAAATGTACATATAAATAATATGTTGGATTAGGGTATAGTGCAGTAATAATTCTGGAAGGTCGATGGCTCAAAAAATAAGG
>NW_011494787.1:8200147-8224765 GCF_000754665.1 Bison bison bison
CTATTTGGAACCAGTCTGTTGTTCCATGTCCAGTTCTAACTGTTGCTTCCTGACCTGCCTACAGATTTCTCAAGAGGCAGGTCAGGTGGTCTGGTATTCCCATCTCTTTCAGAATTTCCCACAGTTTATTATGATCCACACAGTCAAAGGTATCATAGGAAAGCCTTAAATGAAGTACATCAATAGACACGTGGTTGAGTCAACTAGGTACATGTGAAATGGATGAAGCCCACCCTACCCATATTATTTCTAGAATGAGAATTTCACCCCTTCCCAAAGAAAGTGGAAAAAAGGAAACAAAGTACAATTGTGTAAGTCCACTACATTCAACGTATGATTTTAGTATCTACTGTGTATTTAGCTTTATGTCACACCTATTCCAGTCCTCAAAACTTTCAATCCAATTGAGAAGAAAAACTAAAAAATCTTTTAATTCTATTACTATACAAGTGGGTACCTAAATCAATATTGAAGGGAGTTTAGAGCTATTGACATTGAGAGGGAGGCTCTATTCCTGACGGTGAGAGTAAGAATTAAAATAAGAACACAATACTCTATCCAATCCAAGGACTGCTTCTGACAATCTCTATTTGGAGAATTTTGAGCTTTGAGTGTGCAAATTGGTTTTTATTATAGTGGGAATCATTTTTTAAGGAGTAAATTTTTCTCCATTAACAAGCTAAGGGTGGTGAGTAAGAAGTGGGAGTCAATGAGAATATTTGTTGTCAAGAAAGATACGAGAGCTATTTAGTGAAGAACACATCATAATGAATGTCTGCATATAAATTCAAGAATACACTATTGCTACTTAGGATAGTGGTTATTGAAATGAAGCAGGATCCTATGGCCCTTCCTTGCCATGTCCTCAGCCTCCCTTCTGTCTATGGAAAAACTTTAGCCAAAGAATGAGTTTAATCAGAGAAGTGAGAAAATGCAGAAGCAAAGAAATGCAGTCAAACAGGACAACACAATAATAGTCTAGTCACCGAGCAAAGTCAATGACCTTTAGTTCCTTTTTATGGGCTATAGACAATACTCTGAGCCATATCCTGTGAGCTGTCTTATAGATACCGAACCCCGCACCCCCATCAAGTAGAATTAGTTAACTACATGATGACCAGACTGTAACCATTACATAAGCTGCCACTATTCCAAGAATTGGCCTCAAGAAAATGGGAATAAGCCAACCCTGGAATTGAAGATTAACTGTACTTAAAATAATCAAGATGACACTGATCCGACCACTGCATCACCAATTTCAAGATGAATATCAGAGCTGACTCTGCTGTCTTTGCTTACAGCCCCTTCCCTTGGTCTATAAAAGCTCTTGCCCACTGATTGCTGGGGACAAGGTGGGGGATGTAGGGGTGGCAGCCTTTAGGCAGGAGCCCGCCCACACCTGACCCTCCCTCCTCTGTTGCCAGCATCCAAAATAAAGCAAACTTTCCTTTCCACCAATCTTGTCTATTGGAATTTGGAGCAGCAAGCAACCAGACCTTACTTTCACTTTCATCATCTCTGGCCAGCACTGACTCTTACATTCCCCCATGTGCTTGTCACCATCATGTTTCTATTCCTGGTTTCCAATCTTAAATCATGGCAATAAGCATTTCCCCCCCGCCCCCGGAGACTTTCGGCAAGAAACTGGAATGCTCCTTAATACTGCATCTTTCATTAGCAACTTCTATTGCAATATAATACCCTTGAATTTCTTCTCTATTGTTCTATTTTCACAAATGTATTGGAATTAATGAAGGACAGAGAACAAGTCTACCTTGTGATATCCTGAAAGCCATTTCAGATCAGATCAGTCATTTAGCTGGTGCTGAATATACAAGACAAATTTATAAATGGATGAACAGATAATTGAACAGAGGTGAACAAAAGTAATATTAGCCCAGAATGCCTTCAGGATTATTAAGTTTTCATTATATAAAACATATAAGTACCTTCACCAGAAATTCAAGTTAGGAACATTGCTGGAGAATTCAGTGTCCCGGAGTTTCCCTGCCCTGCCCTCCAACCTCCAGGCCATTGCAATTTCCATAGGGACCTAGAATAAAACAATTCTCAGCCCTCATGTCCCTTTTTAGTTTGACCACTCTGAGGTTGTATTGGTAGAACCCTATTTATTCTTTTTTTTTTGGCTTCTTAATTTTCTAATGGAGGTTAGTAATATTAATATATATAGACAGTATATTTCAGCAAAGGGCAATGAAAAATATGGGGAAAGATGGCAATTTGATTATATGCCAGAAGAGGAAACAAAGCAATGAAACATTTTTATTCCAACTGTCAGTTCTCTATACAATTTTTGAATTGTATAGTTTAAAGAGACAAAGGAGCTTTTCTAGAACACAAGATATTATCATTTTACATGGTCTATAACTGTCAAAAATAGTTATGCAAAGGACTATTAAGAGCACATCTTTACCAGTAACATTGATTGTGAACTTAATCACACAAATTAACCCTTGATCCCCTTACTTTCCTGCTATTTTGTTCATATTTTAATTTCTTCATTTCTTCTCTTTGGGGCTTCCCTGATAGCTCAGTTGGTAAAGAATCTGCCTGCAATGCTGGAGACCTGGGTTTGATCCCTGGGTTGGGAAGATCCCCTGGAGAAGGGAAAGGCTACCCACTCCAGTATTCTGGCCTGGAGAATTCCATGGACTGTATAGTATATGGGATCACAAAGAGTCTGACATGACTGGGTGACTTTCACTTTCACTTTCTTCTCTTTACCTACACCTCAGACCATTTGCCTCCCTGGCTATATTTGAATTTACTTCTCTTAGAGGTTTCAGTATTGTGAGATGGAGGCCAAATATCAGCCACTGTAAAGGACACTCTAACAGAAGAAAGAGGGTACTCCAAGCCCATAATGAAGAAATACATGCAAAGATTCTTTATAAAGTATCTATACAACACCTGTCCATGAATTGACTACACATTTCATTGTAATGTCTCAATATTGTTAACTTCCTATTCAATATTATTTTAGATATATTCAACATTTGAGCTATTTGCACAACCATATTAACAACAGGGAACATTTTTACATGATATTTAGGAATATATGTGTGGTAAACAGTTTTATAACCACATTAGTTTTCCCTAAAACATATTTAAAAGGGGGAAGGCAAGGTATTTTAATACACCTGGAATTAAAGCAGTTTGAAGTTGAATTAAAAGTAACATTGCTTATGGTACAAGCAACTACAGTGCAGAATCTGAGCAATTTGAGATGGAAAGTATCTAACTTGACATCAAATCTTTTCATTGCTTGCTTTGCCTCCTCCATCACTCTCTTGAATGCGTTTGGAAGATATATTTCAGCATTTCACTTCAGGTCACCCACCACTTCCAAATCAATGTCACTTCCAAATTAGTCTGTCCACAGAGTAGATGTCATTAACCACCACCCAATTTCTACCTGCTATCTAAGCTAGATTCTCTTTTCAAAACCCATTTCTCTGTACAGATCTACCTGTATCCGTTTTTATCAGCGTAAATTATTTCTTCCTCCATTAAGTGTTTATGGTTTTCAAACACGTACACACATACCTTCCTTAGCCAAGTTGTACAGACATAATTCTTTCAAACTTTTCCCATAAGTCAGCCTCTTTCCCCTAATCAATTGTGAAACTCTTCTTTGGATTCCTTCCAATCTGTCTACTTATTTTCAGTAGTCAGACAAACCAAACAGAATGGGGCATTCTAGAAGAGGTTTCATGAATGTCATTGGGAGTGGAACTGTCACCCTCTATTCCATGATGAAATGCTCTCAATACAGGGCATCCAAAAATAATATTTCCCTTTTGGGTCCCACATCACATTAAAAATGTGTAGTCTTTTCTGTTTTTCAGCTTTGTATCTCCAGGTGTCCCTGCTAGCATCTCAGGAATAAATCCTGACCAGTCCAGATTCTTAAGAAAGTATGCTGTCTAATATTCTTCATAAACATTCCCCATCAACTTCTTACATTTTAAGTTTTGTTTTCTTTATGTAATTCCTTAAGCTCTTCAAGACTCTCCTGTATACCTGTGTGCATCTACCACAGAAAATTCCCTGAGGGATTTTTTTTTTTAACAGTTATTTCCCCATTGCTTAAGTCTTTTGCTAAGAATATATTTGTTCCTTTGACCCTTTTTTAGTTTAATTCAATAAACATCTATCAAATTCCTCCAATGTCATTCACTATATTAACAGAAATAGAGAGGATAGCAATGGCGAAAAAGTATAGCAAAGGAGAAAGAGTAATAATCCCTATAGGAGAGACAAGCACACAATTATCATTTGAATATCACTTAATTCTTTCCTGGACATCCTGAGCACAAGCCTTCCTTTGACTTACTCAAACCATAAATGCACCAAATGGGCTTCCCTGGTGGCTCAGACAGTAAAGAATCTGCCTGCCGTGCAGGAGACACAAGTTCAATCCCTGGATGGGGAAGATCTCCTGGAAAAGGAAATGGTAACCCACTCCAGTATTCTTGCCTGGGGAATCCCATGGACAGAGGAGCCTGGTGGGTTACAGTTCACGGAGCCGTAAAGAGTCAGACACAACTTAACAACAAAACAACATGGATAACATAGTTAATGTCTGCCTCTGCGACTGAAAAAACTCAACTGGACCCCAAGGACAAGGATGAAGAGCATTCCATTAGGTGTAAGTGGTACACTGTGGGTCCTCCTTGATAGGTGGGAGCACAGCTCCTAGGCTGACCTATGCATGGGGCATTATTGGTAAACAACCTAGCTTCCAGGAAACCCTGGAAGTCAGACTCTTCCTCTAGGAATCCCTACCAGCACTGTATGCAGTTCTTATCACTGACCTCTTTGCTTGTTTCAGGTTGCCCAGGTTATGTCTTAGCTTTGTTCTGCATTTAAATTTAAATTTTTACTCTCATTGAACAAGAATAGTTTCAATCAGGAAAGACAGCTAGGTAGAAAAAATAGAAGAATATTATAAAACGGAAGACCTGGATTCTCATCCAGGTCTTAGCACGTCCTTACATCACAGCATGATGTGTCTGAGTCTTGTGTTTGCTCTAAAACCACCAGGATTTAAATATGGCACAAAGAAGAAAGAATCACCCAACTTCTCTATGCCTCACATTTTTTTTTTTTTTCCATGTGCAAAGTGGCACCAATAATCCTGTCTCTGTCAGAGCGTGTTACCAAGATGAAAGGTGTGATGGAGGTCTCCCCTTGGTCCTGGCCTGCAGCAAATCTCCATAAGTATCATCTGTAGGTTCTGTGTTGTGTTGACTCTTTCTGATGATTATTTCAAGTTGATTTGCTAACATCAGAGCAGCATCTTTGAAAGGTAAGCAAACTTTCTTTCATTGTCATTCTAATAACATTTATTAATGTGTAACTATCATTTACCATGGCAAGCAAACTTTGTGTGATTGCTTTCAGAAATCAGTAACCTTGTTGACTGAGGATGAGTTTTCCAGAATCTTCTCTCCAGAAACAGGACAATCAGTGAAGGAGAGGTAGAGAAGTGCTGCTCTGGTATGAGAAGCTGAATTGTTTGCACCATTCCTGATCCTTCCCACAACTTCTCTGACCTCCTCCATCTCAATATTGAATCTTTGTGACCCTGTTTCCCCATGGCTTCTCTTCTGCACCACTTTTTTTTAATTCTACCCCCCCAAACCCAGGGGCATAAATGCCAATGAGCTTTACATTTCAGAGTTGACATCTTATCCACTGATAAATTTTATGCTGCACTTGTTTTTCTCTAACCTAGATTGAAAACCTCTAAATCAGGGAGGTGCTGTCTTGAATTGCTTGTCCTGCACCACATAAATCATCAGCAGATAAATCATCATAATGATGCTGCCAACTAACCCCATGTCGCACTGCCAGGTCCTCCTTCTTTCAAACTGTGTCCATTTTGTCTGAATCGTCTTCTAATTCTATCTTAATATTTAAATGAAAGTGAATTAATTTAAAAATCAGAAACCTTGTCACACAGTCTATTTAATTCTAAAATGAGAGATATAATATTTCTTATATCTATGGCTATAGAAACTTCTTTCTCAATGAAATCATCCAGGACATTTAGATCGGTCTGATAAAATTGTTTTCTTTTGTCCTTAATATTTTCATTACAACCAGAAGAAGTTTATACTTGGCCTTACTGACCCCTTTCTTTATGATACAGTCAACCACATCAGTATTTATTCACTAGACATTAATAACTGGTATCGTGCTTCTCATTCTCTGGGCTCCTGGATTTATTGCTGTACCTTGCTTTTCCTACTTGCAATGTTTTAATTTAGTTGCTTAGTTGTGTCTGACTCTTTGTGACCCCATGGACTGTAGCTGTAGCCTGCCAGGCTCCTCTGTCCATGGAATTCTCTAGGCAAGAATACTGCAGTGGGTTGTCATTGCTGTCTCCAGAGGATCTTCCTGACTCAGGGATCGAATTCGAGTCTCCTGCCTTGCAGGCAGATTCTTTACCATCTAAGCATCCCAGCAGTCTTCAAATAGCTTATTAGATGGGATTCCTTATTGTCCCATTTCCTATGATAACATCTTTTGTTTTGTTGCCTCATATTTTCATTGTGGTAAAATACACATAACATAAAATTTACCAGTAGCCATTTTTAAAATGTACAATTTGGTGGCATTAAGTACATCCCCAGTGTTGTACAGCCATTACCGCTATCCATTTTCAGAATTTTATCATCAGCCCTAACTGCAATTCTGTTTTTTTTTTTTTAATTAAGCATAGATAATTTACATTATTTTGTTAGTGTACAGGTGTACAGCATAGTGATTCAATACTTTTATAGATTATACTCAGAGTT
This sequence comes from Bison bison bison, assembly GCF_000754665.1. Taxonomy (NCBI): domain Eukaryota; kingdom Metazoa; phylum Chordata; class Mammalia; order Artiodactyla; family Bovidae; genus Bison; species Bison bison. The sequence continues at coordinate 8,206,975 of NW_011494787.1, forward strand.
ATTATAAAATATTGGCTAGGCTTCCTGTGCTGTATATTTGTAGCTTATTTATTTTTATACACAGTAGTTGGTACCTCTTCCCATGGTAACTTTTTTGAATCTTTGACATGTTGATATTTTAAGAAGCTGTTGCTTTTGTTTTTATTCAGTCTTGTTTTGTTTTTTAATCAATTCTATTTACAGATATTCAAGCATGTTAACATATACCTGTCAGATATTTTGACAGGTAAATATTTTTTATAATATCATCACACTCAAACTATAAAATATTGATAAAATATTTACCAGAGATAAATTTTTCACATGCCACTAAAATATTTGCTGGAAATTTCACAGTTCAACAGTTTCTTAGAGAACTGGTTTTGACCTCAGAATTTTAGCCAATTAGTATGTTTACAGAAATCATTTCTTATTCATTTAACATAATTACAGAACTATGTTCATGGCTGTGAGTATTAGCATGCAGTGATTAGCCCCTTCTTTGACTCTCTTTTGATGTTCATAAACAGGATAGAAACCACTTTTTAGTCTAAATATCTCATTCTTTTGTGAAATACCAAGATAGTGACCTTGGCAAAGAGCATCTCAGAATACATTTCTAAGTAGTTTGCCCAGGCATTTGTTGAGGTCTCCTCTGAAACCTTTTAAGAATGAGAGGAAAATAATTTCATATCAAATTTTATGAAAAGAAAACTGAAAATATGGAATTATTATTTTAAAACTATTGAAAATGAAGTATTTATCCAGCCAAGAAGGAGCCAAATCCAGAGTCTGTCATGAGATCATCACATTAGTGTGATGTATTCAAGAAACATTTATTCAATGAACATTGGAGTAGAGGGTTCATGCAACAGAGAGCAAAGGCTTGGGAACAATGATAATACTAAGTACTAGTATTATTTATGAATCCTCTCTGTGTGTCAGGCAAGTTATTAAGTTTTTGCATGCAGGATTTAATCTTCACAATGATTAGAGGAGGATATGATGTTTTAATCTCACTTTACAGATGAGGAAACAGGTTCACAGAAGTTAGTTCCATCATAGAGCTAGAACTGTAATCCAGGCATTTTGACTCTAAAATTATCATTCTCAACCTCTGTTTCCCTCCTTTCCTGACTACAAAGTCTTTCATCTAGCAGATAGAGTTAAATTGAGCACAGGCTCTGGACAAGGGATTGGAAATTGGCACAAAATATTTATTTGTAGAAAGATTGAGGCTTGGTATTTGTCGACCAAGATCTCAAAGTCATTTTTTAGAATTCTTTTTTTTTTTTGAGGTCAGAACTGGTTTCTGAATAGAAATGTATCTTAATCCAAAAGTGAAAATGAACAATCTCAAGGGGAATAGAGCAGTAGCAGAGCCTGACAATAACTGTTACAAGTTGTGTGTAAATAGTTTAGGGGGCTCAAAAGCTAAACTTGAGGGGAGAAATGCAATTTATAGATGTTGGAGAGAAATTATTCAGAAATGAAAAAAAATTAAGTGTAGTCAAAAGTCATCCCTAATTTAGAAAATTATTGATGGCTGCAAAAGTTATCTAAATCTCTTTTATAAACCACTCTGCAAATAAAATTACAATAGCATTTTAAGTTTCACTGAATACTTGGGCTGAACAAGGTACTATACATAGATTCAAATCCCCTCCCAGTTGCTTCTATTTAGGTCAAACCTGCTTGGGAATTTTGAGCCCTATTATCATCAAGACAAAGGATTTTATTTAACTATGTCCAGAATAATTAGGAAAATCAGGCAAAATCTCATATTCATTTAAAACTTTGGTTGGATAAAATTAAGGTTTGCCTCTGCTGTGGAATGCCTTTCACCTCTAACCTGAGAATTCACTGACCCTGCCAGTATGACAGTGCCTGGGGAAGCATCATTCCAGTCATGGGCCTAACCTAATCCTGAATCCAAACCCAATCTTCTCCCTTTAAAGAAGCTCTGTGCAGATCCTGTTCACCTTCAAACACCTCTGAATGTGCAGCTTCTAATATGCTAACAATCTGGTTGCAGGGAACAAGGGCATAGGTAAGAGCTCAGGTATTTTTATACTTGCCCCATGATGGAAATAACCTTCCTGATAGTGAAGACTTTGATTTAGGTTGCCAATCTAAACAGGCTTCTATTTAGTTTCTGTGATACAACTAATTTTCTCCTGTAGCTTAAGGTCCTTGACTTAATTTTCTAAATTTTGTGATATTCAATCCCAGCACTAGATTCTCCAGTTTTAGGATGTTCAATAAATGATGCTTTTGAACTGTGGTACTGGAGAAGACTCTTGAGAGTCCCTTGGACTGCAAGGAGATCCAAACAGTCAATCCTAAAGGAAATCAGTCCTGAATATTCATTGGAAGGACTGATGCTGAAGCTGAAACTCCAATACTTTGGCCACCTGATGCAAAGAACTGACTCACTGGAAAAGACCCTGATGCTGGGAAGGACTGAAGACAAGAGAAGGGGACGACAGAGGATGAGATAGTTGTATGGCATCACCAACTCAATGAATATGAGTTTAAGCAAGCTCCGGGAGTTGGTGATGGACAGAGAAGCCTAGTGTGCTGTACTCTATGGGGTCGCAAAGAGTCGGACACGACTGAGCTACTGAACTGAACTGAATAAACAATGTGCTATTATCAAGATTCGGAAAGTCTGGCCTGGTTTTTCCAAATGGTGACTTCCCCCCTCCACCCCCGCCACCCAGGGGAGGGTAATCTAGAGCAGTAATTGAGTGCATCATTATTTGTCACTGACGATAGCTGAACAAATCAAATATCAATCTACTAAAATGTTTCCCTGGTTTGCCTATACAGAATTTCAATTATGTCAAAATATTTAATCTCTAGAGTGGTGATATGTGTGTATGTGTCTTTGCATATATAAGTGTACAGACACTCAAAGTCCTTGAAACATTCAACATCTGCTTAGCCAACATTTCAAGGGTATTTAAGCTTAATGTTACCAATACTAATTCACGTATAAAATGAAAGTTTCAGCTTCAATATTTGCTTAACAGTTTTGAGTTGACCATCAACTATCTACAAATATAGGACCAGTCTCCTGGAAATTGTAACCAAGTACAAAAATATTAGCAAAGAAAGTGCAAGAAGTTGTGGCCAGGGAGTATGTCCAGCAAGAGGCCTGGTGAGGGCATTTAAGGGAAAGCAATGTTAAGGCAGAGGGAGAGAAATTCTAATGGGAAAGAAAATGGAATGCAGTGTTCCCAGAAACACAGTGAAGAAAGGTATTTGTATCAGGAACACAAAGTGGAAGTGAGGTGGACAGGAGAGCCTTGTTATTTCACAGTTGGGGGATGGATTCAAAACGAGAGTGGTGATTGTTTTTGAAATGTACATTATTTCTCTTACTGTGAAGGAGGACACTTCTAAAACTCGACTTCCTTTGCAACCAAACTGCTTTCACTGCCTCCTAGATAAGTGTCACCTTCATCTCCAGACCTTGTCTGTCCCTGGCAATGGCTGAAAGGCACTCGCCCTGGACTCCTGTGAATATGTCATCTAATGAAGACATCTATTAATATGTGCACATTACAGCTCACCATCTGGCTCTGCCTCTTAGACCGCTCTCCTCCCTATAGATCTCCACACACAGAGCGCCCTGTACTCAATCAATTATTTATCCATTTTCCTCCCTGCCGTAACACACCCAACCTCCGCTCTCTGCTGCAGGGCTGCTAAGGGCTGATGGCACACATTTCAGGCCTAAAACGTTTTTCCACCTGAAATAAACATGGAGTCCTCTCGTTCTGTTCTTTTCTCTGGGTCCCCTTCATGGGTATATTGCGAGCACCCATGGAGTATGATACCCCCACCACACATTCCAGCAGACTCTGGATAAACAAAAATTTCCTTCCAATGTGTGACCTTGCCAAGTTGGTTAACTGTGTTCACCTTGGTTTCCTTACCTGTAAAATGAGATGACCATGGGACCTAAACTATCAGAATAGGCTTGTTTTGAGTATTAAACAGATAAACATATGTCAAGAGTTTAGATGAGTACCTGGCGCATAGTAAACAAAGTTATTGTGCTGTTATCATTCTTTCTCCTTTTATATTACCACATACATTAATCTGCTCATTTTTTTTTTCACATTCATTTCATGTCTCAGAGTTTCTGAACAAAAGTTGTCTTTATCTCTTCCAAATTATTCCTTCCACACCTTATAAGACTTTCCCTTTGAAGTAGTAACACGGCATTGTTTCTCTAACTTGTTCTTATCCCTTATCCTATTTTTACTTGTAGTTTTACTCTTTCTTGTTCACTCTTGTCTTGATTCTCTAATATTTCTCATTTACATCTCTTTCTGTCACTTCAGAAACTTTGTCAGATACAAACCATGAATGAGCTAAACTGTTATAGTGAATTTAATTTTCATAGTATTCTGTACTGAGTTCATTTAAAACATAAATAGTTATTATTTAGATTATTGGAAAACAATAAGTATCTCATTCTCAAATTAAGCTGAGATTGTTTTTCAGCTGTGCTATGACAAAGCAGTCCCATAATGAAAACCAGCCAGTGAGATTCAGATTCTTTCTGCCTCTCTCCTGCAGGCTGTTCCCCATACACACCCCCTTCCTCCCCACCCACCGCTTCCTTTTCCTCCCCTGCTCTAATTCTGTAAGAAATATCATTTTTTAGTAAATGGTATAATATGTATTTTAACTTCAAACTTTCTGTTCAGACACTTACTATTTTAAAAATAATATTGACAATCATATCTCAGAAAGACCTTCTTTGACTTAATGTTTCTCTAGACCTTTGGTTAATGACCAGGGGTCTAACTTGAGTTATTCTGGTTGAAAGGAAGAGCAGGAAAGCTGGGCTTTACTTTTGAATACTGCCTCAGCTGGCATTTATCCATCTGAGAGTTATGCAGATTAGTAAGAAAAAAAAGTTCTTCCAAAAAGGCCTTTACAGTTCATTAAAACATTTATTCAAAATGCATTTATTCTAGTCTATATCAAGATTCTCCTTGAGCACTGAGGAATGATAGGAAAAAACAGGTGTATCCCTCTCCTTGGCTCCTTCCCAGGCTTGCACAGACAGGCTTGATTTTAAGAAAGGCCAAGCATCAGGGCAATATTCTCAACTTGGCAGAATAACTGCTCTGCAGGGAAGAGAAGGGTGATGGCAAAATGCAAATATTCACTGAGCACTGTTCCTGAGGGCATGTTGCTCTCTCTGTGTTTAACAAAGATTGGGATGTGGGCCTATGTCTGAGTAAATGGCTGGCTCTATGTGTTTTTGCAAAATGATGAGACGGAAAAAAATGAATATTTATGCTGTCTTTGATTCTTCTAAATTTTCTACCAAACTGCCCGCTTGGGCTTTAATATTATCATTAATAATACAAAGTAGAATAATGTAATTAAATGCCCTTGGGCATCACCTGAGCATTTCTGTACAGCTACGATGCCCTGAGGCTCCCAGATCCTAATGGTCTCACGGTTAGCACTTCGCATGAACAGGTTGGCTATTTTATTTCTTGCCTGAAACTGCCTCTCTGCTCCAATTCTCTGGCTTTGGCTGCAATTAGATTTACACTTTGCTGTACTGTAAAAATCTCATTTGACGATCCATATCCATCTTCTATAAAACTTGGCTCCAGTGGAGGTGAGAGAAGCCCTTCACCCATGGCACACAAGGCAACATCTAGGGCACAGGGTTTGGACTCTTCAGTGCCTGATGAGGCCATCAGCGAAATTAATGTCTGCATGCATTAGGAGTGCTACAGCCACATTACACATTGCAGGATCACTGAAGCTGCTTTCAGTAAAGGATGAAAACGCCGTTCATTTTACACACTGAAACCAAATGTTTTATAAGCCTACTCCTCCCAGATTCAGAAAGCAAGACTGGATTCTTCACACACTGAAGGAAAGACCCAGGGGCAAAACAAATACAGCAAAGAGTCAGAAACCCGGGGTGGAGGGGGAAATCAGACCTTCACAGAAGGTTTGAGAAACATTGTTAAGTAAGATATGTAAGTATCAGTAAGATTGAAAAAGCAGACAGATCTGCAACATACAAGAAGGACAAATCATGAGATGGGCAGTCTTAAAAAGGTTGCTGCTGCTGTTCAGTCGCTAAATCATGTCCAACTCTTTGAAAGCTCATGGGCTGTAGCCCACTAGGCTCCTCTGTCCATGGGCTCTCCCAGGCAAGAATGCTGGAGTGAGTTGCCTTTTTCTTCTCTAGGGTAAAAAGGCTGAAGAGCATACAATCCAAAGGGCTTTGGGGTAATGCTTTGAAGATACTGAAACACACAGTCTTTTAAACAGATGCTAAAGGCAGAGATCCTAACTTTTTATACCCTCCTACACCCTGCAGGGATGACTTTCCGGGCTCAAGGTTACTCCCTTCTTTCCCTGTTCAACTTTCTTCGCCCTCCCTGTACAATAATCTGGAGACTGAGACTAATGCTCTGTGTGACTCTCCTTGGCCAGGAGTGCAGGGACTGCAGAATGATGACCGCTTTTGGCAGAGGCCCAGAGTGGAAAATTTATTTACTACCTTGTCGATGTCTGGTGAGATGGGCTGCTGACTCTCTGCATCCATTATAAAGTGCACGCGGGGCTAGGACAGAAACTGACAAAGAGCTCTGGCTTTGGTAACCTCAATGAAAAGTAAAAAAGACCCAGGACAAGAAGCCACTATACAGAACCAGTCTGCAGGGACACCAGCTGGGGTCAAGGCACGGAAGGAGGGACCCACTGCATGCTCACTCTTCAGGGTGCTGGTTTTTGAACCTTTACCCACAGGAAACTAAGACAAACATACACATTAGCTTGTGTTTTTAAAGTAAAGTGAATACCACTTGATGGATAACTTCCCTTTTTGGTTTTGGTGGGGATAACACTGTAAAACAGTACTTATTTAGCAGTTTTCAAAATACTTTCACCTTCAGTCCTCATTTTCAAGCTAATGGGAGTTGGTGATTCACCAAGAACTTTTAAAATTAAGGATCATTACTTTTGCTACATTTAAATTCAAATTACCTGGGATACTCAATTAATCAATCTTTAAACAATATTAAAACAGTCAAGGCCTGTCACAGTCTCATCTCTCTGATGGAAAAGGATTCAAGATTCCAGCCAAACTAACAAACCATTCTGAAGGGAGGGACCTTAATATATTCCACCAGTGTTCATTCAGCCCTTCCCCCCCCACCCCCCCGCCTTTTTTTGTAATGAAGAAAAGACATATGTCGGTACTGAAATGGCTGTTGCCATCTTACTCTCCCGTCTGGCTGTCACATGGCTAATTGTCCTAAAACAGCTGGATGAAGCAATAGCATCATTAATGGCTCAGCTTAAATATGGTCAGGCAGAATGAGTATCACTGTATGCTTGGTCCTCATACAGCAAAATATCTTCCAAGAAAAATGTGCTTTTAATATATTGTATAGTCCTTAAGTCTCTTTTTCATGACAGTATTTGTTCTTTGTATGATATCCCTGTGCAACAGTTTTATTTTCTTTCAGAGATATCTACATAAACTGTCTTTCCAAAAATAAAAAAAACAATATAAGATACTGTTTATTCCAGGATGCTGAGCATTTTAGCTTGTGATGAAAACTAGGAACATGATATACATGATAATAATGTTTATTTGTCTAGAATTTTATAATCTGAAAATTCATCAAGTCTTTCCTTCATCCTCCTGTAGAAGGCTAATACAAGTTTATGCGACAGCAACTTCAAAATTTTGAGAGATGGTAATTTGTGAATAAATGGTAATTTCCATTCACTGGTTAAGAGGAATATTCTTAGTGCCAGAACATTCCATCTCCAGTCATTCTTAATAAAGGCTGCTTAGCATATAAGGCTTAATATATAAGATGCTTAGTTTCTACAGTGGGTGTGAGCTACATGGATTGGCTCTTCTCTGAAAGTTAAGCAGCTTATTCTCTAAATCAAGACTTATGAATGTACAGGCTGTTATTCTAGATTCTAAAACTGCCTTTGTTAATTATATTCATATAAATGTTCAATCCCCTTTTAGAGTCTTCCTAAATTATCTGCTTAATATTGTCCAGCATCAGTGATTTTCATAGGTTAATTATTCCCCACATAATAGAGCATGAGCTTCGTCCAGTCAAAATTTGTTACCTTGTCATTTGATTAACTTTCTCCTCTGGTTCAAAGAAACAGAATAAAGTGAGAAGACATTGACCATCTATCTAAAACAACATCCCACACTTACAGAACATCTATCTGTCTGTCTGTCTGTCTATCTACCTACCTGCCTGCCTATCACCATGTCTGCATATCCATAAACGTAAGTAGCAAAGAGAGGAGACAGATTAGAAGGATCACCAGTTTTATTCCTCCTCTGTCCCTCCACTCAATATTTAAAGGATGACGTGACCTTGGGTGCTGCCTTCCTGCAACATGTGAGGTAACCAGAAAGGGCATGTTTGATTTGGCTGAAGAATTAGAGGAAGTGAAAGACGGGCAATGACAGGTTTTATGTTTAGATGTGAAGAGGTATCTTCCGGATGGCAGACTGTGATACTACCATATCCTTCTATGCTGTTTACCTTTGTCCAACCCTACACGGACATCTGGGAGTTGAAGAATTCTTTTGCCTTAAACACTGAATCTGTAAAAGTAGTCCATTAATTCATAAAAGATGCATTTTTTTTACTCACCTCCAAAGACTCCCTCCATAATCCATTCCTAGGGCCATAGAACACCTATTCCATCAAGTGTATCTTTTAATTTTTGTTTAGTCTACTAATGTTCTTTTGTCCCACTAATGCTTAAGCTCCTTAAAGTTAGAGGTGAATCGTTTTTACGAAACATAGTAGGTGCTTAACAATATCTGTGGAAATGAACTGTGAGGTCAAGTCTAACTTGGCACTCAAGGCCAGCATAACTAACTACATTTTTGGCATCTTCAACCTGTTGATTTGTAGATGGATCCAATTAAAAGGTCCAAAATAGACATTTGATTCCATTTTCAAATCGGTCCCCCACTCCAAATCCTTCTTACCTCAAAAGAACATATCCTCGCCCACTGAGTTACTAAGGTTAGAAAATTGGGAGATATCCTTTTCCCTTCTCTTTCTCTCATCTTGATCACATTCAGTGATCAAAATCTGTCCATGTCTCTCTATTCCCAATGCTGCTTCCATAGTCCGGAAAATCATGATCTCACCTAGACTCCTGAAGTAGTCCCTGAATGGTTTTTCTCTCTTCTACTCATCTTGGGTCACTCGCTCATCTGAGCTTTAGTGGAAAAGTGAAAATGTTAGTCACTCAGCCATGTCCAACTCTTTGGGATCCCAAGGACTGTGGCCTGCCAGGCTCCTCTGTCCATGAAATTCTCCAGGCAAGAATACTGGAGTAGGTAGCCATTCCCTTCTCCAGGAGATCTTCCCAACCTAGGGACTGAACCTGAGTCTCCTGCATTGCAGGCAGATTTTTTACCATCTGAGCCAAGGTTTTATAGTCCCCACCATACTCAGGACAATGGTCCCTGTTCTTCTGGAGCTTACATTCTTGTGTGGGTGAGAGAGAAGAAAAGTAGAGACAGATGATCATGACATCCACAGTCTGTGGTTAAATGCTATAAAGTGAACAAGCAACTCAGACAAAGAATATTCTCAGAATATTGAGAATATTCTGATTTTCCACATCCTTTGAGAGAGACTGGAGTAGCATTTCTTTACAAAAGTCCATTTTCATTGTCTTACCACATAGTGGAAGCTCAATCTTGGATATTGTTGGATGGATGATCTTACTCTCATCCTTGCTTTCTAATTTTATCTCTCTGGTAAGTCAATTTTCATTCTTCACTGTAAATACTAAAAATGCCAGTCTTTTAACAAAAATTTTAAATGAAGGAACCAGGGTGAGTGTGAGTGTGTGTGTGTGTGTGTGTGTGTGTGTTTGTGTGTGTGTGTGTGTTCTGTTAAGCTAAAATCAACTTGAAATTTAAATCCATTTTTTTATGCCCTGAATTACTCGTTCGTTTTACTGTCTGCTTCAGGGATCAGGTTCTATATTGACTTATTTTCAGTGACTGAAAATTTAGAGAAAGTTGTCAGATGGAATAGCTGAAATGTCAGTTACAATAGAGCACAGGTATTAGTTTAAAATTTGCCTTTTGGCTCATACTACAGGTAGTTTAAAAATAAATGTATCATTTAAGGTTTGGGGTTTACATATATATATATATATATATATATATATATATATATGGAGGTTTATATTTTGTTTCTGTGTTTTATGATTGACAATCACCATCCAAGTGGCTTGACAGGCCCATTCTTTTCTCAAAATGCTTATCTCCTTTTAATTACAAAATTCTTAAATTCTCATGTACTTCACATTATCCATCTATATTGTAAAAAAATGTAGAAATAATTAAACTATTCCATCTAATGAGCCTCTTTTAAATTTAGATAGCAGTTTTAATTAGATGGCATAGAGAGATAGTGATACTGACAGGTACTATTTTCCACTGACCATCAGATTGGGGATATCTCCTCTCCTACTATCTCTATCTATCAATCATATATCTTTCCTCCCTTCCTTCCCTCCTTTTTTTTTTCTTCCTTTCTTCCTTCTTCCCTTCCTTTCTCTTTTTCTTTTTTTTTTCCTCCCTCATTTCCCCCTATTTCAAATGACTATTCCTAGGGAGCTACTTTGAATGCATCAGCCATAGACTATAGCAAACTGAAACTCTATCCTTCCCTTTGATCATCTCTTCTGGCCCGGGAAATCTAGGGAAGTAGCAGAAACCCAACACAAACCATAGATATATTTCCAATATTGTCTGTGTATGTGTGTTAGTTGCTCAGTCATGTCAGACTCTGCGATCCCATGGACTGTAGCCTGCCAGGCTCCTCTGTTCGTGGAATTCTCCAGGCAAGAATACTGGAGGGGGCTGCCATTACTTTATCCAGGGGATCTTCTCAACACAGGTATCAAACCCATGTCTCTTACATTGCAGGCAGATTCTTTAGTGTCTAAACCACCAGGCAAGAATACTGGAGGGGGCTGCCATTACTTTATCCAGGGGATCTTCTCAACACAGGTATCAAACCCATGTCTCTTACATTGCAGGCAGATTCTTTAGTGTCTAAACCACCAGGCAAGAATACTGGAGGGGGCTGCCATTACTTTATCCAGGGGATCTTCTCAACACAGGTATCAAACCCATGTCTCTTACATTGCAGGCAGATTCTTTAGTGTCTAAACCACCAGGGAGTCTAATACTGACTCCCATGAAATTAAAGACATATGTCCCTCACACTCATTTAGGAAATTATTAGGAAGTCCTGTTTATTACTAATCCTGGTACAGCTGAGGTAGTGAAAGTAACACTCAGTATGTCAGTATATAAATATGTTATACCTGACCAATGACTTTCCTACCAATAAGGACATAAGTGCAAGCATTTTTCACATTTTATATACTATGCTTTGTAAACATTTCAAGCAATGTTTGTAAAAATTCTGAAACAAATTTGTAAATTAGTTTTCTCAAGTATTAAAAAGGTATCAGATCTTTTGCTATGGAACTTATAAGAACAAATCATTAGAATAACAAAGAAACAGAATATATTATTGAATGTCTATTCCTGGAAATAAAATTTTCCTGACAGTGAAATAAAACTCAGACTATAAATTACATAAAAGCATGTGCACATTCACTCATAAAAAATACAGAATACATAAAGACTGAGCAATATGATATAAATATATTAACTAAATATAAATATATATTTATGTTTGCATGTATGCAAAAGATAAAAAGACTGAAAAAATGTAGGAAAATATTAATAATATATCAGGGTGATGCTCTTGAGCATTTTAATTTCTAAATACTTTTCTGTGTTTGTTAAAATTTCTGTGTTGAATATGGGATATAAATTTTTTGAAAAGATAAACAACAACCCATAAATTCTGATTAATCATAGCTAGCAGTATAAGATAAGATATATCATCTGGCTGAATCAGGAATTTGATTAGATACCTGGATTCAAACTATGACATGTACTTATGCCTTCAGTTTCTCATAGGATGTATGGAAGTCATACTTTCTGTTTTCCTTCCATCATTTTCATCACTGAAATGGTATCAATACATTACATTTAGGAAGCAATTCATCATTTGCCAAGAACTTTATGTGAATTCATCATTTATTGTTTACAATTTGTTCATTACCAAGGAAGCAGGGGGGAAAAAGCCTTCCCTGGAGGCTTGGATGGTAAAGAGTCTGCCTGAAATGCAGGAGTTAGCAGAAGATGCATTCTTATCCCCAATTCACAGATAAGAGCTTGCCTAGGATCACCCAGCCAGGCTCAAATCTTAACTGAAAATCCAAGTCAAGCATTATTTCTCTAAAATGACCTGTGGCTAATGCTCATACTTCCAGTCATTGGCCCCTAATGGCAGCTGAAAGCAATCAATACAAGTTAGCAAATATATGTATCAAGTACCTATTGTCTGAGGCATTGAGAGAGAATGGAAATGCCTACTCTTTTCACATACTTAATTTTCCTAGTCTGCTATCCTGTGCTCATTCTATAGAACAGAATACTAATATCATATAAAATTTTCAGGGTATATCTCTGGCTTTTGATCAAATGATTAATATAAAGGGAAAAACAGTAGCGTGGGATCCCACCAAGGGGACAGGGAATTGTTTCCTTGTATGTGCTCAGAATGAGTCATGGCCTTACCACAAATCTTCTAGCAACCACAATAATATAGATTTCTGCTTAAATGTGTTAAAGTGATTGACATTATGGATTTCATCCAAGGGCTGTATTTGACTAGAAATCATTGGGGACTATCAGAAAACAGATTAAAGCAGTTAGTTAACTAATTTATAAACAAGACTTTGGGAATTGCTCAATCTTACTCACAGGGAAAGTAGATAAAAGAGGCACGATTCTAGTGCATTTCTGAACTACCAGAATATCCAGCCACTGGATGTGCACCAGCCCTGTCAAATGTCTGGCTTAAAGCTTGATGGAGAATGTACTACATTAGTCAGGATTTCTTTAAACCAATACATTTTTATGTGCCTTTCTGCAATTTCAACATCCATTTCAAAGGTAGATAGGAAAAAGAACAATTTATACCATATCATAAAATGATATAATAGCTATTGAAAATAATGTGTTCGCAAAAGAAACATTTAAATGATGACATTAACAAAGTACAATTAGAACTCAACTGGTCTGCACTGTCCGCTAGGGGTTCATAAACCCACAGATGAGGCTCTGAATTAAGAACCAGATATGGCAAGATCATCTTAATTGCATCTTATTTAACTTGACCAGGAAATGTCTTGGATCAGATGTGATTTTATCTTTTGCTTTCCATGATCTTTTTTCAATAAATAATGACTTTCAAATATAGAAAGGAAAACCATTACAAAAACTTGGAGTTTTGAATCCCAAAGAACAAGGTTGAGAGGATCTTTTTGCTGTTGAGGGATGGTAACTGCATGGTATGGAGAGAAGGGAGAATCTATGAATTTCATGGATTACATGAGTAGTAAGTAGCTTACTTTCATTGTTTAAGAGAACAACTGAGTGAATTACCACTTGCTCATTATAAAATAAGTGCATATATATATGCACTTATACACAGTAGCCAATATACAGGCCAACTGCAGAACTCAACTCAGCTACAAGTAAGGGTCATCACTGATTCTTTACTTAAAAGTAACTACAAGTTATATCTTTAATAGTTTGTATAAATATATATTATAAAATGCACAATGTTCTTATGGTCTAATTGGTAGACTTACAGTGAGGATTCAGTCATTTTAAGTAAATTCTGTTCATATCTCTATTTCTGTCTATACATATATTTATTTAAATATCAGAATCTTTATATCTAATATATTTCTAAAGGCACATACACACAGACTTCCAGGGTAAGTAGAGACTACCCTGTTACAGTCAAGATTCAAGTGTCCTGAACAGGCAATAATAAATAATTGGCTCCCTTTACAGAATTCTGTTTTAACAAGGCTTATTTCTCTCTGGGTGTGCTACATAATACATTAACTCATTTATAAAATACTCTCTATCTGGGGTCAGGTTGTAGTAGGATAGACTAGAATTCCTCGATAAAGCTAGAACCAGGCAAACTCTGACATTTTTGTAGAATATTTTCAGGTGTCACAAAAGTTTTTGGAAAATATAGCTTTCTGCCAATTTCAAAGTAAATTATGTAGTTTGTCTCAGGTTTAACATAAAAGCCAGGTAAAATTTAGAAATATAATTTGAGTGTTATACTGAGGCTTTGTGGAAGCTTAAACTGGTAATTAAAAATCTAGATGGCACAAAATTGCAAAAATGGAAAGTCAAATGAAATTTACACAGTTTTTCTGAATACGTACTCTAATGATTTCTCCCATCTACAGGCTTAGATTATGCCCTACAAGACATACGATACAATGAGAATAAAATAGAAAAGAGTAAGAAAAACAATTGAGTTGGAAAGAAATATAAGAGCAATGAGTTTCACATTGTCTGGGTAGTTCTGATTAGATGACTGCTCTATATTATTTGAATGGTTTATTATATAATTCAAAATGATGTAATTACATGATTTTCTAAGTTAATTGTCACCAATAAAAATGCAACAGTGTCAGGTATCAAGACAAATTAACTGCTGATAGATTCAACGAATGAGTGGCTCTTACTGGGTATACAGTGCATGCACTTCTTTTGTGATGGTCAAGATGGTCCTATCTTCAGAGAATTTAGAGGAAGCCCATACTATTCCGCAAGAAGCTAGTGCTGTTAGAGCTGAAGCTAGTGATGGGGTATTGGCATAGCAAGATGACTCTTCTCAAGGGGTTGAAATAGTGAAACTGGTATTCAGATGAGGATTATCTCATGACAACAATGTCTACAGTTTAATGGTGGAAAAGCAATTGATGGACTTAATCTATTTCTCTGTAAAAGAACAACTGACAGAAAGAAAACTTAGCAGTGGTGGCCAACAATGAGAATTTGGAAAATGAAAATAGCAACAACAATATGACCACTTCCTCCAGGGACGAGATGAATTCTCTTTCTTCAATTTGACTTTATATCAATTACTTCATCAAAAACTTTTCCATAGGTCCCCCAATCACTTCTTTATATATAAAAGCCTTGATAGTATATTCAAAATTTGATATCAGATGGTCTTTGGACAGGAAAATAAGCAGATAAACTGTAGGAGGAGCTCACATTGCAGTACGTGTTAATTAAAACTTCAAGAAAAAAAGCAATCCATGTTCCATAGACTAAAGTCACATTCTAACTCAGGAAAAGGGGCAAAAAAATTGTCGCAGATATTTTTTCTAACGCTATCAGCCCCATGTGTTTTTGACTGAAGTAAGAAGAGCCAATAAAATCATTGCTTGCACTTTTGGCTCTTAAACCCATTTTATTTTTTACAAAACAGACAAAAGAAACAAAGGAAGCCCACTAAAAAGACAGGAGGTGATTAAAATAATCTATAAGGGAAAATAATCTGAAAAATAAGATATGTATATGTATGTATAACAGAATCACTTTGTTGTATACCTGAAGCTAACATAACACTGTAAATCAACTGTATCCTTCAAAAGAAAAAATACAGGAGATGAGATAAATATGGTGTTGTTTATAAGCATGCACACACTATCACTATCACTTACGTATAGTTAGAATTACTTAATTTCACTGTTACATATCAAGATATCTTCTTTGTATTTTTTCTTTAGTGATTTTTCAAGGATAGTTACAAATGGCTGCTACTGTACTAAATTTTAGAGTAATTTATAGTGGTTATTCTAGATCAAAATATCGCTATGTACCCTAAGACTCCATAGTTCCAAATAAGCTTTATAGAAACTAAAAGAAAGAGGATTTGGAGTACAATACAAGAAAGTGATCTGGAACAAAATACAATTCAAGGAGAGTGAGATGTACTAGAGTGTGTGACTGCAGCATTCAGTATACAACTGGACTAATTCAACCCTAAGGCCTCACTAGGTCTTACATGTTGGAATTAATAGAAGTTTATGAGTCTCTTCCTTTTAGTTTTCTCCTGATTTACTGGGCATTTACTTCAACTCCAGCATGAAACATTTATCTCTTCCTTTCTCTCCTAATTTGAAGAGGTTCCCTAACTAGCCTGCCAGTCCCTTGTATCTTTCTCACTGTACACTTTCCCCAGTATTTACATGCCCCATATTCAGCGTTGGCTTCTAGAATGCATATGTCTAAATCCTCCTCACAGCCCTAATATCTGTTCTGCCCAAATCTTTTTCTATCATTTATGCCTAAATGGACCACAAAAAATATTCTTCCCACTTCAGCCTCTTCCTCACCTTCTAGTCATGTTAAGACAACCAATAGTATTTCACAGGTAGGATAAAGATTCAGTGCCTGACCTTGAATGTCCTTTCCTGCTTGGAGATTAAATAACTTAAATTTGTGATAACAAAACCAGTTTGAAATCACACTCTTAGTCTGCTATCATAGATTTATTCAACCTACACCTCTCATCTATAGCAACTACAATACCAATTGCAGATCTGTGTATTTAATGCACTTATCACATACTGTTCTATACTGTTACCATATCTCATGTATGTTACCCTCGTTAGTGTCTTAAGCAGAGAAATTATAGTTTACACTGCTGTTCTTGGTGGCATCAGCAAATACATCTTTATCTCTATCTCCTTCCTCCTCCCTCTCTGTCTCCTGCTATCTTAAGCCTCCTTGTATCATTTGACATTTTTTTCTGAGTAATCATACTCTGCTTTGTTCATTTATTTCCTCTTTGAGGCCACCTCAGATCACATGTCAAACCTATTAAGCTTTTATTATTTTTTATCAAAACATGTACTCAATTCTACCTCCTCCACTGAACCTTCCTTGTTAAGAAATGAAGTGTAGATTCCTTAACACAACAAAGAGATGCAACAAACCACATTTCTCTCTGATAAAACATACACATGAATGCAAACACACAACTCCCTACCCCACCAGTATAAACACAATAGTTCAGTTCATTCGCTCAGTTGCATCCGACTCTTTGTGACCCCATGGAATACAGCACACCAGGCTTCCCTGTCCATCACCAACTCCCAGAATTTACTCAAACTCATGTCCATCTAGTCGGTGATGCCATCCAACCATCTCATCCTCTGTCATCCCCTTCTCCTCCCATCTTCAATCCTTCCCAGCATCAGGGTCTTTTCCAATGAGTCAGTTCTTTGCATCAGGTGACCAAAGTACTGGAGCTTCAGCATCAGTCCTTCCAATGAATGTTCAGGACTGATTTCCTTTAGGACTGACTGGTTGGATCTCCTTGCAGTCTAAGGGACTCTCAAGAGTCTTCTCCAACACCACAGTTCAAAAGCATCAATTCTTCAGTGCTCAGCTTTCTTTATAGTCCAACTCTCACATCCATACATGAATAATGGAAAAAAAATATAGCTTTGATTAGATGGACTGTTGTTGTCAAAGTAATGTCTCTGCTTTTCAATATTCTGTCTAGGTTGGTCACAGCTTTTCCGCCAAGGAACAAGCATGTTTTAATTTCATGGCTGCAGTCACCATCTGCAGTGATTTTGGAGCCCCCAAATATAAAGTCAGCCACTGTTTCCATTGTTTCCTCATCTATTTGCCATGAAGTGATGGGACTGGATGCCATGATCTTCACTTTCTGAATGTTGAGCTTTAAGCCAACTTTTTCACTCTCCTCTTTCACTTTCATCAATAGGCTCTTTAGTTCTTCTTTACTTTCTGCCA
>NW_011494787.1:8224880-8267350 GCF_000754665.1 Bison bison bison
ATGTACTCTGCATATAAGTTAAATAAGCAGAGTGACAATATACAGCCTTGACGTACTCTGTCAATGAAACATGTACGAATCTTTTTTTTTTTTTTTTTAGTTTGTGCATTCCTAGAATGGGCAGATAAACACATCCTGTGGTTCTGAATATGGCACTCTGACAACCTGAGTATCCAATAAATACCACTTCATGTCGCTGATGATAATAAAATAGCAAGTGATTTTTAAAAAACACTGTCAAGTAAAATACTATTAAATCTATTTCATACCAAACATATTTATACATCTGAAATATGTGAGTGTTCATCTGAGCAGAATCTGCAACTTTCAGAAAATTCATTTCTCTCTTGTACTCCTCTGCCGAGGAGGCAATTTGTCGGGAGGTTTCTGCAGCTGCTGTGGCTGCCATACTATTTTTACTCTCCAGTTAAAGAATTTCAGCCTCTAGGGCAGTCAAACTAGCACCTTCCACCAATGCTAATCTCACTTCATTATCCTTTTTTATAAAAGGTCACAACTCTTTTTGTGTCACACGTTGCTATGGGCACATGCTCATATATTTAATTTGACACAATATAACAAATATGCAACTGTTTAGAGAACTCTGTTGATCACTCCTCAAACAAGTATTATTTATTGCCTTCATTATTAAAGACTGTGGGGAGCAGCGTGCACAAGCCGCACAGTCCTTGCCTTCCTCTTTTTTCTCCCATAGTTTCTGAAAGGCTCTGTTATATGGGATGCAGACCAAGAGGAGAAAGTCCTAAGCTCTGACCATATGCATGCATACGTGCTAAGTTGCTTCAGTCATGTTAGACTCTTCGTGACCCTATGGACTGGGTAGCCTGCCAGGCTCCTCTCTCTGTCCATTGGATTCTCCAACTTAGCAAGAATACTAAAGTGGGTTGCCAGTTCTTGCACTTGTACTCACAGAAACCTAATGCAATGTGTACCACTATTATCCCAACTTTACCCATGAGGAAATTTGAAGCAAGTAGAAATTTGCCTAAGGTCACATGTAGAGGAAATGTTGGCAACAGGATTCAGACCCAGGCAGGTAGGCTCCAGAGCCCCAATTATTAACCATCACAATGCTCAGGGTTCACAGGACTGTTGTACTATGGGTTTCATCATTTGGGCTACTTTAGCTTGCTCATTTAATTAGTGCAATATGTTAATGAAGGAGAAATCTATGTTACAAAAGTTTAACTGGACTTGGCTTGTTATTCCCCTGGTTGGAGCTTTGCTGAAGTGAACTAGGCATCTGTCTATGGGAAGCAGTTAGGAGTTCTAGTTTTGTCTGTCCCTGCTACCACACAGAGATCTCCTTCTGCACCCAGGTTTGACATACTTCCATTGAGAACTCATTGGTTTTCCATTACTATTAGCAATTGTGTCCTCAGGTGTTTTCTTCCCAAATACGTATGTGACACAGTGGACCAGTTATTGCATTTGTTCATAAGTGTATTAGCCCAGAAAATGCAATTAATAACTACTTGTTAAATGAAAAAAACGAGGATAGGGAAGAGAAAGTATGGATGGTTTGATTAAACATATCACCTCTATTAGATTAATAAATTAACTAATGAAGGAGACATGCATAGTTTACATTTATATACTAAAGACATCCTATTACATCATGTTCAGTTCAGTTCAGTCACTCAGTCGTGTCCGACTCTTTGAGACCACATGAATCGCAGCACACTAGGCCTCCCTGTCCATCAGCATCTCTCGGAGTTCACTCAAACTCATGTCCATTGAACTGGTGATGCCATCCAGCCATCTCATCCTCTGCCATCCCCTCTTCCTCCTGTTCCCAATCCCTCCCATCATCAGAGTCTTTTCCAATGAGTCAACTCTTCACATGAGGTGGCCAAAGTACTGGAGTTTCAGCTTTAGCATCAGTCCTTCCAAAGAACACCCAGGGCTGATATCCTTTAGAATAGACTAGTTGGATCTCCTTGCAGTCCAATGGACTCTCAAGAGTCTTCTCCAACACCACAGTTCAAAAGCATCAATTCTTCAGTGCGCAGCCTTCTTCACAGTCCAACTCTCACATCCATACATGACCACAGGAAAAACCATAGCCTTGACTAGACAAATCTTTGTTGGCAAAGTAATGTCTCTGCTTTTGAATATGCTATCTAGTTGGTCATAACTTTCCTCCAAGGAGTAAGCGTCTTTTAATTTCATGGCTGCATTCACCATCTGCAGTGATTTTGGAGCCCAGAAAAATAAAGTCTGACACTGTTTCCACTGTTTTCCCATCTATTTCCCACGAAGTGGTGGGACCGGATGCCATGATCTTTGTTTTCTGAATGTTGAACCTTAATCCAACTTTTTCACTCTCCACTTTCACTTTCATCAAGAGGCTTTTGAGTTCCTCTTCACTTTCTGCCATAAGAGTGGTGTCATCTGCATATCTGAGGTTATTGATATTTCTCCCAGCAATCTTGATTCCAGCGTGCTTCTTCCAGTCCAGCGTTTCTCATGATGTACTCTGCATATAAGTTAAATAAACAGGGTGACAATATACAGCCTTGAGGTACTCCTTTTCCTATTTGGAACCAGTCTGTTGTTCCATGTCCAGTTCTAACTGTTGCTTCCTGACCTGCATACAAATTTCTCAAGAGGCAGATCAGGTGGTCTGGTATTCCCATCTCTTTCAGAATTTTCCACAGTTTATTGTGATCCACACAGTCAAAGACTTTGGCTTAGTCAATAAAGCAGAAATAGATGTTTTTCTGGAACTCTCTCGCTTTTTCTATGATCCAGCAGATGTTGGCAATTTGATCTCTGGTTCCTCTGTCTTTTCTAAAACCAGCTTGAACATCAGGAAGTTCACGGTTCACATATTGCTGAAGTATGTCTCTGCTTTTCAATATGCTATCTAGGCTGGTCATAACTTTTCTTCCAAGGAGTAAGTGTCTTTTAATTTCATGGCTGCAGTCACCATCTGCAGTGATTTGTCATTATAATCACTTAACTCACATGGTCCTTTCTCCTGTCATTTTTACTACAATGAAAACTTGCAAGTTACATTAATAACATGCTACAAAACTTGAGAGAAACTTACAGATATCAAAGTTCCAAGTGAAGATGATAATAATGGATTGTGGTTTATTGTGCTACCACTAGAAGAACTGGACAAATAGGTATGATGGCAGGAGAGACACCAGAGTGGGCTTCGATGACATCAAAACACAAGCTACTCAGCAGCAGAAGGTTGGGAAAATGCTTTTCAAAGGCTCAGAGTGTCACTTTAAAATAAAACTCTAGACCACGTCCCTGTTCTTCAAACAGGTGTCATCAAAGGAAGGTTTGTTTTCTGCTGGAATTTTCTCATTGCTAACTTTTCAACTTGAATCAAAGCTTGCATTTACATTATGCAATTATAATGTGTCAGAAAAGAAGAAATAAATCCAGAATCTTGAAGATTAAAAAAAATAAGGAAGAAAGGAAAAGAAAGGACTGGCTGTAGAGCCAGTCCTACCTGGAATGGGACATATAAGTAAGCTCCACAGTCATTAGGAGAGAACAGGAAGTCAGTAATGACATGATTACTAAACGCATAGTTGGACACTTGGACTAGGGGACCATTCAAGTTTAAAAATAAAATAAAATTAAAAAATAAATAAATAAATAAAAGACATTTCAAATTGGACAGAGTTGCTCTGCCACTGAGTGGAACCACAATTACCCAGGTACCAGGCAAACCTGAAACTAGAGATTTGATGAAGTTACCTAAAAAATGGAACTTGAGATTGGAATAAATTATATAAAATCAGGATTTTGCTACACTGCCTTTCATTCACATCCTTCAGAAATTAAAAATATATTCAATTCATTACTGAATGGGAAACAGTCAAATAAAAGCTTCGTGCAATGGTGCTTGACAGGATCATGTAGGGTCCTAACAACTGGGAAATTTGGATGCAACTTCCTTGCTGCTTTGAGCGTATCAAGGGAAGAGAGAAAAAAAATCACTTGTTTTAGTACTTGTCATTAAATACTATATACAGTAGTTAAGTATTAATAAATAAGTAGTTAACATTTATGCAATGATTCATTTCTGTTAAAATATGCATCAGCTGCTCATTTATTATTTATTATTGCCTCCACAACAGAAAATGAAATAGAGTGGCCAGAAATGCCATTTTTTTTTTAAATATCACTTTGATTTTTGAATATCCAGCTCATAAATAAAGGGTTATCTCTTGCATTGGAAAAATCATGATGATAAATTAACATTGGCATGGCCTACTTGCACATTCCACATGAAATCATAGCTACGATATTTAGAAAAACACAGAATACAGTGTTCTGCTTACGACTGAGATGATCATAATAATGAAAACAAATGTTCTGATGACTCAAATTCTTCTGCCACTTCTCACTCACAGGCATTTGTACCATGACCAGTTTATATCTTCCCTTTCTGTGTCATAGTCAATAATTTGAGTCTACTAAGCAGTCACTCAAATACATTTCTAAAAACAAAGAGGATTAATGACTATCCTTGTAAAATTTAGGATTTTTTGAGATGTCAAGAGAATGAAGGTGCTCACCTCCTATAATATCTGCTTTACTTGTAAGAGTTCATAGGTTTTGATTTGGGATTTTAAAATAATGTAACCATCATTGCTAATTGTGCCTAATTATGTGGCACTTTCAAGTTTTGTATTTCATCTGACTCAATAAGATAGCACAATACTTCAAACTCTGATATAATATCATTGAGAATTCAAGCTAAGGTCTTTAGATGTGTCCAGCCAGACATAACAGTAACTAGTATGGCCTGAATCCTGACATTTGAACCATGTGCAGGGTAGAAACAGCCCTAGACTAGAATCCAGAGAGACTGTGTTCCAAACTTGGCTTGTACCTTACAGAAGATTTGGACAAATCACTTAACCTCTTTATATCTAAGTTCTTTCATATGAAAAAAGGAAATCATGATGCCTACATCAGAGATATGCTATAAAGATTAGGCAGAAGCATTCTGTAAACCATGAACACCTGTGTAAATGCAAGGAACTGTGATTTAATATGACATTAGGGTAAATATCTTTTAATTAATTATGAAATTCATAGTCTCCGAGATGCCAGTCTAGCTTTTATTATCACAATAATGTCTTTCCCATGAGAAGCATGTCTTGGGAGTAAACCTGTTGACAGAACCCATTGATGGTGCAAGAACTCACAGTAATGACCCTTGTCCAGGTCCAGAGGACAAATAGTAAGGCTTAGGCTCAGCTTTCACCTCCCACACCACAGAGCCACTCCAGCACTCAAATTTCTCAGAAAGTGTGTCAGAATCCTAGAGCCCCACTGCTAAAGGCAGGAAGCAATTAAATATGTAAATCAAGGAAATTACAGGCACTGATGACATTCGGAGCAGTGTTTGCCCCCGCTCCTCTTCCTCCTTCTCTCTGCTTCCCTTCCCTGTGGGACGGGGGCTGGTGTGAGATCTTCTTCCTCCACTCTGCTCCCTGCTAAATGTTTTTCATTCTCAACCACCTGCCCCAGGCCTTCTCATCAATTATTAATCAAGTGTCCATGAATATGCATAAAAGCCTGTCCCTGGGTTTTATTAAGTGAAATACACACACACACACACACATATATATATAATGAATGTGTTCTGTGCCATGGTTGATGAAATATCACACAGTAGAAGAGAAGAGGAAGAGATGCAAGGACAAGTTTTGGGTGTTTTTTTCACCCCATTAAGGGCTTCAGCCACTGATTACATGGGTTCTTTTTTTTTTTTATTCTCAGTGTGTTACTAAATTAATATTTTAAGAAGTTTAAGGTCTGGATAATGTACCATTCTGAAATATATTTTCTTTTTTTAAAATATTAATTAATTTATTTGGCTCCCCTGTATTGAGAGTGCAGATTCTTAGTCTCTGGACCATCAGGGAAGTTCCTGGAATCTGCTTTCTTTTGATGGATACAATTCTTCATGTCTTGAAGGAGACAGTATTGGTCAGGAAGTGGCCAGACAGGTTACTGACATATCACTCTGCTCTCATTCCAAGATCTGTCACCACAGGCCTGGTGTCCTAAGGCAAGACTGGGGGTGGGAGTGAATTCATGAAAACCATAACCTCATCTTCTGTACTTGGTAATGTCACGTGGTCAACTCTCTAATAGTTTTCAATTCCCAACTTTTACTTCATTTGAGGCTTTCCTTCTGAAGAGAAATAATCTCATCATGAATGATACAGAACAACATGTTACATGGCTTCTTTCTCACCACAAAGGCCTTCGCTGACCCCTTTCTCTCAAACAGCACACTTCAATCCTGTGGTTGTATTCATCCCTCCTCACATATAAAATGATTTGTTTACTACATTTTGTTTCCTGTGCCTTTTCCACCATGAATTCAAGCTTAATGAAAGAAGCGATTTTGCCTTTGCTCAGTAACACTCAAAAATGTTTTTCAAATTAAAAAAAAATGAATGAAAAATATAAGGATGCTGTTTTAAAATATCATTTTCCTTATTACTAACATGAGCTTCAGGAACAAACAACTCGGGGTCCAAGCAAAGCAACTATCCATGACAGCCCCAGATGATTTTCATTTTTCTATCCATGTTCCCTCATTCTCTCTCCTGTCTTCTACAGGTGGATTTACTGCACGTGGCCAGCTGACCCTGATGCAAATAGAACCTCAATAGATTGTTATATTAAAAACATGTTACAAATGTATACCTGTGCTGGATTCATTTTGATATTTGAAAAAACTAATACAATTATGTAAAGTTTAAAAATAAAATAAAATTAAAAAAAAAAGACAAATGTGTGCCTTAATAAAAAGGTACTTGGAAATGGGATTTTATTTTGTTTTGCCAATTACTTATTTGTTCTCACCTATATCATAGCTGTATAGAAAAAAATATAAATGTATTTATACACATGCAAGTGAAAAAATGGTCGAGGTTTGTGCTTTCTGTTTTTTTCACATCACAGGACTCTTGATCCCATGCGTCTTCCTATTTTCCTGTCTCTCATGCTTTGGCATATTAGGCATTTAGCATCTATATGCCTCAAATATTATTTTCATATATAAAAGAATATATTTTGATTAGATAAACTCCAAGAATTAACCAAAATGAAACGAAATCTACATGAGTAACTCAGGAGAAAAATGAATACTTATAACTTCCTTGCTTACAGCCCTCAGTTTCTTATTTGTCATTGAAACTTAATTTTAAATCAATAGTTAACACTTTTAGTTTGGAATTTTCTACTTTGTTCTACTATTAATCCTCCTTTCTAAAGAATCTCAAATTCAACTTATCGAATATTGTGTTCACCTAATATTATTGAAAAATCTAGTTTTATAGAGTGCCATTTAAACAGAAATGCCAATTTTCAGTAATAAGGGTCACTATAATGTTTAATGCCTCACTGACTTTTTACCAGCTAAAATGCCCTTTAAATATATACACCACTTTTATTTCAAATTCAAAAATGAATCATTACACTTTGATGAGCATTCCATTACACAGACATAGTACTGA
Organism: Bison bison bison; assembly: GCF_000754665.1. Lineage (NCBI taxonomy): Eukaryota > Metazoa > Chordata > Mammalia > Artiodactyla > Bovidae > Bison > Bison bison. The sequence goes on from NW_011494787.1 coordinate 8,232,413, forward strand.
AATTTTCCTGTTTAACAGTCTCATTAATTTATCACTGCTTTCCTGAACTCTCCCGATGTATTCAATCAGTGCACAGTTTTTGTGAAAACAAACAGCAGTAGGTACAAAGCTCTAATATAGGTGCCATTCAGGGTATGTCATTGCACAAGCTCTCAAGATTTGATGATCTAGGAAAACCTGTGGGGATCTGTGGACAAATAGCTATACTACAAAGTGGTAAAGAATCCACCTGCTAATGTAGGAGATTCAAGAGACGCGGGTTTGATCTTTGGATCAGAAAGAACCCCTGGAGTAGGAAAAAGCAAACCACTCCAGTATTCTTGCCTGAGAATACCATGGAAAAAGGAGCCTGGAGGGTAGAGGAGTCTGATGGGCTACAGTCCATGGGTCCACGAAGAATCAGACACAACTGAGCAACCAGTGCACATACACACACAAAGTAGAATGGTGCCAGGACCATGCGAACAATTCAAAGGAAGTACCATGGGAAGGCCACGGGAGAGGATCACCATTCTGGCTTGAGTGATCAAGGGGGTGTCAGAGGAGAGGTGAGGAAGGCCTTGGGGGATGGAAAAGGATCTCAAGAGTGGCAACTGTAGGCCAGGCCCCCTAAAGCACACTCTCTATTTTTGGTGCCTTGGACGTTCTGAATGGGAGGAATGAGACAAGCAGATAAGAAAACTCACACATCTTCCTGACTTTCATTGTGAGTAGTCAAAGGAATGAAGAGAACAAGAATGATGACAAGGCGATGGGGACACTGAGGAAGTAAGATCATTGGTACAAGAGACATCACAAAATCATTTCTCCCATGGTTTCAAGAGGGTCTAAGCTAGATCCCAGACACTGAACTTCTCCCAAGTTTCCTAAGAAGAGCACTATGGTCCTCCAAAGAACAAGCCAATACTCTCCTAACACTAAGATTAAGTAGTGCACAGACTAGAAGGCTCATGCAGTTTCCTTCAAGGAATTACCAATATAGTTTTTAAAGAAAAACCTTTCTTTCCCTATATGACCTGTGCCCCAGCCCACTGTGTATGTGTATGTGGCAAAAAAATAATTCTACTTTACAGCTCCATAAGTATACCAACATATATCACATTTTAGGGAATAGATAGCTTTAGGTAATGGGAATATATTAAATAAATCAAACTTATGAATAAATCATTGCCAATTGCTTGGGGATTAGTGCATACACATGCAACTGGTCTGACCCCTGAATGTGAGATTTGTCATCAGCAATGGAAATGGGCCTGAAAATGGGATGATGGTGTAGCCATACAGAGCACTGTGAGAAATGAGGCAAGAGGGCTTTGAACACACAGTTGCCCCAAGCAGTCAAGAGAGATGATTTTTCAATCTGACATAATGGAAGTCCCTAGAGAGATTCATTTTTCATTCCGACATGACTGAGATAATAAGTCAAAAGTTAAAATACGTAATACGAAGCCCAACACAAAGAAAACTATTTTTATTTCAGGAACAGCAGAGTATACCCTGGTCCATGTTGGCTTAAATGGATAATATTTTCCTTATAGAAGCACCCCAGTGACTTTAGCTCAAAAGAACAATTTTAAAGACTAGAACTCATTGAAAAAGTAAAAAAAAAAAAAAGTACTGTTCAAAGTTTGATTCTTTGTGGATACTCAGATAAACCTCAACCTTTGAAAAATTATTTTTCAAAGCACAGACACTAATAATGATTTAAAAAAACAAGCAAATCCTCTGCAGTGAGATGGGAAGATCCTTACCCTAAGATTGGATTTCACATTTCACATTATATTTGCAGGCCAGCAGACAGGTAAATTGCAACTGATATTACTAAGTAAAGTTTTCATAGACCAAATTTGGGATATGATTTAATTTTGATATTCATGAAACATACCTAAAAGCTAGTAAAATAAAAATGTTGTCATAATAAATTTCATTTTTTATTATTTATTTTACTGAGACCAATCTTGAATTATTTACTGTTGGAAATGCAGTGAAAAAGGAAAAATAAAAATAGGAAAGGCATTACAATAACTTTTATGATAAATATTTTAAAAGAAATCTTAGAAAGCTAAAGCATTAAAGCTCTGGGCTATACTCTTATTTGAGATGCCTGGATTGTAGCCAGCCAAGCTCCTCTGGCTATGGAATTCTCCAAACACGAATACTGGAGTCGGTTGCCATTCCCTTCTCCAGGAGATCTTCCTGACCCAGGGATCAAACCCGGTCTCTCAAATTTCAGGCAGATTCTTTACTCTCTGAGCCGCCAGGGAAGCCTAGATTGGAGATAGGTTCGTGAAAATAATTTTGAGTGATGTCACTGCCTATTATACTACATACTGTGGTTAAAGAGTTTGGGGTCTTCCTTTTTAGTAAAATCGATCTAAGTATGACCATAAAGTAGAGGTTTCCAAAAATACCCTACAAAAAGAGCAAAATTACTATGAATCTCCAAATCACAACTGCTTTGGGAGGCAGGAGCCAACACAATCCTGTATAAGCAGCACTTCAAATTAGCACTCTCTGCAGACATTTTTGAGTTTTCACTTTTTTCCCTGATGATGACCCAACTTAGATTACAGTAAAAATCTTACTTTCTTATCCAGTATGTAACTTCTGTAACAAAGTTCTCCAGTTGGATGTTTATCAAGACAACCAACAGATATATAAAGACAGATATATTCTACTGCATATTAACTCCAGAAGTTTCTACCTCTGCTTTTTAAACCTCTTCAGCATCATGCTTACTGTTTACCAATCACATCTGCTAGTACAATTCAACATGATTTCTCTAGACCACCCAAAATTACCATTATTTTTTTAAACAAGATTTACCTGTTCCTATCTCTCTGTTCTCACACTTGCTCATTTTTATCCCTTGTGTTTTTTTTCTCCTTTTTGCTACAACATGTCCTTCTTTCTATGCAGAACTCAGCTTTAAGTTCAAGTCAATGAGGAAATCTTGTCCTATGGAATGCCTGACTCTCCAGCTATTCCAATTTTGAGCTCCTCAACATTTATTCCCGCCTTTGTTAAAGCACAACTTTGTATGGGATTTCACATGTCTGTAAGTTTTTAATTTTCTTGTTGCTGTTGAGCACCCTTGCAGTTCCCCTTTCCTTATGTATCCTGTGGATACTCAATATCTAATAGAAAAGACACAGAGTAACATTGGCATGATGCTACCACTCTCCACGGCTATCTAGGAACTTGCAATCATCTCTATTATAGCTATAATTTGCCTAAGAATGGAACAGAATATATTGGTTCATTCAGCACTTTGTTGATGAATCATTCAGTCCTCTCTCTACTCTTGATGAGTTTTTTTGTTTTTTCTTTTTCTCTATGGATCCAGAAGTTATAGGGTTTGTCTGAGGCTCAGCACCACAGAGTTCTTAAAGCTTTCCCTCCAGGAAATCAGGTTTTCCATTATCTTGGTCTGCCACCATTAGATTTTAACACAAAAATCTCTCCTAGGATCCAATCAATAATCCTTTGTATCCTTAGTTTTTAAGTTTCTCTTTCTGGGAGAAAAAGTCAGAGAGAAATAAGGCAGATGGAGGAACAGGAACTTGAACTAGAAAGGGTCAGAAAAAGAAGGAATGCCTCCCTCTGTCCATCTAGACATGGAGTGATCTTGCCAAGTCTGTGATATGAAGCCTGACAGGGTCTGAGTTTTATTCAATAGACAAAGAGCAGAAAAACAAAGGCTCTCCTCCACTGTGATTGAAATGGAATTTCTTCTTTTCTCTCCTGTGACTTACTCCCAGTTACTGAAAAAATAATAAGTAGCCCATAAAGTTCCAGGACCCAGATCCCCCCGAAACCAGCCAAACTCTCTCTCTTTAGACCCTGCTTAAATGAGCAGCCAATTACTTCAGTGCTTTTAGGGTGAATGTGACTCCTGGGGTCATTTCATTTTCACCCATATGTCCCCTCAGACTCAAGTCCAAAGGTGGCTCACACAGTATTTACCACCCCTACTCCAAATGGCCTCTCTCTGCGCCATTCCCCTTCTCCCTCTGCCCCCCAGACACATACTTCTCAAAGGCAAAGAATAGAGAATCCCCATTAAATTAAAAAATTACAGGCCTGACTTGACCACAAAGCTACTACTTGGCAATCTACAGTAAGGTAAACACTTTAGTTTTTGTTATTTTTCCTCATTTACTGAATTTTCACCTTCAGAATCATTTCCTTGAATTTGTTTATAAAAGACCAACTCTGCAGATTACCATTTCTACCTGCATAATACCTAAGAGCCTTTCTAACTTGCTTTAAACTGCACGGTGGCCAGGAGTACAGGAGGGCGTACTGATTGGCATGAGAGAATCCTTATGACAAGGGATTTCCATGTCATTTCAGTTAAATTTAATGGTCACTCCTGTTACCCTGCAGGCATAGGGTCCTCTCACACCAATGAAAGAAGATATTCATTTGTAAAATGTATGCAGAGCTTCAGACCAATGCTATAGATACTTAATTAATCCTTGTTTTCTATTTGAAGTTGTGTCCACTACAATTGATTGTTTTCTGACAGCTAGAGGATACTGCCTGTGTTAACCAGAAAAAGTATTATTTTCTGCCATTCAGATGCAAATATACAGATCATAGCATTTGAGGTCTAGAAAGGGACTATGTATAAAGCTCTTCTTGAAGATGGACGCACGAGGCCCTGAGAGGCATGTGAGAGCATGATTTCTCCCACTCGCTCCCAGGACTCCCATGCCCTTTCTGGTGGTATATGGCTCTTGCTCTCACACATTCACTTGTAAGCACCACTAACTCTTCAAATTCATGGGTCATTATTGGGTACCAAACCCAACTTGGAGAAATATTACCATAAGACTATGGCTCAGCAGGTCAATGTGTCTTTTGAACTACTCTACCAGGCAGCTATTTCCAGAGGACTTTTTTTTTTCCTGTATCTGCAAATCATTTTTCAAATGTTCTCATCTGTCATGGAAGTCACTATCTCCTTATTGTGGGCTTGTTTTCAGAGACCTTCATATTTCCCTATGATTCAACGCTATTAAATTCTTCAAAATATATAACTGGCCCATGGAAAATAATTGTACTAATTTTAACAGTTCTCTGCCACTCCTCATCCTCCTAACTATCTTAATTCCATCTATTTTATCTATGAGCCACTGTTATTATCCTCCAGGGCTTTCATGACCTAATAACCCCTTGATAGGAATTTCACAGCCAACAATTTCCATCACTCTCATGTCATATTAGTGAAATAAAACTGTAGAAATGGTGAGGCAGCATGGCCTAGTCTTCATGTGTTCACATTTTAGAGTCAGACAGTATCCTGGGGTAGCCACATTAGCCATTAGACCCTGGGCCATTTTACACTCTGAATTTCATTATTTGTGAAAAGAAGAATGATTTCACCTCCTGAAATTCTTGAGACAATAATGAGCACAAAGCACAAACCCAGATCTTGCCCCATATTAATGCTGTTCTAATTATCAGTAGCCTCACTCCCTCATTTAAATTAACATTTGAAACAATTTTCAAAGTAACTAGTGAGTGATAAAGGCAAATAAAAATACCAGTGAATACCTTTTTAAATCATCAACTTGGGAAACATTAGGGAAACAGTATAACTTCTTGGGGATTTCTACAGTCTAGTGAAACAGGTGTTCTTACATTCTTGCTGGTGGGGTTCTTTTGGCATACACTGTCCTGTTGTGTATGCCTCTCTTTGTGTGTCTACATTGTCCTTCTTCCTTGAATCTAAATCCCATATGAATCATTCTATTGCCTTCTTTTTAAATATTATTGCTCATATATGTACATATAAATATGTAAGTAAAGAGAGAACTAATTTTAGTTATTTTGTTCTTTAGTAGTAAAACTTTACTTTTTCCATATACTATTATATTGCCAATAATCAGCTATATTTTTGCATGTCACTCATATTGACTGCTGTATATGGTTGCATTGGAAGAATATGATGTAGTTTATTCTTCAGCTCTCCAGATGATGTACTTGAGATGTTTCCAAATTTTTATCATGGTGAATATTAGTGTATATTATCCTGCTTTACATGAGCAAGAATTCCCTTATTACTTGGGAGTGGAGTTGCTGAGTCATCAGGTATGCAAATATTCAATTTTAGAATATAAAGTTGAACTGTTTTCCAAAGTGGTTACATCAGTTTAAACTCCCAATGGCAAAATCTAAAAGATCGAGTGGAATTTACTCATCATGTGATATTACCTGACTTTTAAGTGGTTGCCAGTTGAATAGGCACAAAGTTGTGTATCATCGTGGTCTTTGCATTTCTTCAACAATTAATTTTTTAATATATTTATTTGATTACAGCATTTCCTCTTTTGTGAAATGATGGTTCACATCTTTTTTCTTGGTTTTCTTTTTGATTGTTTGTAATCTGTGGTAAATTTCTAAAAAAATGTGACTATATTTTGGTACAGCATTTTGAATTCTAGGAACTTATTATATGAAGATAAATTTTCAAAGTTTGCCTGAAAGCATTCACTAAAGCTGTGTATGTAACAGCAAAATGCAGCATACATGCTAAATGTTCAATAAATGGGGACTGTCTAAATAAATTATGAAAATATATTTAAGAAGGATTACTGAATACATTAAATAGTGATGGTGATTATGTACATGGAATCAAAGACAGATATTCACAATGTGATGTCAAAAGAAAATGTTGGTCATAAAAGTGTAGATACATCATTCTATTGTGTTTATTTGTGTGCCTGTGTACGGACTTATATGCTAAACGTGAAAAGAAATACATATATTATTCACAGGTCCTATCTCTGGGTGGAGGGATTTAGAATGATCTACATTCTTTGTTTTGTCTATTTCACTACTGTGAAATTTGGTATTATGCCATTAAACCAAGTCTACACTTTAGATATATAAAATTACAGAAATCTTAGATAATTTACACAAGGACACATAGCTAGTGTGTGGCAAAGTTGGGTGTACAATTCCAGGCACACAGTCTTTTAACATTTGTTTATTTTTTACTCAATTCACTAAGGTCCTGCATCAGAAATGTCAATATCCCTATCCTTTCGGTTAAGCATTAAACTCTGGATGGATGGTAGTAAGAGTGACCTCTTCCTGTCTGAAAGTGCTACCTGGATGCACAGGTGTAAAGGAAAATCATGCAATGATAATTCTGGGGGTAGGCTGGGTGAAACAAAATCTAACTGTCCATGTGCATGTATTTAATCTGAAAGGAAGTGTTTACATAGAGCCAAACTAGGGAAGGAGGCACTTTTTCACAGCCCTCAGATACTTTCTGACACAGGGATGCCTTGGAAGCATTGTAGATTCAGTTTTGGACTGCCACAATAAATAAAAAATTGTAATAAAATGGATCACATTATTTTTTTGTTTTCTCATCCATATAAAAATTATATTTACACTGCACTCTAGTCTATTATGTGTGCAATAATAGCATTCTGTATAAAAAAAAAGTATATATCTTCATTGAAAACTACTTTATTGCTAAAAAGTGCTATCATCTGAGCCTACAAGTGATAATCTTTTTGCAAGAGTAACATCAAAGATCACTGATCACAGACCACCATAACAAATATAATAATAAAGAAAAAGTAGGAAATACTGTGAGAGTTACCAAAATGTGACACAGAGACATAAAGTGAGGAAATGATGTTGGAAAAATGCTACCAGTAGACTTGCTCAATGCAGGGTTGCCACAAAACTTCAATTAGGGAAAAAACACAATATCTGTGAAGTGCAATAAAATGAGGTAGACTGTACAAGGAAGGATTTGCTATTAGCATAATTACAAAGGTCATTGCCCCATATGGTCTTTAATAGTCTGGTGACAGATTAGGAAGACTATCATTAGCCTAACATTTGGCTCACATGACTGGATGTGAAAAAGTCAGTGGACTTTTAGGAGAATGAATATCCAGGTGCTTTAATTTTAATGTTATTATATTGAATTTTAACTGTTTTTCAATGCTTTATTTTCATCAGATTCTATTCCTCCCATGCCCTTTCTCATTATTTCACATAAAATTCTAACCTTGGTTCAGAATATTCCCATGAAAGCTCCTGATTAAAACACAATAAAGACCACAAGCATAACATAAAAGGTAACTAGGTATCCAGGGGGCCACTAATCTAGTCTCAATTGAAGGTGCTAAATCTATTGAAAATAATTCCACAAATCCAGTATGACCCTGGATTATACTACAATCAAAGCTTATTCTTTTTAAACTGGGATCTAAATATGATTTGAATGAAGGCATACCCAAGGAATTGAAGAGACAAAAAGGGAAGACAAACTGAAATATAATGTTGAATCTAGAATTTAAATGTCAACTACTATTATGATCCTTCTCATTGTCCTAACATTCCTATTATTATTACTGTATCTTCTTAGTTCACCTCCTTCATTTTAGCAGAGTTGGTGACCAGACCCCTCATGGCAACTGTCATTGCTGCGGCATATAAACCTACCTCATCTGGTATTTTTCTAATACATGCATCAGTTCAGTTCAGTTCAGTCGCTCAGTCGTGCCCAACTCTTTGCGACCCCATGAATCGCAGCACACCAGGCCTCCCCGTCCATCACCAACTCCCAGAGTTCACTCAGACTCACGTCCATCGAGTCGGTGATGCCATCCAGCCATCTCATCCTCTGTCGTCCCCTTCTCCTCCTGCCCCCAATCCCTCCCAGCATCAGAGTCTTTTCAAATGACTCAACTCTTCGCATGAGGTGGCCAAAGTACTGGAGTTTCAGCTTTAGCATCATTCCTTCCAAAGAAATCCCAGGGCTGATCTCCTTCAGAATGGACTGGTTGGATCTCCTTGCAGTCCAAGGGACTCTCAAGAGTCTTCTCCAACACCACAGTTCAAAAGCATCAATTCTTCGGCGCTCAGCCTTCTTCACAGTCCAACTCTCACATCCATACATGACCACTGGAAAAACCATAGCCTTGACTAGATGGACCTTTGTTGGCAAAGTAATGTCTCTGCTTTTCAATATGCTATCTAGGTTGGTCATAACTTTTCTTCCAAGGAGTAAGTGTCATTTAATTTCATGGCTGCAGTCACCATCTGCAGTGATTTTGGAGCCCAAAAAAATAAGTCTGACACTTAGCATCCTCCTATTAATGAATAACTGAGGGAAAAGCATTAACGAAATACACTATATACTTATTTAATATAAATACACTATATATATACACACATATATATTATATATTATACATTATCATATAATATAAATACACTATATATAAAATAAATATACTATTAATAAATATTTAATAAAAATGATTTGTGAATCTCTCCTATAAGCCACTTAGCATTAACTTGGAAGATTTTAAAAGCATTATGCTTTTCCACAGACCTAAATATTTGTCAATAATGAATTCCTAATTAAATTATCTTGGGATTTTCTTGCTAGAATGGAATGATTTAAGAACATTGATAGCTTACTACATCAAGATCTATTAATGACTAAGTCTTTGCTTGGTCAGTGAAAAACCCTAAGCTTTTCTTCTCTGCCTTTAACCACTTATGTTGATGGCAGATGCTCAGTAGCATGCTTACTGTATCTATCAGCCCAAAGGAACTGACAACTTTTAGTTCAGACAAATTTGTGTCTTAAAACAAGGCAATCCTCCTGTGATATCAAAAAATGTTATGGGACAGGAGCATCATGTAGCAAGATGACAGATAAGGAAGATGTATCCCTGATTCCCTTCATAGAAACACTAACTTAATAGAAATACACAAGCCAAAATACCTTAATGAAAACTCCACAAGTCAGTAAACAAGGCTCAGTATGAGCACAAAGCTGTGTTAAAACAGCTAAGAAAAACTATTTCATTCTACCTACTAGGATCCTCTCTCACAGTGGTACAATTCAGCATGACTGGGAGAAAATATTCAACTTGGAAGTTTTATCCTTGGAAGGAAAAGAGGAAAGTGTAACATGTGTCCAACATTCTACTTTTTCTGGGGGGCAGGGGTGGTTGTTCAAGGGACTGTTTTTGTCTCACTTCACAAGGAGGACACAGATAGAACAAGAATACTTTGGATACCTGGGCACTCAGTACAAAATACAGCCAGCTATCTTAATGCAGGACCAGAGAACCTGAGGGAAAATTGTTGAGTTCCCCAAAAAGAAACTCGCAAATCTCTCCAACTGGGAAATTATACCCACAAACAAAGAGAAGACATATCCCCAGAAAAATTTGAGAGGCTCTGAGAATCTCTATCCAGGCTAATTGGTGAAGGTCTTGCCCTGTATGAAGCTAGTCTGTAAAGACTGGGACAAGTGGCTGTTTTTCTAAATAACCAAGTCTTGTGGAGGGAGGGGATAAAGTCACAATGCATATGAAGAAGCAGCAAAGCATGACCCAGTGAAAAGAACAAAATAAATCTCCAGAAACCAACTCTAAAGAAATAGAAATGTATGAACTACCTGACAAAGAAATAAAAATAACTGTTTCAAAACTCAATGATCTTAAAGAATACAAATAGATAGCTAAGTGAAATCAGGAACACAATGCATAAACAAAATGAGAATATCAACAAAGAGATAGAAAATAAAAAAGAACAAAATAGAAAACTTGGAGCTGAATAATATAACTGAATTTAAAATTTTCTTAGAGAGGTTCAACAGAAGACCTGATCAAACAGAAAAAAGAGCCAAATAATTTTAAAAAGAGATCATTTGAAATTATCAATTTAGAACAGAAAAATTTTTAAAATGAAGAGAAGTAAATAAGATCTAAGAAGCTCATGGGAAACCATCAAGAGGACAAATACACACATTATTGGAAAAGAGAGAATATATTTGAAGAAATAATTTTCAAAAAATTTCCAAATATAAGCAATGAAATGGACATCTTAATTCAAAAATCTCAAGAGATTCCAACTAGGATAAACCAAGAGAAGCCTATATTGAGGCACATGAAAATCAAACTATCAAAAACCAAAAACAAAGAAAAAAAATCTTGAAGGCAACCAACTAGTGAAAAGGAACTTATCACAAAAAGGAGTTCTCATAAGGTTATTAGTAGATTTCTCAGCAGAAACCTTAGAGTACAGAATCAAGTGGGATAATATATTCAAAGTGTTAAGATAAAAGAAAATTAAAAAGCTGACCAAGAATATTCTATCTGGAAAACTACCTTTCAAAAATTAAGGCAAAATTAAATGTTCCTCAGATAAATGAAAGCTGAGTGAGTTCATTGCCACCAGACTTGCCTTACAAGAAATGCTAAAGGGAGTTCTTCATGTTGAAATGAAAGGACACCAGATAGAAATATGAAAACATACAAAATATAAGGTCTTTGGTAAAGGAATATAAATAGACAAGCACAGAATCTGAAATTATTGTAATGGTATTGAGTAAATCATTTTAACTTTGATGCTGAATTTAAGATAAATGCACAAAAATAACTGTATTAATAAAAGCGTGTTAATAGATACACATTATGAAAAATGTCATTTGTGTCATTAAGAACATAAAGTAGAGAAAATACAAAGATTTCTCAAAAAATTAAAAGCAGAATTATTGTATCTTCCAACAATTGCTGGCTTCCCTGGTAGCTCAAATGGTAAAGAATCTGCCTGCAATGCAGCAGACCTAGGTTCAGTTCTTGGGTTGGGAAGATCCTCTGGAGAAGGGAATGGCAACCCACTTCAGTATTCTTGCCTGGGAAATCCCATGGGCAGAGGAGCCTGGAGGGCCACAGTCCATGGTGTCACAGAGAGGTGGACATGACTGAGTGACTGAGCACAGCCAACAATCTCACTTCTTGATATACATCCAAAAAATAAAAACAGAATCTCCTTCTCTGTCTGATTTACTTCACTCAGTATGACAATCTCCAGGTCCATCCATGCTGCTGCAGATGGCATTATTTCATTCTTTTTCATGGCTGAGTAATATTCTATTGTATATATGTACCACATCTTTCTTTCTCTGTCAATGGACATTTAGGCTGCTGCCATGTCTTGGCTATTGTAAACAGGCTTAAAGATGAATTTATGGTTGTTTGGGGGAAAGAAGGAGGGAAGACATAATTAGCTTGGAATGGACATGTACATATTGCTGTATTTAAAACAGATAAACAACAAGGACCTACTGTATAGCATATGGAACTCTGCTCAATGTTACGTGGCAGCCTGGATGGGAGAGGAGTTTGGGGGAGAGTGGATACATGCATATGCATGACTGAGTCCCTTTGCTGTTCACCTAAAACTATCACAATATTGTTAAGTGGCTATACCCCAAAACAAAATAAAAAGTTAACAAAATAAAAACAGAATCCCAAAAGAGCTACTTGTCTGCCCATGTTCTTTGCAGCATTATTTATAATAATCAAGAGATTGAGTAACCTTAGTATTTATCAACAGATGAATGGATAAAGAAAATGTGCTGTATATAGAGAAAAATCATTCAAACTTACAGAGGATGAATTCTTGTTATACACTACAATATGGGTGAATCTTGAGGATACTATGCTAAGTAAAATAAGTTAGTGATAAAAAGACAAATACTGCATGATTGTACTTAAATGAGGTATCTATAGTAGTCAAATTCAAAGCAAAAGAAAGTAGAATGTGTTTACCAAGAGCTAGGGAGGAAAAAAGGGGGTATTGCTGTTTCACGGATATAGTTTCAGTTTTACAAGATGAAAAAATGTTCTAGAAGCCTATTGTATCACAATCTGTACTATACACAGAAAAATAGTTTAAAAAAAGAAAAATAGTTAAGATGGTAAGTTTTATATTGTGTGTTACTGAAATAGAAAATTATAGAATTGGAACATTAACATAGTGTTTATGAGCACAAGTTTTGGATTCTAACTAACCTGGGCTTAATTTTGGATTTAGTCTCATAGTAGCCATGTGGGGCCAGCAACTTCTCTCTCTGGCAAACTTCCTATTTGGCTAAACAGATATAATAACTATGTCTACCCTGTGTAATCATCATTAGACATTTTTTAGGTAAGTGTGAAATCATAAGCTCAGTGCCATGCAATTGGTGAGCACTGAAAGTGAAAGGAAAGTGAAGTCATTCAGTCGTGTCCAACTCTTTGCGACCCCATGGACTGTAGCCTACCAGGCTCCTCTCTCCGTGGGATTCTCCAGGCAAGAGTACTGGAGTGGGTTGCCATTTCCTTCTCCAGGGGATCTTCCTGACGCAGGGATCAAACCTGGGTCTCCCGCATTCCAGGCAGATGCTTGAACACTGAATCAATGGTAATGCAAGTCAGGAAGAGGAAGCATAACTGAAGGACTGAGGATAAGACAGGTGATTTCCTGAAAGTTTAGATGTTTGTAGAGATTGTGAGTAAGTATTTGAAGACTGGCAATATTCACAGCATTGTTGTGGCCACCTTTGGATGAATACCGTAACCTAGCAGTAGAGAGCTGAGCCATACTCTCCCTAATACATCTATAGGTCTCTATCCAAGGTCCTGAAGTACTTTCTGCATATAATCTCTTAACTTTTCCATAAACACCACAGAATCTGATCAGTCTATTCCAAAATGCATTTTGCAAAAGATTATAACCTATGTTCAAACATACTGAAAATATATAATTACATAATTCCCATTTTTGCTTTCATATTTAATTAAAAAGTCATTTCTAGGGGGGGAAAACACACTAAGTTTAGGAGAGTGAAACAATAAAAACATTTACCAGGACTCAAAGAATACTAGTAGTAAGTAGGTAAGTACAAGATTACAACTACTCACACCCTCACAATAAATTAGCCTTTTTTATAAAAAGGATGACATATCATTCAGATAAACTAGAAATCAAATTAGAGTTTTCAGTGGTCTTCCTAGAAGAAAGCATTTCAGGAGTCAATCTTCCAAAAGGTACAGTATTTCTCAGTTCTGCTAATAAAACAAAATGAGGTTATGTAAACAGGTTTATCTACTCCCTTATAAAATCTCCTGATACTCCCAAAGGAAATAAAATCTGCCTTATTTCTTTGCCCACCTTCAGTGAACTTTAAAGTTGGTCTATATATATTCAAGAATCTTAAGTTCATTCTCCCTCTGGGATAGATTCAGCATATGGTCTGCTCCTAAAGCAAACATTATTTAAACTTTAAATCTAAAATGAATCCGTCCATTTTATTTCTAGTTTTGTTTCCTTTGATCCTGAAAGTAATTAACTTTCAGTGGCAGCTAATTATAAGTGAGGAGAAATCAGAGTCTATATGGTTGTTTGTTTGGTATAGGCCTGGCAAAGTGTTTTTTTAATTGGAAAGTCATTTTGTTCTATGTATTTCAATACATTTTGTACTGTATTTATTATCAAGGATTCATATTATAACCATGACCTTTCATCTAATCACAGAATCTCACACAGAGAAAGAAAATAATTATTTTAACAGAGAGACATAAGACTTATAAAAAAGAAATGAGAGAGGCTGGGCGGGAATAAATGTGAAACAAGAAAAGCCACAAGTAAATCCACTCCCTACTCTTTATCATTATAATTCCATGAAAATCTCCTCATATCAAAAGATACTTGAACTGGGAAATCCTCTTTCCCAAACTTATTTCAGACAGAAATCAGTTCTTAAAAAATGAAACAGGAATGGAAAGACACATAAGTGAAGATAATTGAGGCTAAAGGTGTTACTCACCATTCTACATTATTACTAATAATCAGGAGCATGGAAAAATCTAAAAGTTAATGAGCTACTAGTCAAATGACCCTTACCATACTATCCACTTCTCTGAAAATGACCCTTGCAAAACTCACCAATTCTTTTTGTCATCAATTCCTTACTTTTCAATAGGTAACCAGGCCTTGTAAAATATGTATTGTCTGTTCAAAATAAATAATGTAATAATTTTCTTTTTTTAAAGTAACTGAACACAAGGAGGGAACTTAAACATCTCTCTACCTGAGAGTGGACTCTAACCTTCCTAGCCTTTCCAAACAACTCCTTAACTAAAAATAATCAGCATTCCAGAAAAGCAACCCTCCACTTGCTCACCAGAGAGGAAACTTGACCTACCTGACTGCTCTTCAGTTAAGGTAAGAACCAGTGCCACAAAGATAGTCTAGGTATTATCCAACTATCTCTCCGTTTATAGAGAACATATCAGAAAGCAATATATCCAGACTTAATTAGTTTACACCCATGCAGAACACTACCTGTGAGTTATTTCTATGGACTTGGCTTTTTCAGGGGTCAAGGCACAAAATAACCATATCTTTACTTCCTACAAAAAATTACTGATAAAGACAATAGTCTCTATGTTTTCAAATAACCAACATGAACATTTTCTTTCCAAATACAGTGCAAGAAAAATGTTATTTCTCCTGAAGAACTGGCAGGTTATCTATTATTAATAAAACAAAATTTGTAATCTACTGCGTATGTTTTTATTTCTGCTATTTCTAGGACTCTCAAGGTAAATACATTATCTAATCACAGTAACTAAGTTAGCCTAGGTGAACTGTATATTTACTTACTCTTCCAGATTAATTTAAAATTTCAACAATATTTTAATAGATTTTAAAGAACAGATTTAATCCTCCTACTTTGGGAGGAAACTGACCTTGAATACTCATAAATGACTTTAGAACTTAGTGAACATAAATATTTTCTATGTCTACTTGGAACTTTAAAGATACACTCTTATTGATATACAACTCTACTTCTACTTTTAAGAAATGTGTTAAGCTGTAGATAATTAACTTCACACATGATAAAGAGATTCAAAGTTTTATACACATGACAAGGGATTAAAATGTCTCACTAAGGAGGAGTCAAAGATCACACGTTATAAGCCCTTATGTCGGCTACTCCATTATAGAGTTTATAAAGTTTGCTACCTTGTAAATATGGTTGATTGATCCCTAAGAGGTTAAGTGGAGTAGTATCCATGGACTAGTAAGCATCCATTCATACTGCTGGGAAATTAAGCACAAGTATCTGTCATTGTGAGGGCATTGCTAGTATTACCATCACACACAAGGTTTGTACATTCTCTCATTTTAAGAAACTATCAGAAACTGTTGCATACCAAGTCTTTAAACAATTTCTCCCTCTTAAAACTTTGCTGTCCACACCCATTTCAACTCAGTCCTCTTCTATTTCTTTTTTTTTTTCAATATCAATTTATTTAATATTGAAAAATCTCCCATCTTTGAAAGATATGCATTTTTTCCTTTTACAAACAATTTGCATTGAAATGTCCTTGTGTTTTTTTTTTAATTTTATTTTATTTTTAAACTTTACATAATTGTATTAGTTTTGCCAAATATCAAAATGAATCTGCCACAGATATACACGTGCTCCCCATCCTGAACCCTCTTATATTTCTAACCTTCCATAAGCATCTTGAGAAATCAATCTAGACATCATGGAAGGGGTGTTCTGAGGACTATACTATTGCAGATATTTATAGAAAGCTCTGCTAATGAGCCATCTTACTCTGATCTGCTGTAGCCCCCACTTGAAACAATCTATTAAAAAATAAGAAACTGTTGACCAGGTCACATTTGTCTGTTCCAGTGAAGTTTAGTGGTGGTTTCCAGAAGAGCACCATTTTTCTCCACAGGAGAAGTCTGAAAGTAACTTCACTCTTTAATGTGTTATGAATATGTCATGCATGAATTTTAGCTTGTACAATAATTTCCAATAATTAATTCCATGTGTTTTGAGATTCAAGTATTCCATTCTCAAAATTGCAGAAAAAATATATCTCTAAAATGTGATAATACATTTGGAAAAGTTTAAACACATTTTTAATCTTTATAGAACAAATAGTACTGAGTTTTAAAGCATTCCCTCATATGAAAGTTCATCTAAGTGAAAGCTCACTTAGAAATGCAATTTCCCTCAGTAAGAAGAATTATTGTTCAAGAGGGTTTACATTAAAGATAATGTAGGTACCTACTGGGTTTTTTTTTTTTTTTTCCTGTTTTTATTGTTGTTTGTTTTGCATAATGATATGACCTTTGATAGAATGGGAAAGATTGGTTTTTCTCTCGAATAAATGTCTTGCCATTTTCTTATGCATGGTGAAATACATATACTTAATATGTAGACCATCTGTGTCCATATGGAGTGAAGCCTAATTTCATACCGCTGTCTCCAATTCAGATCATTATTACATAGGTTATTATAGTCTCCTCTTCGTTATTCTCTCATCCACTTCAGTAAGGTTCTTTCTTACACTTACGATATATTCATATTATTTTGTCACATTCGGCATTTCAACCTGGGATTTCTGAACTTCCTAAATGATGTTATTAAAGTTCACTTTTTGCACTGTAAAATTTTATAGATTTAGACAAATATTTAATGTCTTCTAGTCACCATTCCAGTATCATATAAAATAACATATAATTATATGCATTTTCCTCTTTAGCCTGCTAATGTGGTGGATTATATTGTTTGATTGTATTATTAACCGTGTATAAGATAGTCCTCTGACACCATGGTTTCAACTTCCAGACTCCAGAAAATTAACATAGAATTCAAGCCTGTCTCTCAGCAAATTTTGTTACTTTCTAAAACATATTATAAGTATTATAAGACTCCTACCAATTCTTATAAATGAAACTGGAAACTGAATAGAAGGTGGCCAGTGGGCAAATGATCCCTTGAAACCAGAGAATGATGTATAACTATGACCAATGCATGCTTTACAAGGCAGAAGACATGCATCTAATATGCTTTAAATCTCTGATATTTCTTAACTGCTTTTAATTTTATCAGCTATTTAGCTATTTTATGTTACTTTATTCTCCTCATATTTTAAGTTATCTTTTTCAAAAAGAGTGGTTGCTGAATTTCATGATTTGACTATGTTATATTTTATGGTTATAAACACACACACATTTTATTATTTGTATTTTCAGATTTTCTCATATTTTACACTGGATTTATGTATGAAAATATATCTCCCAAAACACTCATTCACTTATGCATTCTTTCTTTCTTACTTTAGCAACTAATTAAGAATACAGAATTTCTATTATGTGCGAAACTTGGTTTAGGGTGCTTTGGGGAATGGAAAGATGAAGAGTTTTCAAGCAGAATCTTTATTACTGACATATTTTAATAATCCTACATCTAATGAGAAATTATAAAACATGTATTTTTGCCTTACAAGTTATCTTTCTTTTCAAAAATAAATTGTGTAGCACTATAAATGGAGAAAATATTAAGGCAGTAAATCAGTTTTAACCTTATTAACCTAACATTTATGTTATTATTCTCAGTACAAGTTTTACAAAGGAAAAACTAAGACTAAACAAAAATTGAATAGTCAAGTTATAAAGAAGCAAACACTCTTTCAGAAAATCCTTGATTATTTAGGGCTTTCATTGAACTGTGTAGCCTGGGTTCATCTAGGTTAATGATATCCAAAGATGATACAAAATGCTTAATTTTATTTAATAAGACAAGGAAAATCCAGAGACTGCTCTCTAATAAGGTGTATCACATTTTCAGGTATTTGTTCATAGCTTAATTCTCTAGGCAGTGGTAGTTTATATTTTCAAAGAACCTCCCCTCACTTATTGTTATTATTATTATTGTTTTTTCTGATGGCAACCTGAACACTGTGGAGTTAAAATCTAGGCTTCTGATCATTGGCTTTAAGATTCTGGATTTTCACAAAAACAAGGGGTATCAGTCACATTATGTAGTCTTCATAAAACTCCAAACAAATTTTAAATATTAAATTTTCCTTTACTTTGAAAGAACAATTTTTATCTACCTATAGTTTCTAGATGCAAAGTGTTAATATACATAGGGAGAAAAAAGTGATAGCTATTTAAAGATGTAAAGTAGACAATTTGTCGGTTAATAAGTGCTATGTGTTCAGAAGAAAGCTCTTCTTTTAAGTTAGCTTTCATATGTGAAATAAACTCACTTTTGAGGCTCTGTCTCCATGTACAATGTTCTTGTATATAATGACTTTATCTTTAAAACAAGGATAACATCAGAAGTACCACAATGTCTCAACAGTTTTCTCTCATAATGATGAAAATATTAAACATACAAAGAAGGGAAGAAGAGAGAAGTAAACATGATTAAAGTAAGATGCTTTACCTAGCATTTCTCATCATGGATTTTCAGCTCGAGTATTTTGGAGCAAATACAAGAAATACTAGAAGTTGCTACGGCCCCATCTCTTCACCCCATGTACCCTTCTTCCTGGTCATGATGATGGCCAATGACGGGGCAGAATTAGTCAAGTTCCTTATATCATTCCAAAGAGGGGAAAGATCATCTTTTCAAAGGAAAAATATATTTAGTAATAAATAAGATGAGGCAGGTATTTATTAATTTGTTTCTTAACATCTGTTCACTTTAGTGCAAGTACCAGAAACTGAGGAATTCAGTTCTTTTTTCAGTTTGGCCCTGAGTTTGGGTAGGCTTTGCCTACCCACCCATCACTGCATTCTCCCTAGAAATAAGTTTATGACACAATCACAGACCATGAGACCCAGTGGATCTCTGGCTAGGGCTATCATGAGAGGGATCCTCTGTTTTCTCCATGGGATTTAAACAGTTTATAGAAACTAAGAGGTCAACATTTGAGAGTCTGAGACAAAGTAACTAGATTCTTTGAGCAATTGCTGAAAGCAGTGCTGGAAGACATATTTATCTCTAGATTTTTTTTTTTTTAATTTACACGACCTCACTAATTTCCTTTTTTGCTAAACTAGTTTGTATTGAATATTCTATTACTTGCAACAGAAAAAGTCCTAAAGTACGCTGAAAGAAAACTAAAAAAGGGAGAGATGATTTTGTGGTATGTGTAAGCAAGACAATCATGTAAGAATTCAAGAGACCTAAGTAAATAGAGCATGTACTCCATACTCTATTTTTGGATTTCCAATTTGAAGTTATTAAAGATTTGCATGTAGGGGAGTCAATATACTGCTGATTTTTTAAAATTTAGTTATGAGAATAATTACACAATATATATGACTTGATAACATAGTAACATATAACATAAAGCTATGTCTTAGTATTTAAATATTAAGATTTCTCTTTTAATTTTTCCCCTCTCTTTTAAAGAGAATTCTCACTAAAAACTTAAGAATGGAAACTCTTATTCTAATTCTTATGGTCTCAACTAATCCCCCTTCCATGTGCTCATTATTTTGTTTGATACCATCAAGTAAATGTCCAACCTCATGAGAAAAAGGTTTTGAAATAGTCTTCTGGAACAGCACAGAACATGATCCTCATATAATTATGCACAACACAGCAGTAAAACCAAGGATACAAAATAAAATAGCTGACAACACCAAGAATTCATCATTTCAGCTTGTTATACACACTCTCATGTTAAGGAAGATGAATCAAAATTTTTTGCAACTTGCGTCATCTCTGAATATGAAGGACTGCAATATACAAAGCTAAATTTGAGCTTCCTTTAATGGACCATGAAGCTAATTCTAGCAGATGAAGACCACAGTGCCAATATTCTTCATTCTGAAGCGCTAATCCAAAGAGCTAGGTTTTGTTATTTTTTTTCTCATTTTCACTGTCACTTTTCACATTTCCTTTGGTAGCTTTGTCATGGATTTTTTAAAATTAATTAATTTATTTAATTGGAGGCTAATTACTTTACAATACTGTAGTGGTTTTTGCCATACATTGATATGAATCAGCCATGGGTGTACATGTGTCCCCCATCCTGAACACCCCACCTATCTCCCTCCCCATCCCATCCCTCAGGATTGTCCCAGTACACCAGCTTTGAGTGCCCTGTTTCATGCATCGAACTTGGACTGGCTATCTATTTCACATATGATAATATACATGTTTCAATGCTATTCTCTCAAATCATCCCACCCTCATCTTCTCCCACAGAGTCCAAAAGTCTGTTCTTTATACCTGTGTCTCTTATGCTGTCTCACATATAGGGTCATTGTTACCATCTTTCTAAATTCCATATATATGCGCTAATACACTGTATTGGTGTTTTTCTTTCTGACTTAGTTCATTCTGCATAATAGGCTCCAGTTTCATCCACCTCATTAGAACTGATTCAAATGAGTTCTTTTTAATAGCTGAGTAATATTCCATTGCATATATGTACCACAGCTCTCTTATCCATTTGTCTGCCAATGGACATCTAGGTTGCTTCCATGTCCTAGCTATTGTAAACAGTGCTGTGATAAACACTGGGGTACACATGTCTCTTTCAGCTCTGGTATTCTTGGTGTGTATGCCCAGCAATGGGATTGCCGGGTTGTATGTCATGGATATTTTAAGACAAGGTTTTATTATCCAACGTCACTGCAAAAATATTTACCTGCTGAGTCCTGAAACCTGACACTCAAAAATGCAAACTCCTTTAACTTTCCAAACCGATCATGACAATCTGTAATCTTTGACCATCTATGAGAAGTTGAACAACTTCCTTCTAATATACAACATACTAGCAGACTCAATTTTCTTCAAACAACATTCCAAAAATCCAAAGTAGCAAGGATCCATCAAAGTGTCAAACTGCCACCCCACTCATGACGAATCATTTCTTTAAAGGATAACACCTAAGAAATGAGCTGATACCAAATGCAACTCAAAAAACAAAAAATAATTTCATTGCATTCTGTAATAAAACCACATTACAGGAAAGACATACTTACCATTTTCCTAAAGGACATTCTGGGAAGATTTAGAAAACATTCGCACTTACCTGGAAAAAAATAAAGAAAAAAAGAAAAGATTAAAACAATAAATAAGGAAAATCATGAAGGCATATTTTTAATACATTCTAAGATACAAAAATTGAGCCCATGCCATCTACATTAGAGTAAGTCAGTAAAGGGGCGGTGGGGGGGATGCATTTATTTTCATTGTTATTGCCTTTATCTAATGCAAGAAAGAAATGTACAGTGATGTGCTTATTTTATGTAATACGTATAACAGAGTCTTTTATATTATCACAATCCTCAATGAAATTGAAAATAGAGCCATTTCACTCTAAGATGGAGATGTAATTCACAGAGATGAACACAGAAACTAAGTATCTTCAATGGACTCAAGAAAAGAAACCGACAGCAGCTCTATCTTTTAGTTCCCCCTACTCCCAGTCCGGAGAAGGCAATGGCACCCCACTCCAGTACTCTTGCCTGGAAAACCCATGGACAGGGGAGCCTGGTAGGCTGCAGTCCATGAGGTCACTAAGAGTCGGGAACGACTGAGCGACTTCACTTTCACTTTTCACTTTCATGCATTGGAAAAGGAAATGGCAACCCACTCCAGTGTTCTTGCCTGGAGAATCCCAGGGACGGGGAAGCCTGGTGGGCTGCCATCTTTGGGGTCACACAGAGTCGGACACGACTAAAGCGACTTAGCAGCAGCAGCAGCAACTCCCAGACCAGGGTATATGTCCAGAAAAGACAACTTAATTCAAAAAGACACGTGCACCCCAATTGTCAAAGCAGCACTATTTACAATAGCCAAGACAAGAAACAACCCAAGTGCCAGTCAACAGATGACTGGGTTAAGAACATGTGAGTAAAATGGAATATTATGTTTGTGTTAGTTCCTCAGTTGTGTCTGACTCTTTGCAACCCTGTGGACTGCAGCCCACCAGGCTCCCCTGTCCATGGAATTCTCCAGGGAAGAATACCAGAGTGGGTTGCCATTCCCTTCCCCAGAGGATCTTCCCAACCCAGGGACTGAACTTTCGGCTTCTGCATTGTGGGCAGATTCTTCACCATCTGAGTCACAGGGAAAGCCCAAAATGGAACATTACTCAGCCATAAAAAAGAGTGAAAAATTGCCACTTGCAGCAACATGGATGGACCTAGAGATCATCATACTAAGTGAAATGTGACAGAGAAACAAATATTGTATGACATCACTTATACGTGGAATTTTAAAAATAATACAAATGAATCTATATACAAAGCAGAAACAGACTTACAAATGTAGAAGACGAACTTATGGTTACCTAAGGAGAGGTGGGGAAAGGATGATTTGGATTATGGGATTAACAGATACAAACAGTATATATAAGATAGATAAGAAACAAAGATTTACTGTATAACATAGAGAACTATATTCAATATTTGACAATAAACTATCACCGAAAATAATCTGCAAATATATGTAGATATAAACACATACACACACACATACACACACATATATATATATATTCAATATGTATATTGAAGCACTTTGCTGTATACCTGAAGCTAACACATAATTCTCAATCAACTACACTTCAATTTTTGAAAAAGAAGAAGGGAAACCTAAACAGACTCTGGTTCCTTACAGAATTTTCTGGGTTCAAATGAACTGCTCTATTCACAGCTCTCTGAAAGCCTTATTAGGTTTCAAAACTGTCATACTTTTCCATTTTGTTGGATATTAAAATAATTAATATGAATTTTAACATTTAATTAAAAATTAAAATAATTTTTGCCCCTCTATAAATTTTCATAGAGAACACTAAACAGGTTTAGTAAGACACAGAGTTTTGTAATGCTAATTAGTTTATTTTAATGTTACCTTTTAGTCCCTGAGAAATCTAAAAAAGAAAACCGCATAAATCTTAAAAATTCTGGTGTACTGGCCATTAGTCGTAAATACTATCAAATGCTTTAAAAACTCTGCCAATACACAGATACAGTGAAAGTAATCAGCTCCTTGCATACTGGAATTAGTCATTTTAGGAGTTCTTATGTCATGTGTAAAATCAAATCCCTGTGCTATGTTACTGTTAAAATAGGCTAGAAAGCATATGCCTACCTCACTGCAGACAGGATAACCTATTTCCTCAAAATAGAGAGAAGGAGACAAAGAACAAGAACTGAGTTTTATCTCTAAAGACATGATATGATGCAACTCTAGTTTATAGAATTGTTACTACTAAAAGCTATGTGGAATTTCCTAGTCAATTAGACAGTGTTGCTGACTTGGTCTAATTTTTTTACAGTGAGACTGAGCAGCCTAGCAAAAATTTATGCAGATATTTAATTTTTACACTCTGTTTCATTTCCTCTTACTAGAGGCATACCTAAACCTTAAGTTCCTCTTCTACTGGGCAAAGAACTAACAGATGAATCATGAGGCAGGCAGAATAATTACAGTCTACTTTTGCCTCATTTCTTTCAATTGGTACAAGTTTCTAGGCACTGAGGACTCATACACATGCTCACTCCTCACACTATTTCATATTTATTAATAATATAGTAACTGTTGTTGTTTAGCTGCCTAGTTGTGTAGGACTCCCTGCAACTCACAATCTGAGGAGCACCAGGCTTCCCTGTCCATCTCCATCTTCTGGAGCTTACTCAGACTCATGTCCAGTGAGTCAGTGATGCCATTCAACCATCTCATCCTCTGTCATCTCCTTTTCCTCCTGGCTTCAATCTTTCCCAGCATCAGGGTCTTTTCCAATGAGTCAGTTCTTCGCATCAGGTGGCCAAAGTATTGGAGCTTCAGCTTCAGCATTAGACCTTCTAATAAATAATCAGGATTGATTTCCTTTAGGACTGCCTGGTTCAATATCCTTGTAGTCCAAGGGACTCTCAAGAGTCTTTTCCAACACCACAGTTAAAAAGCATCAATTCTTCAGCATTAAGCCTTCTTTATGGTCCAAATCTCACATCTATATATGACTACTGGAAAAAACATAGCCTTGACTACACAGACTTTTGTCAGAAAAGCAAGGTCTCTGCTTTTTAACATGCTCTCTAGGTATGTCACAGCTTTCCTTCCAAGGAGCAAACATCTTTTAATTTCGTGGCTGAAGTCACCATCTGCAGTGATTTTGGAGCCTAAGAAAATAAAGTCTGTCACTGTTTCCATTGTTTCCCCATCTATTTGCCACAAAGTGATGGGACCAGATGCCATGATCTTGGTTTTTTGAATGCTGAGTTTTAAGCCAACTTTTTCATTCTCCTCTTTCACTTTCATCAAGAGGCTCTTTGGTAACTTTTCGCTTTCTGTCATAAGGGTAGTGTCATCTGCATATCTGAGGTTACTGATATTTCTCCTGGTAATCTTGATTCTAGCTTGTGCTTCATCCAACCTGGCATTTCCCATGATGTACTCTGCATATAAGTTAAATAAGCAGGGTGACAATATACAGCCTTGATGTACTCCTTTCCCAATTTTGAACCAGTCCATTGCTCCATATCCAGTTCTAACTGTTGCTTCTTGACCTGCATATAGGGTTTGAAGGAAGCAGGTAAGGTAGTCTGGTATTCTCATCTCCTGAAGAATTTTCCACACATTCAGTGATCCACCCAGTCAAAGGCCTTGGCATAGTCAATGAAGCAGAAATAGGTGATTTTTTCTGGAATTATCTTGCTTTTTTAATGATCCAACAAATGCTGGCTGTTTGATCTCTGGTTTCTCTGCCTTTTCTAAAGCCACCTTGAACGTCTGGAAGGTCTCAGTTCACATACTGTTGAAGCCTATCTTAGAGAATTTTGAGCGTTACTTTGCTAACATGTGAGATGAGTGTAACTGTGTGGTAGTTTGAACATTCTTTGGCATTGCTTTTCTTTGGGATTGGAATGAAAACTAATCATTTCCAGTCCTATGGCCACTGCTGAGTTTTCCAAATTTGCTGACATACTGAGTGCAGCACTTTCACAGCATCATCTTTCAGGATTTGAAATAGCTCAACTGGAATTCCATCACCTCCACTAGCTTTGTTTATAGTAATGCTTCCTAAGACCCACTTGACTTCACACTCCAGAATGTCTGCCTCTAAGTGAATGATCACACCACCATGGTTATCTGTTCATATGAGCTTTTCTGTATAGTTCTGTGCATTCTTGTCACTTCTTAAAATCTTCTGCTTCTGTTAGGTCCATACCATTCTGTTCTTTATTGTGCCCATCTTTGCGTGAAATGTTCCCTTGGTATCTCTAATTTTCTTGAAGAGATCTCTCTTTCCCATTCTATTGTTTTCCTTTATTTCTTTTCACTGTTCACTTAAGAAGGCTTTCCTATCTCTCCTTGCTATTCTTTGGAACTCTGCATTCAAATGGGTATAACTTTTCTTTTCTCCTTTGCCTTTTGCTTCTCTTCTTTTCTCAACCATTTGTAAGGACTCTTCAGACAGCCATTTTACCTTTTTTTCACTTCTTTTTCTTGGGGATGGTTTTGATCACTGCCTTCCACACAATGTCATGAACCTCCATCTGTAGTAACTGTACCAAAGAGCAAACACATCTTTTGTATTTTTCCCCCTTCCAAAGGGCCTCTTTACCTGAACTAAGGTTGAATGAGTTTTACAATAAGACCTAAAACTCCAAACATTATTTTTTCAATCCTAGGAAAGGTGTGTTTGCACGTGTGCTCAGTTGCTAAGTCGTGTTCTACTCTTTGCAATCTCTTAGACTGTAGCCCACTAGGCTCCTCTGTCCATGGGATTATAACTGATTTGTAACTGAAGTTGGTTTAAAAGTGAACTATATATAACTAATTTATAACATAGCAAAATGCATTATGTAAATGAATATGTGGCACAGCTAGTGTATCATCTAGGACTATGAATGTTCAATCTTCTAATAACTGAACACACATGTGCACAGTACTTTTTGGTCCTGTGTATTTTTTATTATGTTAATTTTCAGTAATGTTTTCTAAAGGTTTCAGCATAACTTTTTTGATCCACTACATATATTTAACAAATATTCTTCTTTTTTTTAGGTCAAAGTAAGCCATTTGACTTTCTCTATAGCAAGTAAGTCTATAGGGCACGCCCTTCAAGTATCCTTTCTAAGGACTGACTACAGAAGTCTCTATCATTTAATTCAACAGTCCTTATACAATGGCAGGAACAGGAACAATTACCTCAGATTAGTGACAGGGAGGCTCACCATACAAGAACTGTTCCTATAATTCTCTCCATGAGACTGTTAACCAGCTATACCACTCTTTTTCACTCTTTTTTAAAATACTAAAAGTCATTGTATTATTGACAATGTCATGCAGTTTTTCTGTTTGTGAGCAAGGTCTCTACCTGCTGAGAAATAGCCAGATCATAAGCAGAAATCTAACTCAGAACCGTGGGTAGCTACTACCTTTGCGTTCATACAAATAAATTACTTTATTTAGTTGTGTGTCTATATAAGCCTGACGGTTATTTGAATGTCATTTCAACCATGGGGGGAAAACTACATATTTGTGTATGTATACATACACATATATGTGTGTGTGTGTGTGTATATATATGAGAATAATTCTGCCCTTTTCTATTATTTAAAAAGCATGCATCATCAGAAGTCTATTTCTGTGAAATCAGAGTAAATAATTAGACATTTCAGGCCAGGGCTTCCCTGGTGGCTCAGATGGTAAAGTGTCTGCCTGCAATGCAGGAGACCTGGGTTTGATCCCTGGGTCAGGAAGATCCCCTAGAGAAGGAAATGGCAACCCACTCCGGTACTCTTGCCTGGAAAATTCCATGGACAGAGGAGCCTGGTAGGCTACAGTCCATGGGGTCACGAAGAGTCGGACACAACTGAGCAACTTCACTTTCACTTCAGGCCAGGAGGGAAGGTTTATTTTCAAGCCTAGGTTAAGATATTTGCTAATAATAATTAGAGAAATGGATACTTTTTTCCAGATAACAATTTTATAGTGGAAAATTTATCTTATTGGCTATTGCTGTCTTGAATATGTTTGGGCTGAAAATTCAGTATTTTGGTACATCACAGTGCATAACATACTACTCATCATAAATGACCAACTGTTTAAGTGTGGGCACTTTAATTGCTCATTAACTCCCTAATTAATTGGCATAAGCCAATGTTACTGTTATTTAAAAAACAAACAAACAAACAAAAAACTACATGGGTCCCTGGGGGTTATCTGGGCTTGCCCTAGGGAGTTAATTAGGCAGAGAGCTTGAATTATATCTGATCTTTAGACTTTCTTAGGCACCAGTCAGGTGCCCATCTGATGCTCTGTGCTCTCATGAAGTACTCATGGGACAGATGGAAGAATCTAAGTAGCTCATAGAATACACTACTTGAGGGCCATCATACCTGTTTTCATGACACTAACGGTTTGTCAGCCACTTCGTAAATAAAACCTCTTCTCCGTGAATTTCAAGGTCTAGCTCTGTCATGATCTATGACCCTTAAACACATCCATCTCTCCTCCGTGTCTGATCTAGGCCCTTCATTCCACATAGGTTGACTGACACACTTACATAAAAATCCCTTTCCTGCAGCCCCTCTTTTCTGTATACTTGTGCTTCCTCTTAGCCTATCTGAATCCCTTTGACTCTTTTTGAGTTCAGCTATTCTCTAAAGATACACTTTGGCAAGTTCCCAATTCATGTCAGTTCCTGCCCCCTCCCACCCGCAACAAGTTCCCTCTACTCCACTGCCTCACCTCATCTTCTGTTACTTCCTGTCACATCCTCTCCTCTGTTCCAGATTCACAGAACCACCTGAAGTCCCCCTATTATATTTTCTTTCTTTACATATCCTTATTTTCAGTTAAACCTTTTTGGTACCCCTAAAAGTCAGGTTTTCTGATTTTTCAAGGTTAATTTGTACATTTGTTTTCTCTTCTCTCTTAGACTTTGACATCTCAATTTTAACCTTCTAATAATTGATAATAAATACTAATAACTAGTATTTCAGATTCCCAGAACATTGCCTAATAGAGAACATTGCATAATAGAGAGCATTCAATAAATGTAGAGAGAATTAAGTAAGACTCAAACTCCTAAAGGCTTTGAGTTCCTTAAAAGTAGGAGATACATTTTATTCATCTTTTAATCTTTAATGTGCAATCCAGTGTTTCGCTTAAAGTTGGTATAAGATGCATGTATTATTAGAAGGAAGGAAAGGAATGGTAATTGTGCATAATGGACCTTCATTTTTGGTATACTTCGATAAATAACTAGCATTTCTAAATGCTATTGTTTTTGGAGATTATGTCCATGATTATTTACTTTTACTAAATGTGCTGATGGCAAATTTGGTCAGTAGGCACCAACTATCAAAAAAAAAAAAAGGCAAAGTTGGAATATCTCAGACATTTCTAAAGAGTTTTAGAATGGATGAAGTTTTTTTTTTCTTTTCTTAATGATTAAGACATAAATAAAATTGTCCTGTTTGTCTCTGGATCTCACGCTGTTTCTACGTTTATGATCGATTAACTATAAAAATATGCTGGTTCCCTTCAGTTTCATTCCTTATCTTCTTTGCTCAGATAATTGAGAGTATAATATTTTGAATATCTATACTTTAAACTCTGTGTAACTACCAACTTCTTCATTTGGCATCATACAATGCCATACAAAAAACAATAATTTATTTTGATTTTTGACTGAGTGCTTTCAAATAAATTTCAATTTAAAAATTGATACTATATCCTTATACTTTTCTATTCATTCTGTTAATTTTTAAGAGTTTGATATTAAAACTCAACCAGAAAACCTTAATTTATTTACTTAAAAATAACTGTAATATATAGTGGAACTATATGTAACTTTGTTCTGTATTTTTTAAGTCTCCTGTAAATGTGTTATCATACTTCATAATTTAAAAAATAAAAAAAGGATGAGAAAATAAAAAAAAATAAAAATTGACCCTGAAATCATAAATAAGAAAGCAACTGCTTAAGGAAAAACTTCAAAAGAAGAGGACAATGTTTTATCATATCTTGATTATAATATTCAAATGCCATTTTTGTTTTTAGTTAGGTTTGGGCAAGACAGTCCTTATCCCTCTGTCTTACCTTCACTTCCTTCCTCTCTCTCTTCTTCCTCCCCTTCCTCTAAGTCTTTTCTTTTAAAGTATTAAACAACAGGTGCACATAATGTTTAAGTATCCATAGGATGAACCATATGGAACTTTGATCTCATATCTTTTTGGTCTTTTCAGCTCCAGTGACTTTTACCTCCTTTAAAACTGAGTGACATGCAATACCTCCCACAGTGTGCTTTGTCATTCTGAAGAATGGGTCCACCTCCAAGATGTACCTCCAAGGGTCTACCTCTTAATGTTGTGGTTCTATCTCTTTCCCATCTTCTCACCCCCTTCTCCTGCTCTTTGCCATCTCTTGAATCCACTCTCTGCCTTCATTGTGAGCCTGATGCTGCCAAACTCTGACAAGCTCAGCTGCTCATTAGCCGTTGTCTGACTTTACTTTCTTACAAACCCAACTTGTGCAAGGCATGGGTCAGTCTTTTCAAAAGAGTTTTAATAGTCAAAATGAAGATTAACATTCTTCATGTTATTCTTCCAAGCATGTTCCATGGGGAAATTTTTTTTCAAAATATTAATAGGTGTTTTGAAGGGAAAATTAAGTTCTCAATAAATTTCACCTAAGTAATATTTTTTGTTCCCATACTAAAAGTTCCTAGTCTGTATTCACCCACCAGAGGTTCTATCTAAATCACTTGGAGCAAAGAAGCTAAATGAATGCAATCTAACACCTATTTTCCAAGTTTCATAGCTCTGATGTCCTCTTTTACCAGTTAACACCCTAGGTAACTTATGTTGTGTAGGGAACAGCTTGGGAAATTATTATAAAGTGGAAAAAATACTAAATTTTAATTTAGAAACTCCAGATGATAATCATAATGATGATGATGATGGTATTAGTAGTAGCTAATATGAAATAAGCCAAGTACTGCTATAAGTGATTTACACGTATTAACACATTTAATCTTATATAAAGTAATTGAAATAAGTGATACTATTAGCTCCATTCTACAGATATAGAAATGAAGATTCTGAGAGATTAAGGAATTTGCCTCAATTTACATAATGAAACTGGAATTCAAATTCAGGCAATTCAGTTCAATACAGTTGCTGTTATATCCGACTCTTTTTGACCCAATGGACTGAAGAATGCCAGGCTTCCCTGTCCATCACAAGCTCCTGGAGCTTGCTCACACTCATAGCAATCCAGTCAGCGATGCCATCCAACCATCTCATCCTCTGTTGTCCCCTTCTCCTCCTGCCTTCAATCTTTCGTAGCATCAGGGTCTTTTCCAGTGAGCCAGTTCTTCACATCAGGTGGTCAAACTATTGGAGTTTCAGCTTCAGCATCAGTCCTTCAAATGAATATGCAGGATTGATTTCCTTTTTTTTATTTTATTTTTTAAATTTACAATATTGTATTGGTTTTGCCATATATCAAAATGATTTTCTTTAGGACTGACTGCTTTGATCTCCTTGCAGTCCAAGGGACCCTCAAGAGTCTTCTCCAACACCATTAAAGGCATCAATGTTTTGGTGCTCAGCTTTCTTTATGGTCCAACTCTCACATCCATACATGACTAATGGAAAAACCATAGCTTTGACTAGATGGACCTTTGTCAGCGAAGTAATGTCTCTGCATCTTAATATGCTGCCTAGGTTTGTCATAGCTTTTCTTTCAAGGAGCAAGTATCTTTTAATTTCATTACTACAGTCATCATCTGCAGTGGTTTTGAAGCCCAAGAAAATAAACTCAGGCAATTAGGCTTCATAATCTAAGATTTTATGCTATTCTGCTTCTGTTAGCCAACAACTGTGTAACTTGAGGTGAATTACTTTGCCTCTCTAGGTCTCTTCTTATTGCTCAGAAAGGATTAATGTTTGTGACGTGGTTGCTATAAGAAAATAAGCATTTAACAGAGCCTAGGGAAGTATATCAGAGAAGGCAATGGCACCCCACTCCAGTACTCTTGCCTGGAAAATCCCATGGACGGAGGAGCCTGGTGGGCTGCAGTTCATGGGGTCACTAAGAGTCGGACACAACTGAGCGACTTCACTTTCACTTTTCACTTTCATGCACTGGAGAAGGAAATGGCAACCCACTCCAGGGTTCTTGCCTGGAGAATCCCAGGGATGGGGGAGCCTATTGGGCTGCCATCTATGGGGTTGCACAGAGCCGGACACAACTGAAGCGACTTAGCAGCAGCAGTAGCAGCAGGGAAGTATATAGAAATACAGATACTCAGAATAACTGTTTATTAAATAAGACTTCCAGGTGGCACCGTGGTGAAGAATCTGTATGTCAGTGCAGGAGACACAGGAGACGTAGGTTCAATCCCTGAGTTGGGAAGATCCCCTGGAGTAGGAAATGACAACCCACTCCAGTATTCTTACCTGGGAAATCCTATGTACAGAGGATCCTGGCAGGTCACAGTCCATGGGATTGCAAAGAATTGGACACAACTGAGTGACTAAGGGTACACACACACACACACACACAAAGACGACTCAGGAACTCATGATTTGCTTATCTTCCTGAGTGTACACACAACTGCTGGTTAGCTACCATAATGAGAGGAACAGACACAAAGCTGTGCTGAACTGTTGATTGGCAATCCTTACTCTAGAACTTCAACTAGCTCCTTAGAGACATTTGTTCCTCCTGGATTTATTCGTGTTGATTGCCTACTGCAATTCAGGCATTTCAAACAATGTATGTACTCCCCAGGCCCAGAGTATTCAGGGAGTTTCTCAAACCTCTCCAATGAGAAGTTCTAGGACAGCCATACCCTTTCATCGAATGTCACTTCACTTTCATGATCTTTTCTTTCTCAGGGGAAAAAAAATAATCTTACTCCAAAGCTAATACTCAAAATATTTGAGTTTATATTTCATTTCACTTCCATTTCAATCTATATACCCCCATGACTCCCAGGAGCTGGCTCCCTCACCCACTCCATCATTCTGTGGATTCTCTCCCTTTTGCCTCTTCCTCCACCACTCCTTTATATTTATATAGACACAGTATATATATGGATCACAACAAACTGTGGAAAATTCTTAAAGGGATGGGAATAGCAGACCACTATACCTGTCTCCTGAGAAATCTGTATGTGGGTTAAGAAGGCATAGTTAGAACCAGACAAGGAACAATGGACTGGTTCAAAATTGGAAAAGAGTAGGTCAAGGCTTTATATTGGCACCCTGCTTATTTAACTTACATGCAGAGTACATCATGAGAAATGCTTGCCTGGATGAATCACAAGTTAGAATCAACTTGCTGGGAGAAATAGCAACAACCTCAGATGTGCAGATGATATCAGTCTAATGGAAGAAAGTGAAGAGGACCTGAAGAGCCTCTTAATGAGGGTCAAAGAAGATAGTGAAAAAGGTGGCTTAAAATTCAGCATTAAAAAAACTAAGATCATGACATTCAGTCCCATTGCTTCATGGCAAATAGATGGGGAAACAGTGGAAGCGGTGACAGATTTTATTTTCTTGGGCAAAATCACTGCAGATGGTGACTCCAACCATGAAATTAAAAGACCTTTGCTCCTTGGGAGGAAAACTATGACAAACCTAGCATATTATAGCATATTAGAAAGCAGAGATATCACTTTGCTGAATAAAGATCTATCTAGTCAAAGCTATGGTTTTTCCAATAGTCATGTCTGGATGTGAGAGATGGATCATAAAGAAGGCTGAGTGCTCAGGAATTGATGCTTTCAAAACCGTGGTGCTGGAGAAGACTCTTGAGAGTCCCTTGGACAGCAAAGAGATCCAACCAGTCAGTCCTAAAGGAAATCAGTCCTGAATATTCACTGGAAAGGCTGATGCTAAAGCTGAAGCTCCAATATTTTGGCCACATGACAGGAAGAGCCAACTCACTGGAAAAGACCTTGATACTGGGAAAGATTGAGAGTGAAAGGAGAATGGGACCACAGAGGATGAGATGGTTGGATGGCATCACTGACTCAATGGACATGAGCTTGAGCAAACTCCAGGAATTAGTGAAGGACAGGGAAATCTGGCATGCTACAGTCCATGGTGTCACAAAGAATCGGACATGACTTAGCAACTGAATTAACAACACAGTATACTTCTGTTGCCAAAACATATTTATAAGCATGCCACCTCCACACCACATTTCACAGCAAAGCACACACAATATTTTATACATAATCCCATTTCTCTATTTTCCCCCTTAACACCAAACTTCTCAAAAAAAATCTACTTGCCTAATCTTTTTCCTCACCAAACATTTCCTCTTAAACCCTATGAAACTCAGCTACATTCCCATGATCTATAAACCACCTTCCTCAACAATATCAGCATCCTCCTAAATTGCCAAATGCAGTAGGCTTTACTCAGTCATGATTTTATTTGTTTTTTTCTGAAACTTTGTTATGTCTACTTCCTTCTTGCAACTCTCTTCTTAGCACTCTCTGGCATTACACTATTGTGATGCTCTTCCTGTCATTTCAGTCCATTTTTAACCTCTCTCTCTCACTGGCTTCCCCCCCCCCCCTCATTTTGCATTTTAATCATGGCTCCAACCTCTGCCTTCTGTTATTTTCATATTAGTCTCTCACTAGGACATTATCCACTCCACAGCTCTAACAATCACTTTTATGCAGATGTGCAAGAAAGTACTGAATTATAATTCTGAAGAAAGGGAACATATGTAAATCATCATTCTAATTTCCATGGTTTCTTGCACTTAATGGGTGTGTGCATATATACATGTTCAGTGTATGTATACATATATATGCATATATAAGTGTGTGTGTGTATGTGTGTGTGTGTGTATATATATATATATATAAAATGAACAAATTATTTCTTTGATCTACCTTTTCCAAATAATCAGAACATTATGTTTAGGCATAGAAAAATTATTAACTGTAAAACAAATGCTTGGAAATTGCTCTTCCTCCTCTTAAAGGGCTCATGAGCTCAGATGGTTGATGAACTGTGAGCTGGACAATGAGGAGTGTACAAAGGGAGTGAGAGATGGGGAGACAGGAGGAAGTCGAGGCAGGAAGGAAACAGCACAGAGAAGCACGTGGGTTATCTGGCTACAAGTGGCGCCACAGAGGCAGAGGACGAGCGAGTTCAACTAGAGAAGAGAAGGAAGGGAAAGCACCATGTGCTCATGGGTCCCATCCCTTGATCTTCTTTTCCAAATGTTCACACATGTCTCCGTATGTCACATTCAGATATTAAGACTATTCAAATACTCAGATT
>NW_011494787.1:8267450-8271720 GCF_000754665.1 Bison bison bison
TGAACTTTTTTTTTGTTTGTTTTGCATCTTTGAGCAAACCCTGAGAGCCTGCTGGAGCAGAAGGGACAGAAGAAGGTCCTCTGGCTGAGACTCATCACCCTGCCCCTCCCGCCCCGGTCTTAGCCTGTCCCCACGCATTCCAGGGTTGCCTTGTAGCAGCTCAGCTGTCCTGTCTGTAGGCTTCTGGGGGCCCAGGCGCTCAGAGCTGGAAGTTTCTATGGACTTCACTTAGGGGATGCTATACTGGGTCAGTATGCCTCTTAATCTCTTTATTTCCTGTGGCAGGGCTTTATGTGCCTCACTGCAGCTCTCCAGTGTCTCAGACTCCAAGTTGCTGGCACCTCCTTCCTGCTGTGCCAATTTGTTTGGTTCTGAGGTCTTCAAATAACCAGGATGTAACCACAATCAGATATTGCTATCTCATTTCAAAAGGCCACTGATGCACCCCGGATAAATCTGCACAATTTCCCGGAAAACTCTCTCATCATCCTTGGTCAAGATTCTTGGTTAAGTTTTGGCTTCAGAATAGTGAGAAATGGTTATAAAGAAGAGTAGTAAATCAGCATTGCAAGGGAGTTATTCAAAAGGTTAATTACCATATGAGCAGAGAAGGGTGGAGGAAAAAAAAAACTTAAAGACATCTAGACTGCTAATCAGCCCTTTCTTAATCCTCAGACTCTATCATGCTTAAATTTATGTTAGGAGGGAGAAAAAGGAATTCTTGAGAGGAGGGGCAGTCAGGCTATTTATTTGAACATTTAATAAAATCTGATTATATTCCCTTCCTAACCCTGCATCATTAGGAGCAAAATGGTACATTTGGAGATCATTTAGGTATAAATGCCTGCAACCTTCCTATCAGACCTGCTGACTTTCTTTTACTTTCTTTCTCACTGTCCCTTTTTGTCACTGTGGCCAATTATGTTGAGACACAATTTTTCAACTAGGCAATCTAGCACCGGCATCAGGGAACCCACAATAGCCTGGCCAGAGACCCCCTCAGTCTCTAATATCATTATATTTTGGCAGAGTCATTATGACACTAATAACTGGGAAAAATATCACTATTTGGGGGAAAGAGAAAAACAAAGCAAAACAAAATCCCCCATTTAGATAAGACTACCATTATAACTGGGCTTCCCTGGTGGGTCAGAGGTTAAAGCGTCTGCCTGCAATGTGGGAGACCTGGCTTCGATCCCTGAGTCAGGAAGATCCCCTGGAGAAGGAAATGGCAACCCACTCCAGTATTCTTGCCTGGAGAATCCTATGGACAGAGGAGCCTGGTGGGCTACAGTCCACGGGGTTGCAAAGAGTTGGACACGACTGAGAGATTTCACTTTCACTTTCTTTCACCATTATAACACAAATCCAAAAGAGGAGGCCTACATAATTTAAAAGTGAAAGTGAAAGTCAGTCGCTCAGTGGTGCAACTCTTTGCAACCCCATGGACTATACAGTCCATGAAATTCTCCAGGTCAGAATACCGGAGTGGGTAGCCTTTTCCTTTTCCAGGGAATCTTTCCAACCCAGGGATCAAATGCAGGTCTCTTGCATTGCAGGCAGATTCTTTACCAGCTGAGCCACCAGGCAAGACCAATAAAGTTAATTCTTGAAATTAGTATGGATGATCAAAGAATGAAAAAGGCCAACTATGTTTCAAATTGCTGGGTCAGATCCAGTCTTTCCCTTGGATCCATATAAATATTGCCTTACATGTTGGTTAATGTGCTAGTGAATGATACAGTTCACAATCTGTACTGTGGTTTAGCTTAGAACCTGTCACTTGTATCTGGGGTACTTTTCATCTGTATTTTAAAACTCAATCTTTGACTACAAAGGAGTTAAATATCCTACACTCCTGGTTGTAGTTTTCAGTATCTTTTGGGTTATTTTCAGTACATATGTACCCAATACCAAAAGCAATAATTTCACAATATTCCCTTATGCATACCACACAGATAGACACACACACACACACACACACACACCTTGCAACTGAGAGGCTTTTTAGTTGTTTGACAGAGGAAATGTGTTGGTGTCTATC
This sequence comes from Bison bison bison, assembly GCF_000754665.1. Lineage (NCBI taxonomy): Eukaryota > Metazoa > Chordata > Mammalia > Artiodactyla > Bovidae > Bison > Bison bison. The sequence continues at coordinate 8,269,495 of NW_011494787.1, forward strand.
TAGTGGAAAAAGTGTTTTTAACTCACATTCCAACTAACTCAAACTCACTAACTTTAACTCACATTCCAACTAAATCAAACCTAAGTCAAGGAAAAAGAATAGGAAAAGGAAAAAAAAAAAAAAAATGAAGCAGAGCCCAGTGCTATTGGCCTAAGCCCAGAATCCTCAGATTATAAAAAGGGTGAGCTGGGGCAAAGCACAGTCATTTCTGGCCTAATAAGTAAGGCTGGCAGCCGGCATTATGCAAAGCTCATTGGAAAGAAGCAAAGCCTCCTTGGCAAAACAGTGATAAAGAATTAGAATTTTCTGGAAATAGTAATAAGACCTCAATACAAAGACCTGGCCAATCCCAGCACATATGGCAGGGGACCAGGAGAAAGTGGACCATACCAAAGAAGATATGCAGAACATAAATATAGAATGAATACAGAATCAACTAGAAGGGCAGTTAACCTTTTGCCCATTTCTGTGAGTGTTAAACAGCGTCTGTAATTAGCAGCATATTTAAACTACCCCACTCCAGTATTCTTGCCTGGAGAATTCCATGGACAGAAGAGCCTGGTGGGCTACAGTCCACGGGGTCACAAAGAGTCGGACACGACTGAGTGACTAACACTTTAAATTATCTGCATGATAACTGCATGCACCTCTATGACATGTGTATGTTTAGGCTTTCTCAACTACTCTATGTGTTGCTCTCATGAAGTCCTTAAAGTATGCTTTCAGGTATTTTTATACACAGACACTGGTGATGGCTGGAACTCTGTCAATCTCAGTAGAGATTCTGGTGCCTCAAATGAAAAATAATTATGCTTTGTGTGTGTGTTTATGTATGCACGACTGAAGCGACTTAGCAGCAGCAGCAGCAGCATGTATGTATGCATGTTGAGCTGCTAGAAGGAAGGGAGGGGGCAGACCAGGAAAGAACATCCCATGATGATACTTCTGGTAAACTTCACTATGAAAAATGGCCTTCTTACTACATCTTAGTATTGATCAGTTAGCAAATAACTCTTTAAAACTCAAGCTGATAGATCCCTCAGGTATATCAAAAGTTCAAGACAACATTACTATTTAGAGAAATTATAGTCTGATGTTACTCACAAAAAATTAGAAGAAAAAAAACCTGCAAAAGCAAAGGATAACTTACAAGGTTATAACCAATTCAGAAAGTTTTATTGATTTCCTACACTATTCAAGTTACAGGGGAATAATTGTGCAAGATAGGCTTCACACTCTAAGGAAGCTAGCAACATTATTGAGGACATCAGAGGAGACACATCCAACCATAAAACGAATTGAAGAGGGAAAGAGATTGGAAAAAGGAAAGAAGTACAGGAAGATGGATTCAGTGTGATACCAATGAGAGTCATTGAAGGCTTGTGAGTAGGGTAAGAACATAATGAAAAGGGTTTAGGAAGATTAATATGGAAGGCCAGTTAAGAGATAATCACTAAAATAGGCAAGACGTGCTTGTGTCAAGGGCCTTCTCCTCCTGATCAATCAACCAGCCAGTTCTGAAGTGTGCAGACTTGAAGTAGAGCCTCAGTCTAATGCTGTACTTGTACTTCTTATTAAAAGCCAATCTTAATCCTCTTCTTGCTTCCTTCCTATGTGATCATTTGATCCTTAGAAACTACCTATGGAGCTGGTCAAAGGAACAGCATCTCTATTTTCCAAATGGAGAAACTTAAGACTCAAAGTTAAGTGACTGCCTCAAAAATGTAGACGTGAAAGTGTTAGTTGTTCAGTCATGTCCAACTCTTTGCAACCCCATGGACTGTAGCCTGCCAGGCTCCTCTGTCCACGGAATTCTCCAAGCAAGAATACTGGAGTAGGTAGCTGTTCCCTTTTCCAGGGGAGAGTTCGACTGGAACTCAGCCACATTTTGTGTCTGATAGTTTTCCTCTACCTCATGATCTTTTTACATAATGCTTGGGACAATACACAATTAAGACTGTTTAAGACTTAGAAGAGCTTAGGAGAGTCTGAAAGAATGTAAAAGACACAAGACTGTTTGGATTGAAATATATGCCTTTTTAAAACTGAAGCATAGTTGATGTGCCATATTATATAAGTTACAAATATACAACATGGTGATTTGCAATTTTTTATACTCCATTTGTGGAGAAGGCAATGGCACCCCACTCCAGTACTCCTGCCTGGAAAATCCCATGGATGGAGGAGCCTGGTAGGCTGCAGTCCATGGGGTCACTGAGGGTCAGA
>NW_011494787.1:8271820-8277716 GCF_000754665.1 Bison bison bison
GGATGGGGTAGCCTGGTGGGCTGCCGTCTATGGGGTCACACAGAGACGGACACGACTGAAGTGACTTAGCAGCAGCAGCATACTCCATTTGTAGGCATTATAAAATATTGGCTAAATTTTGTGTTATACAGTATACCCTTGCAGCTTATTTTGTACATAATAGTTTGTTGTAGTGTATGTCTTCTGAAACTATTAAAACAAGATTTGGTTTTAGGGTTACAGTTCATACCTGCAAACATATAGATAAAATTTTCAAGAGATTTCTATCCTTACATTTTGATAACACCTTCTAGGAAATATTTAGATAATCTATGGAAGCATCCTATGTCTCCTATAAGTCCTTTCTTCTTCTGTTGTTTTTTTTTTTTTTTAGCTTGCTTTTCCCATTTTCTGTACACCCTCCTTCATGATTGCATCTCCTTTGAAAAATTACTTCTATTAAACTAAATTTCTCTGTCACTGCAAGAGACATAAAATTAAAAACTATCTGTCTTTAATCATGCTAGGCTTATTTCTTGTCTCCCGGGCTCCATTTATCAATAATTAATATATAAAGAAGACTGAAATCCATTTCAATTTCAAAGGCCCAAAAGTTTCGCTGATTAATAAAAAACTGTGCTCACAAAGATGGACGGACATGCCATGGTGAAGTGATGGAGGGCAGAGCATCAGCAGGGAGTAGATCTGTGGGGCCACATGTGCACACGGCCTGCCCAGATGAGAAATAAGCCACAGGCATGTGGGGGAACCGTTCTATGGCTGTACCACCCACCAAGCCTGACATCCCTATATATGAGAATCCCTGGCTGCAGTTATCATCTGGCTCTATTCCATTTACCTCTCTATCTAGAATCTTGTATAAACAATAAAAGGGTGAACTTGCATCTAATAACATACTCTCTAGAATTACAAATGCATCGGATTTACCGTGCAATTACTGTACATGTTATTATACAGTTGACCCTTGAACAAGAAGGGTTTGAACTGCATGGGTCTGCTTATACATGGCTATCTTTCAATAGTAAATACTTTTTCACTACATGGTCCATGCTTGATTGAATCTTCGGATGCAGAGGAGCCATGGAAACAAGAGGGCCAACTGTAAGTTATACATAGATTAAACTCCACATCATTCAAGGGTCAACTGTATATGTAATACTGTGATCCTATACTGTATGGGCTGGTGAAGCCTATAGCGATGTGCTGCTGCTGCTGCTAAGTCGCTTCAGTCGTGCCCGACTCTTTGCGACCCCATAGACGGCAGCCCACCAGGCCCCGCTGTCCCTGGGATTCTCCAGGCAAGTACACTGGAGTGGATTGCCATTTCCTCCTCCAATGCAGGAAAGTGAAAAGTGAAAGTGAAGTCACTCAGTCGTGTCTAACTCCTAGCGACCCCATAGATGGCAGCCTACCAGGCTCCTCTGCCCATGGGATTTTCCAGGCAAGAGTACTGGAGTGGGGTGCCATTGCCTTTTCCATAGAGATGTGGTCTGAGAAAAAAAGACTGGGTCTTACTAGCTTCCTGGTCTACTGAGTGTGTGTCCCTTCCAGATCCCTTGACATTCACTTCTCATGCTACTTGCTGTCAGTATCTAGGGCTTCCATATCAAGGGAGTTCTAACACTAATTGCAGGGAACTCAGATGATTCAAGTGTCCCAGTTCTATGCAAGTGTGAAGCTTTCATCAAACACTTAAGGTGCAGCACTGCATGGAACTGTTAATAGAGACTGTTTCCTCTCCTATTTTCACTTTGCCCAACATAACCCCAGCAGTTTATTCTCAGAATTCTGGTCTTTCTGCCGAGAAGTTCAGTGTCCCTGTGCTAAGTAGCAATGGAATAAATTCTTTCAGCCCTAGGATCTTTGATAGTATAAAGCAATTTCAAGTTGGAGAAATTTGCAGGGAAGCAAAATAGTACCTAGGTGAAAATGGATAGATGAATGTTGTGCAACATAAAATCCTTTCTTTAGAGAAGTCCTAAAGAGAGAAATCTCCACACTCCTAACACAGATCCTTGGAGGAAGAGTATTTCACATACCTCACTGATTTTACCTCAGAACAGCTTGTTCTCATTTGGCTGCCACTTCAGAGTTTAATTCCACATGAAGGGTTGTAAATACCACTGTTAATGGTGGATGAATTTTTCTTACTTCCTCCTTGATCAGTCTGAGGTTTTCTCCTCTTTTGTTTCTACCACAGCCAGAATTCAGAATTCAGATTTACTGGCTGTGTCGCATGCAAAGTGGAAAAGAGAGAAACTAAGATATTTCAGGTTAAGATGTAGCCCTAATTTTACATGTGTGTGTGTGTGTGTGTGTGTGTGTGTGTGTGGGTATGTGTGTGTTTTCTGTTTTCTTTGGAAATAGTCACAAACACAAAATGTCACTGAATCAAAGATTTGGGCAGATAGATGGAAGCTTAAAGAACCAGTAACTTTCTTATTAAGACTCAACAAGTTTATCAATAACCATAAGAAATATTTCATGATAATTTACTTTACATGCATTTTGTTAACTATCTGACATAATCCTCTCGTGAAATATTGTAATAAGTTTAGAAAGTGAAAGTCACTCAGTCATGTCCGACTCTTTGCGACCCCATGGACTATAGAGTCCATGGAATTCTCCAGGCCAGAATACTGGAGTGGGTAGGCTTTTCCTTTTCCAGGGGATCTTCCCAACCCAGGGATGGAACCCAGGTCTCCTGCATTGCAGGCAGATTCTTTACCAGCTGAGCCACCAGGGAAGCAATAAGCCTAGAAGCATTTACTATTCCTCCCCATCCCTTTTATAAGCGAGGCTCAAAGAGACTAAGTCATTTATCCACAGATCTGCTGTTCATCATTGCAAAGCTATGACTCGAACTCATGCAGTCAGACTCCAGAGCATGTATTCTTTAGCATCAATCTCTATGATCAAGTTATATTTCTATAAGGGTACATAGAGCCAGACAAAAATCATACATTCTATTCCTCTTATGCAAAACACTTCTCTGTACCTAGAGGGGCCACATTTCCCCAAATTGAAATTAAGGGAGAAGAGAGTGACAGACTCCACAGTGAAAACAACAGAATGCATGGGACATTTTAACCAGTGATGTGGACAATAAGTCAGAACATTTTAAACCAAGACAGTTCTCTGTATTTACAGGATGTTAAGTCAAATCACAACACTGGCTGGTTTGAGGCTTTGTTCTGTTGACTATGTCAGCAGTCCCCAACCTTTTTCTCAACAGGGACTGGTTTTGTGGAAGACAATTTTTCCACAGACCGGTGGGAGTATAGTCTGGGGATGTTTCAAGTGCATTACATTTATTGTGTGCTTTATTTCTATTATTATTACATCAGGTCCATTTCAGATCATCAGGCATTGGATCCCAGAGTTTGGGGACCCCTGGCATGTTCTTGATAGATACATGGGCACTATTCTTAGAATCTAAGAAGTATGTAGATGCAGACTATTCAATACAACTGGTAAAGCGTAAAGGATGACTGCATGTGAGAGGTCTATTTTTTCCTCCTTCCAGTCATCCCTTTCCTCCTGCTTACACTGTGAAGATTGACCAACGCTATAAACACAAAGGCAACCCTACTTCCAAGACCCTCGAGGATCAACAGCAAACATGATGATATGTGAGTCAGTGATAACAAGTCTATAATTTCACAATTTCATATTCTACGACCAAATAAGAATCGATGTCATTAAGCCACAACAGCAAAAAAAAATTAATTACTTAAACAATTTTTTAAAAATCCCCCTTGTTTTATTCAAAGCAAATACCCTGGGACATAACACTATGTCATTTGATAATTACTATGGAACAATGTAGGAATAGGTCATGATTAGTGTCTCGCAAAACAGCAATCACATTTTGCCTTCTAATTATGACAGAGCTCTCAGGGAAACACAGCAAGCAGTGCACCCTGCTGTTACACCATGGCAATAACACTCATTACCCCAGTAAATGCTATGGAAATGCACACACAGGGGCCTCCCTGCTGCAAGGCTTTGGCAGAATCACTCATTAGATTGGGAAGTATCACTCAATCGTCTTTAATTACTTCCAAAATAATGTGATAACCTGTCCACTGCTCCCGTGCAGTGATATCACTCATTATCTTCCCAGCTTTTTTTTTCAACTTACTAAGGAAACCTGCAGTACCCTTATTATAACAATGATGTATTATTACTTACACGAATTTAATCACATAGACTTGTGTACTTTTAGGCCTATAAATACGCAGACTCCCGACACGAAATGAGCATAGAGAAAAATATGCAGAACTACTGATATCTTTCTGGTAAGACCCCCTTTTTCCTGTTACTAAACTGTGGCAACACTGTTGTAATCCTTCCCTTTTATCCTGGAAATGAGAGTGATAATTGCACCGTAGCCCTGTGGAATCCAGGGGACTTGTAATTATATCCAGTTACCAAGGAACACAGCAATTTCAAACCTATTACCCACAGGTATCATTTATGTTTATTGCCCTCTTTATGCAGCCACCACTTTTACTCTGAATTCCAAGTGGCAAGATGCTTCAGGAGGGTGCTGGTACAATGGAGAGGTGACAGGAGATAAAAAGCATGTCTGTTCCTTCTCAGAAGTTTGGGTCTGACCTTTACCAGAGAGGGTTTGTCCAGGCTGTTTTTAAATGGAAAACAAACAAACAAAAAACAGCCTTTGGTTGGAGGCTGTTTCTCAGTTCAGTGTGGAGAGAAGTTTCAACATTTGGGGGTCTTGTGTTGGAAACTTCACACGTCCCTCCATGTGCTGCAAGTACCCACATTTAGAGCAAACTAATTCTTGAGCATGACTTGCCCTGGCGTGTATGTTAATGGCTTTCAGAATACTAGAGAAATCATTAAGCCTAGGTGTAGCTGTTTTCAAAGAAAAGAAGAAAATAACTGCTCTGTCAATGTATTTATCACTTTGCCTTGAACATTCCAAAAAATGCATACTCAGGGGAGGTTTCCATTACTCCGTCCACATTCTAAAAGAGGGAGTGATGATCAGTGTTTCCCTCTCCTGTGTCAAGAGTTGGAGTTGATTTGTAAAGTTATAGTTTCATAAGGAAGACCAAGTCCTAGGTTTAGAATAGTCATATTGAATATGTGGCACCCCACTCCAGTACTCTTGCCTGGAAAATCCCATGGACAGAGGAGCCTGGTGGGCTGAAGTCCATGGGGTCGTGAAGAGTCGGACACGACTGAGTGACTTCCCTTTCACGTTTCACTTTCATGCATGGAGAAGGAAATGGCAACCCACTCCAGTGTTCTTGCCTGGAGAATCCCAGGGACAGGGGAGCCTAGTGGGCTGCTGTCTATGGGGTCACACAGAGTCAGACACGACTGAAGTGACTTAGCAACAAATTGAATATGTACTGAATATTTAAATCAAGTGCCACTTAGCTGTAATAATTACTCAAAAATAACATTGTTGGCTCTAGTTACAGATGAGGAAACCAAGGCTCAGAGAGGCTAAGAAGCGTGTGCTAGAGATGAGGCAGCTAGAAAGCAGTGCAGTCAGATTTGCTCTCAGCTCCTTAAAGCCCCAAAGCTTGCTCTTTACTATCAGGCTACTTCCCCATCTGCCTTTAGGTCTATTTCTTTTGGCTTTTCATTCTGCAGTGCTTCCTAACCAACCCAGAAAACTGGTCCAGAATGTTCAAATAGTGAACAAATGTCCTCATAAAATTGATCTCTCTTTTAGGTGAGAGAGACTCAGAGTACTTTTAAGCCACAATATTAGTGGTGGTTGTCTGTCTGTTCCTTTTCCCTGTATTAACAGCCACTTGAAGAAATATGAAGGTTACATCTTTGCCCAAAACTGGGCTGTTGGTCTTATTCATCATCCATAGCTTTCTCTAGAAGGCCAATACAAAAAAAAAAAAAA
>NW_011494787.1:8277816-8283688 GCF_000754665.1 Bison bison bison
TTCTAATAGGATAACATTTTATATGTAATTTTATTTTTCATAATTTCACATTCTGTATAATAGTATTCTTTGGTAATCATTTTTTTTTTCTGCTTCAATAAACAAAATAGTTCAATTTTAGAATGACCACTTGATTTCTTAAAGCACAGGTAGAAAAGTAAATCTAATTCATTTTAATAGAGAAAAAACCCACCATAAACGTGTACATATTATACACATTTGTCTGGGATCTATTGAGGTTAGTAAAAAAAAAAAAAAGTATGGTTGCTGGATTACATACCTAAAAGTTATTTTAAAACACTCCTATACAAAACATTTATTACATGTGTAATATGTTTGACAATGAAGAAATTATTTTTCTGATGTTTCCCCAGAGGGAGATTATATAAAGATTTCAAACCTATGAAAGTGTCTTGAGCTTACCCAGGGAGTGTGGGTTGTTATAGCAGATCATTCACTGGGACTTGAATCACAGGCATTTTGAAAGCAGGGCTTGACACTCAATTGTGGATTTCATGGATGCCAAATCACCAGGCAGAGAGCAAGTCCTATGCTTGGAGAGGGTTGCATTTATTCCTGGTCAGGTCACAGACAATAGGTCACCAGGCAAATGTCTCATTGTCCCCTAGGGTAAATAAACTTGAATCTCCTAAGAAGACATGTCCCTATTTTTCTGAGAAGGCTTTTACTCAAAGTAGTCAAAAAAAGCAGCTATCTCCTTATTTAAAACACTGCCATTGTAGAGAGGAACTACTTACTCAGAGTAAGAAAACTTGCTTGAATTCCAGAACCAATATTTCCTAGCCAAAGGCACTTTACATCTCTAGACACTGTGGCTTCATCCACAGGTGATAAAAATATCTTGACTACCCAAAATTCTGAGTCTATATTAGACAAAGGAATGAGGCCTATATTTCAAATTTTGCCTGGAAAAAGATATTTATCTGACATGTTAAAAGTATGCTTTTTGTTGCTTCCTGTAGTATATATGAACTTATACCAGACCACATCTTTGAGTTTAGTTAAGTGATTAACTTATATTTTGGTTTGGATGCTTGATTCTCTGAAAGCAAAGCTGATTTCAGTCTGCAACACTTTGATTCCAAATGTCACATATCTGATTTGTGAAGGTGTTTCAGTTTTCATTTTAAGATGAGAGCTGGTGTTAAGTATCTCTTTTCTCCACACCACGCTCCCTGCACCCACACCACTGCGCCCCCCTGCTGCCATCCTCACTTTTTAAAGTTAACTATGGCACATTTGGAAGCTCACCAATTTTCAATAATAATTTTGAGATCGTCAGGGCAATCTAAATACTAATAGCTTGGGGCTAGATGTTTAGCGTTATATCCACAGGGCACAAAGTCATTAGCTCATTAAATTTTGCTTTAATTAATGCTGGCACAACTTTGTAAAGAAGGTACACTCTGGTTTACAGTAAAGCTTGCTGCCTAGAATATATTTGCCCTTTCTTCATCCACAGCATTTGTCCTTGCCATTCATTCTAATTTGCTTTGAACATAAATCAGACAATCAAGTGAGAAGTGGAGAATTCAGCTGCTTAGTTGAATTTCATCAGAAACATATTTTATTTTTATTTTTTTTCTAATCTTTTAATATAATAAAAAATTGTTACTCCACGGGTATACATATGTTCCCCATCCTGAACCCTGCTCCCATCTCTCTCCCCATCCCATCCCTCTGATTCATCCCAGTGCACCAGCCCCAAGCACCCTGTCTCATGCATCGAACCTGGACTGGCGATCCATTTCACATATGATAATATACATGTTTCAATGCTATTCTCCCAAATCATCCCACCCTCGCCCTCTCCACACTGTCACTTCCAAAAACATTTCACCACCATCAAATCAAACCAACAAACAGTACCATGCATGCAATAAAAAATAAGCACCCAAATAATAGCAAGTTGACTGCATTTCTAATAGTCTACACTGCAGGACAAAGTAACAATTAACATGTGTGTAGAGTTCACAGTCTCAAGCACTATCTCACTCAATTCTTATCCTGCTTTTATAAGACAGAGTATAATGTACCCATTTTGAAGACAAGAAGATTATGGTTCAGATGAATTAAGTAACTTGTCTAACTATGCAAACACTAAATAAGGAGGTGTAATGTGAATACAATATGACTTCAACTCTGAATGCGAACCTAGACACCCCCTGCCATACCCACGCAATGGGGTGGAAACTAGATTAACGGAAGTTATCTGAATTGTATTTGGTGGAAAGAAACATAAAATGCTTTGATATAAAGACCTAGGACTATTCCCAAATCTAATATTTCATGGTCTCTTCAAGTCAGCAGGTATTAGTGATTATTTTCTGAAGTCCTGCGGGCTTCCCAAGAGTGAGTACTCAAAAAATATTTCTTGATTTTGGAAAAATTATGTATTTTATTTCACTTCTTTATTCAGTTCAGTTCAGTTCAGTCACTCAGTCACATCCGACTCATTGTGACCCCATGAACTGCAGTAGGCCAGGCCTCCCTGTCCATCACCAACTCCAGGAGTCCACCCAACCCATGTCCATTGAGTCGGTGATGCCATCCAACCATCTTATCCTCTCTCGTCCCTTTCCTCCTACCCTCAATCTTTCCAAGCATCAGGGTCTTTTCAAATGAGTCAGCTCTTTGCATCAGGTGTCCAAAGTATTGGAGTTTCAGCTTCAGCATCAGTCCTTCCAATGAACTTCTTTATTACTTTCCCAATATAGTGTCCTATTAACTTTACTATATGTATAGACAGGTATAAATGCTTGTTCTACATACAGTGAGTGCACAGAGAACTTGGATAGATCTTCCTCAATTTAGGATGAAGTTATGTCCCATAATAATCATTGTAAATCAAAAATATTATAAGTTGAAAATGCACTGCATACATTTACATTACCAAACATCACTGTTTAGCCTAGGCTGCCTTCAAGTTGCTCTGAACACTTCTGTTAGCCTATAGTTGGGCAAAATCATCTGCTGCTACTGCTGCTAAGTCATTTCAGTCATGTCCGACTTTGTGCAATCCCATAGACGGCAGCCCACCAGGCTCCCCTGTCCCTGGGATTCTTCAGGCAAGAACACTGGAGTGGGTTGCCATTTCCTTCTCCAAAAATCATCTGACATAAACCTTATTTTACAATGAAGTGTTGACTATCTTTATTAAGTACTTTCAATACTATTGAAAGTGAGAAATAGAAGGGTTGTATGGGTACTGAATGATTGCAAGTGTACTTTACCTTGTGATGGCATGGCCAACCAGGAGCTGTGGCTGGCTGCTGCTACTGAGAATTAGGAGGAAATATTGTAAAGCATATCATCAGTCCAGGCAAAATAAAAATTCAAAATCCCAGGTATGATTTCTACCAAATGCTCTTCTCTTTCACACCACCATAAAGTCAAATAATCTTAAGTCAAACCACTGTAAATTGGAGATCATTTGTAGGTTTCACAAATAGACAACTATTATATACGTATAGTGTGGAGAAGGGCATGGCAACTCACTCCAGTATTCTTGTCTAGAGAACCCCATGGACAGAGGAGCCTGGCGGGCTATAGTCCATGGAGTCACAAAGAGTTGGACACGACTGACGTGACTTAGCACATCCATGTATACGTGTACTAGGCATCCCAGGCGGCTCAGTGGTAAGGAATCTGCCTGTCAATGCAGGAAACGTGTGTTTGATACCAGGGTCAGGAAGGTCCCCTGGAGAAGGAAATCACAACCCATCTAGTGTTCTTGCCTGGGAAATCCCATGGACAAAGGAGCCCGGTGGGCTGAAGCCCATGGGGTCACGAAGAGTCAGACATGACTTAGTAACTAATCAACAACAACAAATGTAAGTATAGTATAATGATTTTACTCTGGCAAATCATTTTATTACTAAATGTAATAATGTGGCTTTTAACAGTCATCTCCATTTTCACTTCATGTGAAGCTGAAACTATTATTTTCAGATTTCTCAGAATAAAAGAAAGCAAACCTTTGTCTGTTATCCATCTTATCAGCCACAGTTAAATATCCAGTGCACACAATTCTGGCCTGTATTTCAACGCCATTGAAACCAGGATGATTGCCTGTAAAGGGTTTCTCTTTCATTACAAAGGCCAGATGCCCAAGAGAGACAACCACCCTCACACTAGACATGTTCAGTCAGTTCAGTTCAGTTGCTCAGTTGTGTCCGACACTTTGCAAGCCCATGAACTGCAGCACACCAGGCTCTCACATCCATAAATGACTACTAGACATGTTAAGAATATGTAAAAGGAAAAGATAGGTTGGAAATGAGATGTAGAATAAAAATGCATAGACAAATGCAAAAACTGGGGAAGATAAGTTGTTTATAGTTAAGGTCAAGGAAAAAACACCTTTGACTGTGGCAAATGATGTTTGTGTGAGAAGACAATTATAAAGCAATGTACATCTCTGAAAGGAATTCTTATATTCTTAAAGGAATTTAATACTTTGGTATGAAATTAGTGTCTAGAAAATGAAGTTATGGGTTAAGAGCAACAAACTGCAAAGAGTAAAAAAAAAAATAGAATGTTACATTAGAAACACATTTCATGATACTTTAACACAAAACACATGGAATCATTTTTAATGAAAAAAAAATGGAAAAGCATGTAGCATTTCGTGAACTCTGGCTTAAATTCTCAGAAATACCTCTGATAGCTGATGTCTTCCATGTTCTATATGGCAGATCCCTCTTATTTGTTAGACCTCAAATACCCAGAGGATGCCCTCACTGTGGCACTAAGTAGAACTCGTCCCTGCTTTTTATACCTGGAGATCTCACTATCTGTGCATGTTCCTGCCAGATAGACAACAGGATCAGAGTTACGAGTGACAATAGAAGCTTGGCACAGTGTTATAATAGATGTCTGAGATTAGGAGAAAGGCAGAAAAGAAGAAAGCAAAGGCTCTGGAAATTTGATGAGGGATTCTAGAAGGTAACACGTTTTAATTAAGCTTTCTGCAAACCAGCGGGGAGAGAAAATACAACTAGTATTTTTCTTTTTTTTCCAATCTATTTCTTCAGGGAACACACCTAGAAACTGTTTTGAGGGTGAGCTTTGATACATCTAAAGGACACAATTTGATTATGAACAGGCAGGAACTTGTGAAATATCAATTTTCATTATACCTGCCTTTGAAACACCTACAAAGGACCTTATAAAACTTTACAAAGCATCATCTATTTCAACCACTAGTCAGCTGGTACTTCAAGTGTTCTAAGTCACTACTGCTCAGGGAAGCTAAGAAAGATTTGGTTAAATCTATAAGGACAAATTCCTTTGCAATTCCTTCCACTAGCCATCGAGCCAACTTCTGTCACCTGTACACACGCACGTATGCACACACACATAGGCATACATATGCATGCACTAGAATGCACCTATATACACACGCCTATAGAATGCAGATAGTTCTGACTTTATGTCCCAATTTCTTTATCTGTTCAGTTCAGTTGTGTCCAACTATTTGCGACCCCATGGACTGCAGCACTCCAGGCCTTCCTGTCCATCACCAACTCCCAGAGTTTACTCAAACTCATGTCCATTGAGTTGGTGATACCCATGCAACCATCTCATCCTCTGTCATCCCCTTCTCCTCCTGCCTTCAATCTTTTCCAGCATCAGGGTCTTTTCCAATGAGTCAGCTCTTCACATCAGGTGGCCAAAATATTGGAGTTCCAGCTTCAACATCAGTCCTTCCAATGAATATTCAGGACTGATTTCCTTTAGGACTGACTGGTTGGATCTCCTTGCAGTCTAAGGGAATCTCAAGAGTCTTCTTCAACACCACAGTTCAAAAGCATCAATTCTTTGGCACTCAGCTTTCTTTATAGTCCAA
>NW_011494787.1:8283788-8283965 GCF_000754665.1 Bison bison bison
AAAAAAAAAAAAAAAAAAAAAGAAGAAGAGAGAGAGAAAAGAATAAAGAAGATAAAAAACGTAGAGCTTAAGTTGAATTTCAGAGTCTATTACCAAATTCAAGTATGGAATTTGAAAAAAAGGGCAAAATCTTTTGCTTGTTCAATTAAAGATCAGATATCCATTTTCTAATAGGAT
>NW_011494787.1:8284065-8323197 GCF_000754665.1 Bison bison bison
GCCCTGATGACACGGACCTTTGTTGGCAAAGTGATGTCTCTGATTTTTAATATGCTGTCTAGGTTGGTCATAACTTTTCTTCCAAGGAGCAAGTGTCTTTTAATTTCATGGCTGAAGTCACCATCTGCAGTGATTTTGGAGCCCCCCAAAAATAAAGTCTGCCACTGTTTCCCCATCTATTTCCCATGAAGTGATAGAACTGGATGCCATGATCTTCATTTTCTGAATGTTGAGCTTTAAGCCAACTTTTTCACTCTCCTCCTTCACTTTCATCAAGAGGCTCTTTAGTTCTTCTTCACTTTCTGCCATAAGGGTGGCGTCATCTGCATATCTGAGGTTATTGATATTTCTTCCAACAATCTTGATTCCAGCTTGTGCTTCATCCAGCCCAGCATTTCTCATGATGTACTCTGCATATAAATTAAATAAGCACGGCAACAATATACAGCCTTGACATACTCTTTTTCTTATTTGGAACCAGTCTGTTGTTCCATGTCCAGTTTTAACTGTTGCTTCCTGACCTGCATACAGATTTCACAAGAGGCAGGTCATGTGGTCAGGTATTTCCATCTCTTTCAGAATTTTCCACAGTTTATGGTAATCCACACTGTCAAAGTCTTTGGCACAGTCAATAAAGCAGAAATAGATGTTTTTCTGGAACTCTCTTGGTTTTTTGATGATCCAGCAGATGTTGGTATTTGATCTCTGGTTCCTCTACCTTTTCTAAAACCAGCTTGAACATCTGGTAGCTCACAGTTCATGTATTGTTGAAGCCTTCAGGATGTTGATAATAATCTTTATCTGTAGGATATTGATAATAATCTTGGTTTCAGGATTACTGGTAATATATTTTTGCAATGTGCTAAGTTGCTTCAGTCATGTCTGACTATTTGGGACCCTATGGATTGTGCTCTACCAGGCTCCTCTGTCCATGGGATTCTCCAGGCAAGAATACTGGAGTGAGTTGCCATGCCCTCCTCCAGGGGATCTTTCTGACCCAGGGATCGAACTGCCGTCTCTTACATCTCCTGCACTGGCAGGTGGGTTCTTTACCACTAGCACCATGTAGGAATCCCAGTATATTCTTTCAGTTCAGCTCAGTTCAGTCGCACAGTCGTGTCCAACTCTCTGCGACTCCATGAATCGCAGCACGCCAGGCCTCCCTGTCCACCACCAACTCCTGGAGTTCACTGAGACTCACGTCCATCGAGTCAGTGATGCCATCCAGCCATCTCATCCTCTGTCATCCCCTTCTCCTCCTGCCCTCAATCCCTCCCAGCATCAGAGTCTTTTCCAATGAGTCAACTCTTTGCATGAGGTGGCCAAAGTACTGGAGTTTCAGCTTCAGCATCATTCCTTCCAAAGAAATCCAAGGGCTGATCTCCTTTAGAATGGACTGGTTGGATCTCCCTGCAGTCCAAGGGACTCTAAGAGTCTTCTCCAACACCACAGTTCAAAAGCATCAATTCTTTGGCACTCAGCTTTCTTTATAGTCCAACTCTCACATACACTCTTGACTACTGGAAAAACCATAGCCCTGATGACACGGACCTTTGTTGGCAAAGTAATGTCTCTGCTTTTCAATATGCTGTCTAGGTTGGTCATAACTTTCCTTCCAAGGAGTAAGTGTTTTTTAATTTTATGGCTGTAATCACCATCTGCAGTGATTTTGGAGCCCAAAAAATAAAGTCTGACACTGTTTCCACTGTTTCCCCACCTATTTCCCATGAAGTGATGGGACCAGATGCCATGATCTTCGTTTTCTGAATGTTGGGTTTTAAGCCAACTTTTTCACTCTCCTGTTAGAATGCCACAAATATAACATGGACGTTTTACTTCCAATTTGACTTGTACGATAAGACTGATAGATGCTCCCCCACTCCACTTTAACACTCTCATAAAAAGACTTTCTGGAGAAAGCAGGGCAAGCTTCGAAGCACGTCCAAAAATGGTTTGAGAGAGAACAGCAGGGTCCTCAGGTTAGGGTTTTCTGATGGGCAGGGAGAGACCCTGCTGTGAGAGTTGCCTTGCATAGGCTGGGGCTTGTTTGGTTTGAATCACCTGCTCTTGTCAAAGGATGGAGCTCCCATGCTTTCTTACCTGTCTGCCCAAATGTGGGGCAGAAGGGCAAAGGCAAGTCGTTGGGCTTGAAAGCTGTCAGCCATTAACCTAAAAAATGCAGTCAGTCTCATTATTAAAGCAAAGAAAGAATTCAGCACAGTACACCTTGTAGATGCCCAATAAATGATAGCTTTTATTATCATTGTTCTTATAATTATTGTGCCTATGTCTGCTTCCTGCTGCCTGTCTAGCATGATGAGAAAAGAATTTCAGGGCATGGATCTAAAAGGAAATCAGTATAAATAGGACAGAATTTGAGAGATGGTGTGACCCAAATGTTACACCATGGTGTGACAGCCTAGAGTTACATTTAACATCATAGGTATGAAGTACAGTGGCCTTGGATTCACTCCACCTGAGCTGAAATCTCAGCTCTGTTCCTAAGAAGCTGCATGATTCTCAACAGTGGCTAAGATGCTCTCAAACTTATCAGCTCAGTGCAAGTAATACCACCAGTTCCACTGGGTTGTTATGAATAGGAACAGAAAGATAGTAGAGGTGCCAACATGTAGCGCACTGCACAGTACTTATTAGATACTCAGTGAACAACAGTGGAATATGATTCCTGATATTACCTACCCAGCTGCTCAACTTCTCTCAGATTAATTTCCTGCATTTATGATATAAGGATAAGAATGCTTACCTGACCTATCAGGCAAGAGTGTGATCATCAGGATCAAAAGGAGATTATGTATCTGATTGTACTTTCTAAATGGAAATGTATATATTGATGGGAGACATTATTATTAAATACACTCTCTATTATAAACGCACTAAAGAGAAAATGCTGAAGTATGAGTGTTAGAGTCCTGACAGCATTCAAACACATATAGTACCCTCATGGTCCCAAATTCAGGGGAGAATTCTTACATTAGGTTCACATTTTAAAATATTTATTTATTTACTAAGGTTTTTATTTCAACCCATAAATTCTTTTGTTATGTACATATATACTGTGAAATGATTACCACAATCAAGTTAATTAACACATATATAAATTCTCTCCCTAATGAGCCTCTCTCCCACTCCCCCATCCCACTCCTCTAGGTCATCGCAGAGCACCAAGCTGAGTTCCCTGTGCTATACAGGAGCTTCCCATTAGCTATCTATTTTATACATGGTAGAGTAAAATGTCAATACTATTCTCTCAGTTTGTGCACCCTACCCTCTCCTTTCTCCACTGTGTCCACAAGTC
Organism: Bison bison bison; assembly: GCF_000754665.1. Classification (NCBI taxonomy): domain Eukaryota; kingdom Metazoa; phylum Chordata; class Mammalia; order Artiodactyla; family Bovidae; genus Bison; species Bison bison. The sequence continues at coordinate 8,287,382 of NW_011494787.1, forward strand.
TGTTCCCTATCTCTGCATCTCTATTCCTGCCCTATAAATGGTTCAGCAATACCATCTTTCTAGATTCCATACATATATGTTGCTGCTGCTAAGTCACTTCAGTCGTGTCTGACGCTGTGCGACTCCATAGACGGCAGCCCACCAGGCTCCCCCGTCCCTGGGATTCTCCAGGCAAGAACACTGGAGTGAGTGGGTTGCCATTTCCTTCTCCAATGCATGAAAGTGAAAAGTCAAAGTGAAGTCATTCAGTCGTGTCCGGCTCTTTGCGACCCCATGGACTGCAGCCTACCAGGCTCCTCCATCCATGGGATTTTCCAGGCAAAAGTACTGGAGTGGGGTGCCATCAGCTTCTCCAACATATATGTTAATATACAATATTTGTTTTTCTCTTTCTGACTTACTCCATTCTGTATGAAAGTTCACTTTTCATTGTATACTGGCTAATCATATTATAGCTGAATGCTCTCCAAAGCCCTGGCATTTTCAAACAGGGCCAAGTAAGATACATTTGTTTAAGGATCCCACATATTCATCCCCTCTCAGCCAAGTATCTCCATCTGTTGGTTCTAGTTGATATTTGAGATAATGTGCTCCCAGGAACCATCCATATTGAAATCCTGACCTCACAAAACACACTCAGAAGTTTCAAAAACTCAAGTTTTCATCAAAGGGGAATGACTGAAGAAGAATGAAAAAGGAAGGATTGTAATGAAAAGCAGGAAAGATAGGAAACAAAGTTGTAAGTGGACAAAAGTTAGAAAAGTGCTTTTGGGAAAAAAACAAGAATGGTGAACAGGGCTGAGAAACATCTATTGCACATGTTAGATTCATTCTAAGATCTGCGGGTTAGTAGTCCAACCTCTGGGAGGGGCCAAAACACAGCCATTCCCTCTTTCCTTCTTTCCTTTCCCTTGTCTTCTTGCCTCCCCAGCACTGAAACATCATTTCAGTGATATCCATGCCAGCTATGGATTGCCTTCTAGAACCATCACTCGTACCTAATTATCACAGGACAATTGAAGCAGACAGAGGCAGCACATATATGCTGTACTATGGCCACGTTCTCTTCCTCAACAATCATGGTGGTCAGTGTCCTGGAGGGAAGTGAAGCACCATGGGAGCTTTCCCATCTTCACTGTTACCCCAACAAAATGAGGGAATTTCTTTTTTGCTGGGGACTTTCACATCTCTGCTCTTTCTCACTCTTCCTGAGTCATCTTACCCATGACTTTTCTCACTTTCTCACTTTCACTGGTCTATTCAGTCAGGCATTCTGGCAGTCACATACTTACTTGTGCAAAGAAAATATTAGGTGCTTAAATTAACTACTCAGAATACATACTGCTTTATTAAATTATAAGAGGAAAATGTACTTATTTATCCTCATTCAAACTTAGTATTTGGAAACCCTGTGGAAACTCTGTAGTGAAACTTTAGTTTTGACACAATGTCCTAGGCCTGAACTCACCAAGTCACAATTTTACTCAAGGATAAACCACATTCTGGCATTTTGCATTCATTCTTTTTCTTGTCTTACAAAAATTTGTTAATGTTGAAAATGTCCTTAATGACTTGGATATATTCTGCCTTCCCAAATGGAGAAATTCCTTGGAGGGATAAATCCACCTCTTTCTTTCGTATTTCCACAAAGCACACACGATACTTTCTGAGTCTAGGAGGTACTCAAGAAATAGTGTCATCAGACTGATAAAATGACTGGCTGACAGCACATTTGATGTTTTTTAGAAGTTAAATAAGATTCATATTTCAACAAGGGCTTGTTCCTCTGTAAATTACTGATTTAGAAACACAACTGACAACAGTAGAGCTCACCTGCCAAAACAAGCTCAAATTAAACAGTAACTTTTGTTACAATATTTGGGAACCATATCTGTAAAATACAACTGACACAGGCATAGAGTAGAGATGGTTTCAACAAGGCAAGAAAAGGCGTATTGACTGACAGGAGTGTGCTCTGCTGCCGTGACAAACAAGAAAGAACCCAGCCACAATCTGCTGGAGCCTCAAAGCTCACAAACCTGCCAGATTGCCATCTTTGTGCTGAATGCAAAATAACTATGGTGCCTAGAAATGCTGAATTGTGGATGGCTGGGGTGGGAAGCAACACATTTAATGCCTCTCCTTGAAATCTGCATTCCTGCTAGCAGAGAAGTTTCCATTTTTAACTTGTGGTGGTAAGTGTCTCATTTCTCTAAGCCTGAGTCATCTTACCCATGACTTTTCTCCATAATCTATATTGGGTTCAGTTTGTTGATAATATTCATAGACTAGGCTTCTGTGACTCCCAAAGGTCTGTAAAGTACCAATTTTTAGCTCTTTATTTTTTTATACCCTTCCCAATCTGGCTTCTCTATCTATCATCACTGTTGTCATTTGAGATGTCTATGCTTTACTGAGCTTTTACACTGAGTCAGGTCGTATCCTAAAGACCTTACCCTGGGGGGTTGTTCTGAAGATAAATGAAAAGGGTATTAAATGTATAAAGCACAATATAAATTCAAGTCTTCAAGGTATCAGTCCTGGAAAAGTAGACTCATTTTTAATTCTCTCCTTTAACTTGTCAAATCAAACAGCTATGAATAATCATTATTTTTTGAATAACTATTTTTTCTCTTAAATTGACCATTATATAAAGGACAAAGGAATAAATCTTATATGAAAGTTAATCATAAAAATTCAAGTGACCACAGTTTCAATTTGTTTTCTTTTATCTGATTATTATCCTATCTTTTCTTTCCCCTTCCCTTCCTCCAAACATAACCACCACCCCCACCCTGCACACGCACACACTTACTGTCTCCTAATTGGTCATTTATAAAAGTTCGTCACTGTCATGTTAAAATCCAATATGACACAAATCAAAACTATACTTTCCTGAAAAAAAAATCTCAAACTCTTTCTATTTCACTCTCACCACTGACTCCCATGATGCACATCAAGCTGGTACTAGGGTTCACTACAACCCTGGGACCAGGGTATACTTTCAAACACATCCCTTTCTTTTGGGACCACAGTTGGGATCAATACAGAACAGGCTTCTTCTGTCCAGAATTCTTCTGTCTCCTCATCTATTCACAGGCTCTGCTCTATTCCTGCACTCATTCTTGTACTTCAGAGATCTTGAGGGAATAATTGTTATTTTAACAACATAGTTTAATCTACCTATACAGTGATTACTTCTCAACACATCCACTGCATACCTTTGCCCATTTTTCTGAATGCCATCACTGTAGAATGAATAAGATATTTTCATTGTACATTACTCAGAATATATCTTCTAGGAAACCTTTTTATTCCTTATGTAGGCAATTCTAAACAGCTCTTTATTTTTGGAGTCCTGCTTCAAATCTTTAACTTGAAATTCATCTTTTTTTTCCTATTTTCTCTTTATCCTTATATATCTCTATAGTCGCATGTGTTTATTCTTTTATCTACCACAAATAGAAGTAGTTTCTTTAAAAAGCATGTTAGTTTCCTATCTCAAATGGGGAATCAATATATTCTTATTTCTTATAGCATTGCAGAAACACAGAACTGAAATAAATATCAAGATACTTAGGTAGGCATATATCATAATGGCTGAAAGTAGTAAGTGGAGACATACTAGTGATGTTCAAGCTGGTTGCCACATTTTTCTCAACACTTGGTAGGTTGTTGGCATTTCTGAGGGTGGAGGACACACAAGTCTAGGGGTGATAGCTCTTTCCTAATCCTTTAAGAATCTCTGCTACAGAGGAAACAAAGTAGCCCAATTCTGGAAATCTCAATATTTAGAGTGAGGGAAAGCATAATTTTGCAACACAAATACTGAGTACTGAGGTGAAAATAACTTCCTTCTTATTTTAAGAAGCTTTTAAGACGGTCATACAAATATCTCTGTTAGTGGCCTGTTTGCTATTGCAGTCACTTTTATATCAATGAGTCTTAACTGACTCTGGTTCTTAGAAGACACAAAAAACAACAGATCTGAATATTCTGTGTAGCAATTCTTTATTTCAATTGGACTAAGCATTTTCTCAGATATGCAGATGACACCACCCTTATGGCAAAAAGCAAAGAGGAACTAAAGAGCCTCTGGATGAAACTGAAAGAGGAAAGTAAAAAAGCTGACTTAAAACTCAGCATTCAAAAAACTAATATCATGGCATCTGGTCCCAACACTTCATGGCATACAGAAAGAGAAACAATGGAAACAGTGAAAGACTTTATTTTCTTGGACTCCAAAATCACTGTGGACGGTAACTGCTGCCATGAAATTAAAAGACACTTGCTCCTTGGAAGATAAGCTATGAAAATCTAGACAGCTTATTAAAAAGCAGACATTACTTTGCTGACAAAGGTCTACATAGTCAAAGCTATGGGTTTTCCAGCAGTTATGTGGGATGTGAGAGATGGACTATAAAGAAGGCTGTGTACCAAATAATTGATGCTTTTGAACTGTGGTGTTGGAGAAGACTCTTGAGAGTCCCTTGGACTGCAAGGGGATCAAATCAGTCAATCCTAAAGGAAATCAACCCTGAATATTCATTGGAAGGACTGATGCTGAAGCTGAAACTCCAATATTTTGGCCACCTGATGAGAAAAGCTGACTCATTGGAAAAGACTCTAATTCTGGGAAAGATAGAAGGCAGGAGGAGAAGTGGACGACAGAGGATGAGATGGTTGGATGGCATCACTGACTCAATGCACATGAGTTTGGGCAAGCTCTGGGAGATGGTGAAGGACAGGGAAGCCTGGTGTGCTGCAGTCCATGGGTCTCAAAGAGTTGAATACGACTGAGTGACTGAACAAAAACAAAGGCATCTTCTAGTTTTCTTTTTCTTGGGGGAACATTCCAAATTTTTACCACTTCTCATAGTCTCTCTTCTCTATTCCTCTTTTTTTTTTTTTTTAAATCATGCTCTTTAGCAGCTATCTATATTGTAAATACCCCTTTGTATTTAAAAAGAAAAAACAGAGATGAATTTTGGATACACATCTTTCTTTTATAGCTTCATACAAACTCTTTACAACCCATTGCATACTTTTATGGATATAAATAAGGAAAAATATGCCTAGAGGTGAAGTTGCTGTTTTTTTCCAGTTCAGCCAATCTCCAACTTCTCTCTCAAACTGTCCAGCAGTAAGCCAGTCCCTATCAGTACTGGGTGGGTCATGCAGTCACATTCTACTACATGGTCTTAAGCGTAAAGTTTGTTCCGCCAAAAGTGTAAATATCACTCCCTATATCCTAAAAACAAATCTTGAAATAATAAAAAAGAGGAAAAAAAAAACTGTTTCTTTTCTTTCTGAATGCAAGGTGCTTTTTGACAGCAGGGAATGAAAATTTCATAACAATTGCAGCAAAATTAAGCAGTGAGCAGAAAAAGTTGTCAAAACACTACAAGATATTCAGCTGAGAGCTACAAAGTATAATTGGTCTGATGAAGAAGAGAGAAGAGTAGTACTATCAAATTTCCCATATTTGAGATTTGTTGTAGTTAAACATTTTATGGGTTCAGAATCTGGGTTAAAAAAAATCAAAACAAGGACTTGAGGCTTATTTCTGGGACTCTGGCTATTATCATCCAGAACCTTCATGTCATCAAGCCATTGCATCCAGCAATGATCTTCAGATATGTCTGGATGTGTTTATAATAAGTGCAGAGCTGAAATATACATGAAGCCACACATTCTGATGGTCATTCATTCTATATATCAGTTCACTTCAATTCAGTTGCTTAGGCATGTCTGACTCTTCACAACCACACGGACTGCAGCAAGCCAGGCTTCCCTGTCCATCACCAACTCCCAGAGCTTGCACAAATTCATGTCCATTGAGTGAGCGACGCCATCCAACCATCTCATCCTCTGTCGTCCCCTTCTCCTCCTGCCTTCAATCTTGCCCAGAAACAGGGTCTTTTCCAATGAGTCAGTTCTTCGCATCAGGTGGCCAAAGTATTGGGAGTTTCAGCTTCAACATCAGTCCTTCCAATGAATATTTAGGACTGATTTCCTTTAGGATTGACTGGCTGGATCTCCTTGCAGTCCAAGGGACTCTCAAGAGTCTTCTTCAACACCACAGCTTAAAAACATCAATTCTTTTGTGCTCAGCTTTCTTTATAGTCCAACTCTCACATCCATACATGACTACTGGAAAAAACAAAGATTTGACTAGACAGACCTTGTTGGTAAAGTAATGTCTCTGCTTTTTAATATGCCATCTAGGTTGGTCATAGCTTTTCTTCCAAGGAGCATCTGCAGAGATTTTGAAGCCCCCCAAAATGAAATCTCTCAATGTTGCCATTGTTTCCCCATCTACTTGCCATGAAGTGATGGGACTGGATGCCATGATCTTTGTTTTCTAAATATTGAGTTTTAAGCCAACTTTTTCAATCTCCTCTTTCACTTTCATCAAGAGGCTCTTTAGTTCTTCTTCACTTTCTGCCATAAGGGTGGTGTCATCTGCGTATCTGAGGTTATTGATATTTCTCCCAGCAGTCTTGATTCCAGCTTGTGCTTCATCCAGCCTGGCATTTTGCATGATGTTCTCTGCATACAAGTTAAATAAGCAGGCTGACAATATACACCCTTGACATACTCCTTTCTCTATTAGGAACCAGTCTGTTGTTCCATGTCCAGTTCTAGTTGTAGCTTCTTGACCTGCATATAGGGTTTGCAGGACGCAGGTAAGGTGGTCTGGTATTGTCATCTCTCGAAGAATTTTCCACACTTAGCTGTGATCCACATAGTTAAAGGCTTTGGCGTAGTCAATAAAGCAGAAGGAGATGTTTTTTTGGAACTCTTTTGCTTTTTTGATGATCCAGAGGATGTTGGCAATTTGATCCTTGATTCCTCTGCCTTTTCTAAAACCAGTTTGAACATCTGGAAGTTCACGGTTCATGTACTGTTGAAGCCTGACCTGGAGAATTTTGATGATTACTTTGCTAGCATGTGAGATGAATGCAATTGTGCAGTAGATTGAACATTCTTTGCATTGCTCTTCTTTGGGATTGGAATGAAAACTGACCTTTTTCAGTCCTGTGGCCACTAATGAGTTTTCCAAATTTGCTGACATATTGAGTGCAGCGCTTTCACAGCATCATCTTTTAGGAATTGAAAGAGCTCAACTGGAATTCCATCAACTCTACTAGCTTTGTTCATTGTGATGCTTCCTAAGGCCCACTTGACTTCACATTCCAGGATGTCTGGCTCTTGGTGGGTGATCACAGCATTGTGGTTATCTGGGTCATGAAGATTTTTTTGTATTGTTCTTCTGTGTATTCTTGCCACATCTTCTTAGTATGTTCTGCTTCTATTAGGTCCATACCATTTCTATCCTTTATTGTGCCCATTTTTGCATGAAATATTCCTTTGGTATCTCTAATTTTCCTGAAGAGATCTCTAGTTTTTCCCATTCTATTGTTTTCCTCTATGTGTTTGCATTGATCTCTGAGGAAGGCTTTCTTATCTCACCTTGCTATTCTTTGGAACTCTGCATTCAGATGGGTATATCTTTCCTTTTCTCCTTTGCCTTTAATTTCTCTTCTTTTCTCAGTTATTTGTAAAGCCTCCTCAGGCAACTATTTTGTCTTTTTGCATTTCTTTTTCTTGGGATGCTCTTGATCACTGCCTTGTGTACAATGTCGTGAACCTCTATGACATAGTTCATAGTTCTTCAGGTATTCTGTCTATCAGATATAATCCCTTGAATCTATTTCTCACTTACACTGTATAATTGTAAGGGGTATGATTTAGGTCATACCTGAATGGTCTACTGGTTTTCCCTACTTTCTTCAATTTGAGTCTGAATTCGGCAATAAGGAGTTCATGATCTGAGCCACAGTCAGCTCCTGGTCTAGTTTTTGCTGACAGTATAGAACTTCTCCATCTTTGGCTACAAAGAATATAATCAGTTTGATTTGGTATAGACTATGTGATGATGTCCATGTGTAGAGTCTTCTCTTGTGTTTTTGGAAGAGGGTGTTTGCTATGAGCAGTGCATTCTCTTAGGTGAACTCTGTTAGCCTTAGCCCTGCTTCATTTTGTATTCCAAAGCCAAATTTGCCTGTTATTCCAGGTATCTCTTGATTTTTGCATTCCAGTCCCCTATAATGAAAAGGACATCTTTTTTGGGTGTTAGTTCTAGAAGGTCTTGTAGGTCTTTATAGAACTGTTCAATTTCAGCTTATTCAGCATTACTGGTTGGGGCATAGACTTGTATTACTGTGATAGTTAATGGTTTGCCTTGGAAACAAACAGAGATCATTCTGTCATTTTTGAGATTACATCCAAATACTGCAGTTTGGGCTCTTTTTGACTATTATGGCTACTCCATTTCTTCAAAGGGTTTCTTGCCCACAGTAGTAGATATAATGGTTATCTGAGAAATTAACCCATTCCAGTCCATTTTAGTTCACTGATTCCTAAAATGTCAATGTTCACTCTTGCCATTTCCTGTTTGACCACTTCCAATTTGCCTTGATTCATGGACCTAACATTCCAGGTTCCTATGCAATATTGCTCTTTGCAGCATCAGACTTTACTTCCATCACCACAGTCACATCCACAACTGGGCGATGTTTTCGCTTTGGCTCTGTCTCTTCATTCTTTCTGTTGTTATTCTCCACTCTTCTCCAGTAGCATCCTGGGTACCTACTGACCCAGGAAATTCATCTTTCAGTGTCATATCTTTTTGCCTTTTCATACTGTTCATGGGGTTCTCAAGGCAAGAGTGGAGGTCATGTCAGTAGTTTAGTTGCAGCTTTCCTGTAGATTCTACTTGTGGAAATCAACACTGAGCAACTCCAGTTCCCCTCAAGGAAGCTGGCCCTGACAGCTCCAGCCTCCTGTCTCCTGTAGTAGCACGCTTTAATTCTGTGTTACTTTGTGATGGACAGACTGGACTCTATTTTGGCTCTATGGGTTCTCACAGCACTAGGGGCCAAAACTACCTTTCATCCATGCTATTACCTGTCAGAGCACTAAACATTGGACAGTGCTTGCTGAGTACTTGTTGGATACAGAGTGTGAGGGAGGTCAGGGCTCCAGGACAGTTGGGGCAGGCAGGTCCCAGAAGGGGACTGCCTTCTCCCAACCCTGGGAGACAGGGTGGGCCACAGATAGCAGCCATCCAATAGCTGGAGGAGTAAGGTCCATGCTTATTCCTTCAACATCCCAAGCTGGGGGCTTCCCTGGTGGTCCAGTGGATAAAACTCTACACTCCCAATGGAGGGAGCCTGAGTTCCCATACATACGAATTTTCTGTGTGTGTATTAAACCAGGAAAGTGCCGATGCATGTTTGCGTGGATTGTACTTGGTACATATGAAGTCATACTATGACTGTCCATATATCTGTCTTCCCACAAGAATGCATCCTCCTCAGGGACCAAGAACAAGTCCTTTCATTTTGTTTCCTTAGTCCCAACAGACCCAATGTGACTGACTGAGTATTAAATGAATGGCTTTACAAGAAAGAGTGTGGCTTTTACCTACATGTGCCATTATGACTTTGAGTGAAGTCTTTCATCTCTTTGTGCTCTGTCACATGTCCTATTTTGTGATACACTTAAATGGATTAAGAGGCATGCATGTTTGTGGTGCTTAAGGATTCAACTTTGACATCACATTTCCTTTAGAAGTTTATGATCAGTAAAACTGATCTTCAAAACAGACATGATCTGAATAGAAATGTACTTCATGTCTAAATGTATTTCCCTTTGTGTCTACTTCTAACACCTAAGCTTTTTCACCTATGCTGTAACATTCTTAAATGGGCTTATTTTACATGAGTAACTGTGATCTATGTTGATTCATCAGCTTTTCTGACTTGGAGGCAAGAAAAAGAAACTAATTGACAGAGATATTTATATACCAACTTTCAGCTTAGAAATGATAGTTTCCAAATACTCATGAGTGAAGATACCATAAACTTTAGTGACTTAATTAAGCAAATGGTAAAAAGCCATACATCTGGGAGGGTGTTAGTTATACAAGCAGGGGGATTATATGATTTTCAGCAAAGTGGTCTGAAAAGATTTAGGCCTACAACTAGATTCAAAATTCAATCCCTCTTTGAATGTTATTTTCCTGTAGCTTACTGTTTATGTTATTTTTCTCATACAAAATGGTGACATCATTACATATTTTGAAGAAGTGTTGGGAGATTTTGTAAATCATCGAACATCATGCTGGCTTGTTTTCTCCCCACCTCAACTAATATATGAGAGAGACCAGTAGAACTCTGTGGAGTCAACAACCATTATAATAATAGATGCTCCCATACAGGGCTGAGCCATAAAAACCATAAACTGAGCTCTTTTCTCTGATGTGTCTTTAACTCCATAGAGTACTATTTATGTTTATCATTTCTGAGCAAGCAATTATAACTACTGATTTTAAATAACCAAAGAAATAAATATCTCCATAGAAATTTAGTGAAATGTTACTTAGCAAGTGTCATTCATGTGTGTGTGTGTTTTTCTTTCTTTCTTTTTTTTTAATCTTTGGAAAGAGTAACATATTTGCTTGCAAAGTGAGAAATGCTATGACTTACCAACAAGATCTGGTTGCCTTTTGCATGTTATTTGTTGTTACGGCAAGGGACGTTCTAAGAGTGACAAGAAAAGATAACATGCGAACATGAATAAGAAATAAAGCCAGTTGTTATGGCAACCAGTTCTCCCAGAATAAGGGGTTGAATGAGCGCTATCTTCAGTACCTTCTTCCCATTTCCCAATTTTGAACTAAAGAAGACATATCCTTAGGCAGACACAAGGGTTATTAAAAACCCCCTTCAGCATACATATTTTTTGATCTCAGAAATTCTCATATTTTGAGTGATACTTAGATTGTGGATGTACTGTTTTGTGATCTAAGCATTTTTTATTGCATTCTTTGCAATGGAGATGAAAGCTGGTACTGATCGGATTCTAGACGAATATGCCCTGGACTTCTGTCATTGAACTTTGGTGATATGGAGCTAGCCATGTGACAACAAATAGCAGAATCTTGCTAGGCAGCTGGTATGGATCACAAGGGGTCAAGGCAAAGTTATGGTAGAGTAATTGGATAAAGTATCTCTGAACCCAGGTTACAAGATTGAAGAAGCATGGTTTATACTTTCTAGGTTCCTACAGTATCTGAGCTGTCTACAAGGCAGCATAAATAACTGGGGTCAAAGGGTTAATGCTTCACAGTTTCGTGGGCACTACAGATAGGAATGTGGAAATAGTCCATGATAGCAGCGACCCCAACAGTGTCAGGGGAATTCCACTCAATTTTATATAGAGACATTGGGCCCTGGATTTAAAGAACCTTGCTGAACTCTGAACGGGTCCTTTTCCCCATCCATATGCCACAGCAGAAGCAGCTTCTCTGTATTAATGGGAAAGTAGGGTCCCGAACTCAGATAGGTTAGAAACTGAACTCTCTGTTTCTTATCAGGGGTCCTTAAAAACTTTCTGCCACTATAGAAAGACAGGACCTATGAAGCAGGCTTGACTTCTCATTGAGCAAATTGAACTTCAACAACCTAAAATGTAAGCAGTCTCAAAGAGGTTCCTCTTCTGCTGCTGTAACAGTTACTAGCTCATGTCTTAGAAGAGAGCACGCTGCCCCAGGAAAGCCATGTTCACCATATCTAAGGATGGCTTCAGATGATGTCAGTTCACAATGCTGGGGTTTCTCCCCCATCCAAAGAAGGCGTCATTCCAGGGTTCCTCATCCCCCTACCAGGGCCATCACGGTCCTCGGCTAGTGCTCAATTCTGCTCCCTCACCCTGCGCATGACAGAAAGGGGGGATGGTGCTGTTACATTTTGTCCTATGTTTCAGAAATAACCTATTTTCTCTCTAGAGAATCATGACTAGGTTTTCTGCCTAATAAAGCTCCCACCCTCCTCTGAGTCTAGGTATCAAATCTTTCTGTGATTTATTTCAACAGGTACTTATTGAAGCGCCTTTATATAATGGTATGAATCAAATGGACAATCAATAAATATTGGATGATGATGGATAAAGTTTAAGCCACAGAGTAAAGACTGTGCTGCTGAGCTGAAGGAAGTCAGTTTTTCTCTGGCACAATAAATAATAATTTCATTTTATGTGCAGACTTCGGATGGTCAGATCATTCAACAGTAGAGCATAATTGAAACAAAATTCCCTCAGTGACCACTGACCACTGGTGAACTTTTAAACATACGATGCAGTTCAATGTGACTACAATAAGCAGGTAATGAAATGCTGGCCTCTGACCTTCCATGACTGTTCATTTTAGCTCCTTTCTTGCTCCAGGAGACACACCTTTGGATATGTGTGTAGGGAACTATTCTCTTGGATTTTCTGGCAGTCATTTGTAATCAGTGGTCCTGTCAGACCCAATGCTTCAGTTTCATAACTATAATTGGATTGTCTGACTTCCTATTCAATTGGTACATGAGTCTTCTTATTTCTCTTTTTTAAAAAATCAATAAATAGTTTGTGGTGCCTTTAATAGAGAGAATCAGGTTTTACCATTTTATGGAGTTGACATTTTCAACAAAAGACCATCAAGTCTGTCAAAATCAATGCATAGGTTTTAAATTAATTGGATTTTCTGATCCCAGGGATGTACAATAATATGAATACATTTCATGGTGGAAATCAAAGGGCTATATCACAACTTCTTTGAACTATAATGCCCTGAACACTACACTTAAGAATAGAAACATTTCTTTTTCTTTTTCTTTCCCTCCATTTGCAAATCCCTTGACTTATAATGAAGTTATAGAATTCATGAATTACTTTATGGTTAAGCCTGAGGCTGATGTTAAAATTACTAAAGCACTATGGGTATGAACGTGTTTATACATTTATATGTATATATAAAGTCCACGTTTACACATATGTATCAACTTTAAACACACATTCACACATGTACATGTGACACAAAGACCTGGATACTTCCGTTTTTAAGAGTAAATCACATTCGGGGCATTTCTGCAAATACTATGTGACTATATGGAACTTTGCTAAGAGATGAAGATACAAAAATGGGTAAGACAGAGTAACTGCCACCAGAAGTCCTGAGGGAGGATAGATGGTTTCTACAAAATAATCAGTAAATCTGCATCTCTTAGCTTATGGTTAACAGCTTGGTTCATTTTAGAATCAGGTTTGCACCACTGATTCTGTACTGACTTGAATAAAAATACATTTCAAAATAATATAGGGTTTCAACTTGGGGCTACTTGCTTAAAATCAGATTCATTCCACATGTCACTGCTATCTGTGAATATTCATTCTGCAGGAGATAGAAGTTTTTCCACTGGATAGAGATCATTATCAAATGTTTCCATCTTCCTCTGAAGCATTCACTATTAACTGCCGTTGGAAGCAGGATTCTAGACTGAGTGGGTCATTGGTTTGTTCTGGTAGGACAGTTCTGAGTTTTAATGCACATACACTGTTTGGAAGAAAAAGAAAAAAACTATCAGAGACAAACTTTAACATTTGGAGTAGCACTTAACTGATTAATCTAGTGTGTAGAATTTACCATTTCATTTTTAAAAAATGTAAATTCAATGCTAAACATGAAACCTTGAAGTTCAGGAGTACAAAAAGAAAAAAAAAAGTCCAGGTCATGATAAAAAAAAAAAAACAAAAAACCTCTCCTTATCCAATTCCACTTGGCAGCCAGATTTGCACATTTTCAAGTGGCTTACTTATTGGGGTAGGAAGTGATTTAGAATAAGACTCTGTAAAGGGTAGCATGCACTTTCAGGATTTCAACACAAGGAAGGGAAGCATGGATGCTGATTGCTATTCTTTTTGGCCATAAGTGCTTTCAACCTCACTAGACCTCATTCATCTGTGTGGGGACTAGATTTGCCTGAGTCAATTTAAAATCAACTATGGAGAATATATTTTTAACAAAGGCCTGAAGTATCTGGACTTGATATTTATTTTAGAAAAATTCAATAGGTATACTATGGAACTATACTGGTCCGTACTATTTTATTATACCCATCTCCTACAGTTGAAAGAATGATGGATATTTTGTGCTATTTGATTCAACCATATGATATAGTCTTAGGACAAAAATTGTCAAAGCCATGTCTCCTGTATGGTGAAGGAGCTAGTGTGGGGCTAGAATGTTGGCAAGGATCTTCATATTTTATAAGATATTGCATGTAGTTCTGTGAGGAAAAAATTCCATGTGTAATAAATGTAAAGTTACAATACATTGTGAAGGAAACCCTCTTCAAGATCCACTATGACCAGTTTCACAGTAAAAGCTGTGGAAAACTCTACAGCAAATTAAATAATTTATTTAAATGAATTCCTTAAGGAATGTTGTGCTGGACCATAAAGTATCTTTTCTAATCAAATGCCTATCTGCATTTTAGAGGATAGCCTGGAAAATCCCACAGATGGAGGAGCCTGGAAGGCTGCTGTCCATGGGGTCGCTGAGGGTCGAACATGACTGAGCGACTTCACTTTCACTTTTCACTCTCATGCATTGGAGAAGGAAATGGCAACCCACTCCAGTGTTCTTGCCTGGAGAATCCCAGGGAGGGGAAGCCTGGTGGGCTGCCGTCTATGGGGTCACACAGAGTCGGACATGACTGAAGTGACTTAGCAATAGCAATAGCAATGTTTCATGATTCCATGTAATACAGTCTGGGAAACTCTGCCCCAGGCCCAAAGTTTCTTGAGGACCCAGCACTTTCTTGCCCTTGAATCTCCAAGGGTTAACACAGTGCCTGGGACCACACACAGGGTTAATTTTCCCAAGCTAAAAAAATGAAAGCTTTAGATACACAGTTTGTAATCTAGTTCTCATATGATGCATGCTGTTTTAAAGGAAATTATATCTCCCCTTCAGTGAACTGGTATTTCATAAAATAAGCTACGCACTCTGAGTTTGAATAAATTCAGATATTTTTCTTAGAATGCATTTCACAGCTTGGGGATAGCATTCTGAACAATGTAACATCCCCCATCCTTAAAAGGTGTATGTCTGTCTTCTCATGTTAAACTTCCTTTTTGTTCTATGTGTGTCTGTAGTAATGGTCTAAGATTTTTGGAATGGGTATATTATACAGGTATCTTTTATTTTTCTTTTCCTTAAATTATTTTTAAGCACCCAATGTGGAAGCTTGCAGCCTGTGGCACTTCCATAAATATTATCTGAAAATATCAAGAAATCTAAATCTATCACCAACAGTGATTACTTTCTTTATCTGGGTGGTGATAGTAACATTATTTAGACACAGTTGTAGAGCAAACAACAAACAGAGATACCTTCCTACAGACTCTAGTTTCTGCTGCTGCTGCTGCTAAGTCGCTTCCGTCGTGTCTGACGCTGTGTGACTCCATAGACGGCAGCCCACCAGGCTCCCCCGTCCCTGGGATTCTCCAGGCAAGAACACTGGAGTGGGTTGCCATGTCCTTCTCCAATGCAGGAAAGTGAAAAGTGAAAGTGAAGCTGCTCAGTCATGTCTGACTCTTCGCGACCCCGAGGACTGCAGCCCTCCAGGTTCCTCCGACCATGGGATCTTCCAGGCAAGAGTACTGGAGTGGGGTGCCATTGCCTTCTCCAACAGTCTCTAGTTTCTAGGCTACATTAATAACAGTGGTACAAAATCACTACCACAGAAGGATTTTCAGTCTGTATTCTATTTGGCAGATACGTGTGAACAGGGCTGCAACTTATTTTTCCCTGTTTGGTCTTGGGAGTTGGGGTTGTCAGTCATGCCAGAGGCTAATTCTTCCGCCCACTGTTTCTTCCTCCCAGTGTTTCTTCTACCACTTTTCTCCCTTTCCTCTGTCTTCCAACTCTGCCTCTGGATTGGTTTCCTCCTCTCAGAGCGTGAGTATACGCAAAGAATCTTCTATCTTGGGGGAAAACAAAATCACCCTCCTTTCACTGCTTTCTCCGGTTTTCTCTCTCCCCTATCTCTCATGGAAAAGCTACTTGAACAAATGTCCTTTATTCCCTTCTTCACTTCCTCATCTCCCATTTGCGACTGAACCCAGGATGTGTGTGCATGCTAAGTCACTTCAGTTGTGTTCCAACTCTGTGACCCCATGGACTGTAGCCTGCCAGACTCCTGTGTCCAAGGGATTTTCCAGGCAAGAATACTGGAGTGGGTTGTCATGCCCTTCTCCAGGGGATCTTTCCCACCCAAGGATTGAACCCATTTCTCTTTATGTCTGCTGCATTGGCAGGCAGGTTCTTTACCACTTGTGCCACCTGGGAAGCCAGGACAACACTTACTAACCTCTCAGGAGAAGAGATTAAGAAGTCTTCCTTTGCTTTTCCTGCCTCTCACTTTAGGTTTGGAAGTGTACCCACATGGGGCTCTGATTGTGCTTTAAATCCTATCCTCTACTGCAGAAATTACCACCTAATACTGCAATGTTTTTCATGTCTGCTTGTCTTTGTAAAAGGCAGAACCTATGTCTTAATTATCTTTGTATCCCCAACATCCAGCAATAGTGCCTGGAGACAACTATAGGGACTTAATCATACCTATTATTAGCGTGCAACTTTTTGGATCAGATTTCTAAAGCTAGCATGGAAGAAGAGAAATGAGAAAGCTCCCGATTTGCAAGTGTGCTTTGTGTTTTGTGCTGAAAGCCTCCGATAAATTCAGCCGTGTGATTCAATTAACTTTCTAGTACTCAGGAGAGAGAATTATGGGTTCTGCCAACTTGCCATCGACTAATCTTAATTGTCTTTTGACCTATGCTAGTTGCATTGAGGGTAGGGGGATTATTGGTAATGTCACAGTTTAAAGTATTAACATTATACAGCATACAGATTATATAAAGGAGATTTGACCCCTTTTAGGAAAAGGTAACGGAAGTTAATAAAGTATAGGCAGTATGACTTCACTAATTAAACCAGTACCTCAGAATATTTTAATATAGAATTTTCCTCTAAGTCTTTGGGCCAACCTGAATGATATATTTAATGCTTCTTACTACAGAATCCTGATTTATAATATATAAACAATTTTTTTTATCCTTCTATAACTTGAGCAATATTAATGAACTAATGCACACATGCTGAGTAATTCTCAAATAAACGTTTAACAAATGTGTATACCAAGGTCTTCCAATGATAACCACCTTCCTACAAAATAACACAATCACACATTAACTGTAGGTCACTAATTCTTACCCTTGCTCCTAAGCTTTGACTACTCTGAGATGCCATTTGTAAAGAGTTCTCCTTTTTGATCCTTGAGTCACCCTAAGAAACACAAGTCACTCAGGGAAGCCTCTCTTTCAAGCCATTGCCCCACACCCATGATCACTCCTCCTCCCAACAAGTCATAGAGCGTCACTTCTACAAAAGAGGTCACAGAGGGGAGGGTCGTGGGGGGTCACTCCAAGATCTATATGTGAGTTGGGGAAAGTGCTACCTTCCTCAAAGAATGATGGAACAGAGCTTCGAATCATAGGCAGCAGTGTTCCTGGTGTCCTCAACTGGAACCAAGAAGGCATTGACTCAAAGACACTGTGAGATAAAGCATGGCTCAGTTTCCAGGTTATTGCTATAGCTCTACTACAGTATCTATTCATCTGACCTCTTTGAGCTAGCAAGGAAATTGAATCCAAATGCCTTTGAAAGTGAAAGTGAAAGTAAAAGTGTTAGTTACTCAGTCATGTCCAACTCTTTGTGATCCCATACACTGTAGCCATCCAGGCTCCTCAATCTGTGTGGTTCTCCAGGCAAGGATACTGGAGTGGGTTGCCATTCCCTTCTCCTGGGGATCTTCACAACCCAAGGATTAACCTGGGTCTCCTGCATTGCAGGCAGACTTGTTACTGTCTAAGCCACCAGGGAGCCCAGGTAGAACTTCATAAGCAATATTCAACCCATAGGTCTATGGTTCTGTTTGTCATAAATTACGAAGAAGAACCATCTGAAAATTTATACTAGCAGGGATCTCACCTGCCTACCTCACCTCCCCCCATTAAACTAGTATCCCAAGATGCTACTAAATGAGATCTGGGGCTAATGATGGGAAATGCTCAATAGAGATGACTGACCTTCCCAACATGAAAGGGATTTTTTCAGATTGAAATAATGAGTCACAATCTTGAAACTAAATCCTCAGCCCTCTCAGATTTCCCTTAAGTCATTAGAATGAAAGTCAGGTGTCCAAAGTTTAAGGGTATAACAGCCTTCAGAGAAGTACAGGGTCAAAGTATCACTCGAGTAATTTACACAAACCACATATTTTATCTCAGAGGGAGGCTTTTTCAGATAACCATGCTAGTTGGACCTAAATTCTCTGGATAATTCTGCCAGTTCTCCTCCCTGTTATGTGTAGATCAAAGCGTAATGACTTGGCCTAGGACAATTGAAAAATTAATAACCGAAGCAAGGGTTTAAGAAATCCATAGTAATGATACAAATGAGACCTATCAAATTAGAAAACCAAAATGAAAACACACTAAACACTTTGAAATTTAATTAGAAAAGGTTCCAAGTTCAGACCTCACTGAGGCCATTTCAACACCAGCACTCTAGATTGGAATCTGAGGAAGAGAGTCATTATGGTGAACGTGACCTTGGGGAGGAGGAAAGATCTGTTTACTGCCTCCTTTACTCTGTCTGCCTTTTAGGGCTTGCCCCTTAACATCTTAAAAAAGTCAGGACAACAAAAAGAAACAGGCAGGCCTCTCTTCAATTTAACCTTCACAAGAGACAGAGTTCAGTCTTTTTTTTTTTCCCTCAATAACAACAGTATCACAATTGATTTGAGACCATTCACCATAAACCATTTGAAAATATTTTCCAAATTAATGTATAAACTATGAACCATAAATTGGCTGCTGATCCCTATGAACCATTTCCATTGACTTCTAAGTCCAATACTGTATATCAGGTAAGATTCACTTTTCTCCTTTGCAAAAGAAAAGGGGCTTGCAGGTTATATATGTTTAGAATGAATCATCTTTCTTTTCTATAGCCTCTTTCATACAAATTGTATATCCTCTGAACACTTTATAGACTTCTACAATATGGGAGAGTGTAAAGAATAAATTACAAGGAACAAGGGAGAAGACAAGCTTCTATTCCTCTGTGAAGTTTATGTGGTACCTATCTCTGAAGGCTCTATATGCTTTGCATTATTATTTTACATCTTCAAATTTAGCCCATTATGCATTTAGTTCTCAAGTTATTACTGTGTGATGTCCAACACTGCCATTAATCACATTTTTATCAGTGAGGAGGCTGAGACAAACAAGTTTCTACAAGGTCACATAGTGCATACAACAGTTAAAGGTCAGACAGTAAGTAAGCACTCAAACACAGGGCCCATTCAGCATACTTCAGAACATAAGCACTGGCTGACTTTGCAGGGAAGGGGTGATACAGGCGGGGTATTATAATAAATAATGTGTCCATATTCCTCCTAAAACTAGCTTTATGATTTGTAAAGTTGGTATGTAGCAGGTATTTATACACACGCTGGATGCAGTTTTATGAACTGCCTGTATATCTGCATTGAAGTTGTCTTGGATCCTGAACCAAGTCTGGGGTGGCCTTGTAACCATCTGTAAATTAGTGTCTTCTTTCCGGACTACCTTTGGAAGTTTCTTCTCTCCTTTTGCCCTGGTCAACCCAAGCCTTTTCCCTCCCACTCCTGGTTGTTATTTCTCATTCTTCCATTCCATGATATTCTTCAAAAATTTAGTTTGTTAATAGACCTTCATTTTTACATTCCTAAGATAAAGCACTAATTAAAAATATGTTGCTAATGATTTCTTTCCTCGTCCTCTTTTGGAGAAACTGCTTCACAGGGCTGACCTAGGTTGTGTTTCTTTGGTACGCACCAAATTTAAATGCAGCAAGAGTGAGGAATCTCTGCATTCTAGTTCTGGGTCCCTATGTACTTCTCTCATGGTCACAGACAGGATGACAATGTTGGATGGGAATGCTTGAGCAGGGATGGAGTACATTGAGAACCAGCCATGGACTGCCTGAGAAAGTTCAGGTATGACAGTGTCCATGAACCTGGGACAGAAAACTCGATCTGTTCAAAAAACAGAGCTCTTCCCTAAAGCAGGCACAGCTGTTAACAGCCTCAAGAGCAGCCACCTCATGAATATTGCCAGACCCTTCTCTGAAGATAAAACCAAGAGGGGTATTAACCATCCCATTTAAAGATTCTGAGTCTGGCTTTTTTCAGCAAATTTACACCTTTACCTGGAGAAGCTGGCATTTTCCATGTGCCACAGTTCCTTCCAGGGTTACGTATACAAGAGGACACTTAGTATTTACACACAAACACACTCATACACACACCCACAGTTTCCTAGTAGAGACAGCAAAATTTCGGCGGGCTGAGGGTGGACAATCCATGAACACATAAAATACAATACAGAACTCTCTATCTTTATATCACTGAGTAGACACAGATTATTGTTTCTTTCCTTAGTGAGATTTTTCAGCTACAAAGAAAAATGTTTCATGGGGGCCATGGGTCCATGAAGTGGAGCTATTACACGATTACACTGTAATGGTGCACTGTAATTCAACTGTGGTTTTGACTGCCAGTGATCACAACCGGGCAAGGTTGGCAGGAGATCTCCTTCCCACCACAACTCCAGGAGCCTGGCTTTATTTGAGTCCCACTTCAAAGGAAAAGGGAAAGAATGGAGCAGCTCTAGAGAGCCCAACCACTGTTACTCTGGCCTGGAGACCAATGGAAGGAAGCTGTAAATCCATATTCCAAAGCTGGGGTTTCTCCCTCTCTGACCAATCCTTAGTCTGGTTAGTGAATTAGAACTACGGTTGCCAGACTGTTATTGTTTCACTGCTCAGTCATGTCTGACTCTTTTGTGATCCTGTGGACATAGCCTGCCAGGCTCCTCTGTCCATGGGATTTCTCAGGAAAGAAGACTGGAGAGTGTTGCCTTTTCCTCCTCCAGGGGATCTTCCTGACTCAGGGATTGAACCTGTGTTTCCTGCATTAGCAGGTGGAGTCTTTACCACTGAGCCACCTGGGAAGCCCATCCGCAGACTAGCAAGGATGCTAGTAACCTCTTAGTGTTAGTCTGCTGCTGACCAGAAGCCAGATGGTGTGCTCCCAAGAACCAAGAAAGCCAAAGGTGCTGCTGATGGAGCTGAAGATCTCTCAGGATAACAAGAATAAGGTTTCTTAATCTGAAACAAGACAGAACAACTATTCCCTCCATCAACTCAACCAGCTTCAAATTACTAAAGCTGTGACTTTTTGACATTATAGTCTATAGCTGCAAGACAACCCTGAGTGGCAAGTAAACATCAGTGAAAGAATGCGTTTCCATAAATACTTATTTATTTATGAAGAGTATGTGGCATGTAGAATAAATAAACCTGCAGTCATTGTTTCTTTTTGAAGTCTGTAACCTGTCATCATAGGTTAAATAACTGTCAGGAGAGCTCATAACCATGAAGTTTTAAATAGGAGCTGAAATTGGTGTTTCCCTATGCTAGATGGATGTTTCTACACATTGTCAATTCTTTCCTTTCTACAAAAACTTATATTTAAATGTACAAAAAATAAATCAAAATATGTATTCCATGAGGGGAAAGGTATTAGGAGGCGGAATGGAGTTGAGGATGAGTAGGAGGGAGCTCAATTTATGTTATATGACTACTCTTTTTTAATACTCATTTTTATTTATTTGGCTGTGACCGATCTTAGTTGCAACAGACAAAATCTTTGATCTTCATTTCGCTATGAGGGATCTTTGTTTGCATCACTTGAACTCTTAGTTGCAACACGTGCAATCTAGTTCCCTGACCAGGGATCAAACCCTGGGCCCCTGCACTGGCAGTGTGGAGTCTTAGACACTTGACCACCAAGGAAGTTCCCCAAAACTATTCTTTATCTGCAATTAATTTATTTTCAGTGCTCCACAGGTTAATCTAGTTTACTTGCTACTGTTCCTTACTATTGATTTTAATTGCTCCTCAACAACAGTCTTTTTTATTTCACTGATCTTTGAAAATTCCATGTAACCATATTTAGAGGCATTGCTCACAGCATCTTTTCTCTCTTCCACTCAGCTTCTGTCCTCTAAATGGGCTTCTCTTCCAGCCTCATTTGCTTTTTATTTTTGCTTGTTTTCCCACTGTCTTTGTCCTCCTCGCTCTCCCTTTCTATCTATTTTTATAACCGTCCTCTTGACTCGATCCTCTTCTTTCTTGTTGCAGCTGCAGATTTTTCCAGTTTTCTCTATGTTGGTGCTTGCTGTTGTCACTAAACACTCTTCTTTTCTTCCTGTCTACGTTTTTTTTTCATGCTTTCCTCATTTATCCTCCCCATTCCTGTATCTCTGTTAACTTGGAAGTTTTTAGAAAAGCAAAAAGAATATGAAACTTGAAAGTTTCAAAGTCACAGGAAAACATAACACTCTAGCTTGCCTCAGCAGAGACTGAGTCTCCATTCCTGCAGAATTACATGAACTAATGTAATTAGTTCTCAAAAAGTGAGAGGATATAAGGGAAGCTGCACTGGTTCATATATCATTTAGGTGAGATAGTTTAATATTGAATTAATTGCTCCCATGAGTAGTCATCTTAGATTATTGTCCCTGTAAAAGGAAATTAGGAAGTTTCCACCCTTTATGAGAAGAAGCATAATGATAAGTGTGTCTCACATCAACAGATAAGGTCCGAAAGGAGGAGGTAGTCATTCCGGGTTTATCATTCCAATTCTATCTAGTTTATTTAGACAGTCCTTAAAAGTAGAGGATCCCAGGACTCCCATTTGATTTTTTTAACTAAATGGTATTTATTTATGCTTCACACACACTCACATACATACGTACACACACACGGCCATATCCCAGGAATATCACACTCATTGATGAAAGCCGAAAGCTAAGTAGATAACCAAGTGAATGTGCACCTAGTCTGTTTTATTCTGTAGACTTTATGTTTGAACCATTTTCAGATTTCTGAAACATCCTTAAGGTGTTCGGTGCCACACAGATTTCTATACTATCTTGTATGAAACCTGTTTTTTTTCCAGGGCTGCACATAATCAAGTAAGGGATTCACATATTCCCCTCTTCTTCTCTCTCTTCTATAAGCAATGCTTATTAGGGGACATTCTTACATTCTACCCATATCCCCTGTACTACATAGATGGCTGTCTTGATCCTGAATGTGTATGTGTAAAGTTACACATGTTGTTAAGCACAAAAGTTCTAGTGAAATATTGGCACCCTTAGAAGGAAGTAAGGGAACCTATTGAATTTTTCTGATTTTAGTATACTGTGTTATCCATGAGCCGAGATAACACAAAGATAGTGCTGAATATGACCAACAGCCCATGGAATGGCAGAGTTCCACAATAATGACACTGCCTGCTGCCCTCTCACTCCCACTGCTCCACTGGGAGGATACAGTGACTTTGAAAACAGAAAAGGCAGGCATTTATGATGTCCCCAGGGCACAGGGATGAGGAGGACAGCCTTGTTGGACACAGTTTCCTGCCTCCTGCTGTCATTCAGGGAACATATGGATTTTGAAATGTACAGATCATTAGTTGAATAAAATATTGAACAAGATACAAAACTCTAGTTTCCCCCTGATCTCTGCACCAAGCTTCATGATCTGATGAGCTCCACCTCTCGCATTCTACTCCCACCTTCCACAAAGCCAAGAACCATCATGGAAAACAGTTTTGCTATCATATCACCTCACAGTCGGATGGTCATCCTGTTTCTCTGATTTTGAGAAATTCAAGTCGTTACCTTTGAGGAACAATTAACATCTATTTCCAGTCCATTATCCTTTTTCAGGATACAGTAGGCAGTATTTTATGGGCTTTTAAACAGGATATGGATACCCCATCAAATGTTGGTGGTCTGAGCTACAGCGATGGCACCAGGCAAACTGCCAAAGATGTGGCCAAGTTCAAAACATTCAAAGCTGAACTATATTCCTCTCAAGAACAGTCTAGGCCTGGTAAGGCATACCCAGGCTTTCTGTGGGAAATTTATCATTCATGCCCAAGATGGAAATTACGATTTCTCCACGATGTGTGGGAACCAGAAAGGCACTGAGCATCTGAAATAAAATGAAAACAATTTAGCTCTGTTGAATGTCACCCTCTGTTGTTGATTTCCACACATCTGTGCATTTTCCCTTATACGAGACTTCATGTAAATGTGCTAGTTTTTGAGAAAGATGAAGAAAATCCATAATCAAAATTATCTGGCTCATGGCATTCCTAGTTTCATAGACTCGGTATCTCTCTGAAGGGAGTTACCTCTTCAGCAAGTCCATACTCAGACAGATAACATGTGTGTACATATGTGTGGGTATGTTTCAGAATATGAAAGAGCAAATGTCTCAGCTGGAAAAGTCCCTATTTTTCAAAGACTATCACTTCCATATCATCCTGGTTAACCAGAAGCCAGCACACAAGCTTCGGTGGGGAGAAATACAAAGACCCTCATGCCAGAATGGAGCCAATGCAGCACAGGATTCAGGCCTCTCTTGGAAGCTGGATATGGGGGTGTCCTTCACGTCTCCATTCGCTGCTTGCTCATGAGGCCAAGGTGTGTCTCCTTTCTAAGTCCTGACAATCTGAAAACGATGAGAAATTCATCTCAGCCCCCTTCCCAGATGACAAGCAAGTTGTACATTGTATTCACTCCCACTCTTCCCTGTTTATCTGCCCTGACAGTTCACTGCAGCTCTGTGTAGCTGGGAGCCCAGAGGGCATCCATGACCTTTCTCAAGCTGTTCCCAGCTGTCATCAGTGCCTCTGTGCCTCTTTCATTTTTCTATCTGTTGCTTCTTTCAGGTGCTTCCTCTCTTCTTCATTTCTAGTCTCTCTCTGTGCATCTCTCTTCCTCCTTCAAATCACCAGCATCTTTCAACTGTATCACTTTACAAACTGCTACTTTATTTTCCCCTGCCCTACTTTCCTTTCTTTCATCACTTTTACTTTAGAATTTGTTTGTGTTTTTACTCTTTAATTTTTGGCAAGAGGAGCTCAGTACCTGATACAGTACACTAGTGCTCTCAGAAACGCTGAATGATAAAAAAGAAAAGAAAAACAACAACAAAAACTCGGGTGATGACTTTCCTCTTCGTTTCCACATGCTCCTCATCCTCAAATATCTCACATCTATTTCACTTTTCTCCTCTTCTTTTCTATACTTCCCATCTTTAGCATTATTTCCCTCCACTTATCTGTTATTTTAGATCATTAAATATCACACAGTAGTCAGGATGTGACAGAGTACTGGCCTGTGATGCTTACTACCAGAAATATTCTGCAAGTTCAGGCTTTTGAAAGAAACAACAATATATTATGTTTTATATGTCCATTTGGAAAACTTAAGACATATGGGGGCTTGGCAGAAACATCATCAACTTTAGAGTAGTGCTCAATCATTCCCACAGAGAACATTCTTACAACCTATCGCCGCTTCTAGAAAATGGGTACCGACTCTGATGGAAAATAAATGGGAACAGGATAGCTTTAGAAAATGCTTCCAAGTCTTTTGTAGGAGGCCTAGATTAATAAAAATGGTCAGATTATTGGGGTAGGAAGGGCTATTTTTGCAACACAATATACCATTGAATCATCACCCTTGCAATGTTCAATCTGTAGCTATATGGGTATATTGGAAAGGAAAAAAAAAATCTCTTTCTGATATTCAGGACTTAAAGGTTCAGTTTTGCCTTTTTGAATTTTTTTCTTCCTCTTGTTGGCAGAGAAAACTGTTTCAGATCTCATTTTTTGGTTTAAAAATATTATCTCCAATCCAGAAAGGTTCACTCTAAACCAGAGATGACATTTCTGTGCTATGAAAAAAACAGGAACAAAGATTAGATTCAACTAACTCTTTGGCAATCAATATAGGGAGCTGCTTTGCACCCCTCCCCTTTCCCCCTTCAATACATTTCCCATGAATGCTCTTCTATATTTGGAGAAGAGCTGGAGGTGAGGAAGGCTGTACACAATGAATTGAGTATGTTTTATTAATGTAACCACAGACCTGTGACCATAAATTCAAAATTTTTCCTTAGTTTTCTTTTCCCCATCATTTATTATAATATTTTTCCTTTCAGAGTAATTTTGTATTCTTTTATTGCTTGGATTTTATGAAATTCTACATAACTTGTTTTCATCACATCAAGTGATCAGGAATATTCTTGTCTGAATAGTTTCAGGGCTTTCTCCAGTCACTAATGCTGATTTTCAAACAGATTATGGTCCAGAACTCTCAAAGACCTAGTTATTCTTGAAGTTGTGGCCACTGTCATTGATTATTCTGGTAGTTAAATATTTAGCAGATTGTTATGAATCAGGCACACTAGACAAAGGCATTCCTTAATGATAAGAACCCTGAGAGATTTCTCCTTTGTTCCCAGGATAAGGAAGTAAAATGACAAGCTCATCTCAGCCAGAGCCGTGATGACCAACAGCTCTTGTTGGCACTGTATATGCTGACAGCACTTTCTTGATATTTTTTCCCACTTCTTTTTGTCTTCCTATTTTTCTTTCTGTATTAAAAATGATAGTCATTTTGCTACTAGGTGATGAAGGAGAAAGAAATGCCTGTTTCACAGATAAAAGCAAGGCACTACTTTACAACAACACTGGCTTAGTGTCTTGTATCATCAATCTCTCTGGCTTTATCCATCACCATCACCATTTCATCTCTTGAGGTCCAAGGTTGATGGCAACAAGACAGATATCATTACCTGAATACAAAGAAATGCAGGGAAGAAGCCCTGATTCCAGAACACTGCTGTGCTGACACTCAAACTAAATACCTAGAGACTCATGGTCTTCCAAGAGTGTGCACAAGTGCATTTACTTATTCATTTAAACAAGTACTTATTGAGTCGCCGTTATCCCTGGATTCTTGAAATCGCCCCCTAATCGGTATCTCTGCTTCTGCTGGAGCCCCTTTTCGATCTATTCTCAGCTCAGCACAGAATGATCCTATTAAAACCCCTCAGTCTCTCCTTTTCTTCAGACATTCTTGGCCCACTGCAACTAAAATCATCACTTCCTTACACTGGCCCTATACATGGTCCTCAGTCAACTCTCTGACCCACTTTCAGTCTCTGCTCACTTGCTCCACTCCATCCCAAAGACCTTTCCCCTATTTCTCAAACACCAGCTGAGCTCCCATCTCAGGGCCTTTGCACTTGCCCTTCTCTCTACTTCTAGCACTTTTCCTGAATCTATCCACAGCGAGACCTTTCCTGGCCCTTTTATCTAAAATTGCAGTCCTCCCTTATCCCTTTCCTATGATTTATCATTCTCCTTAACACTTGCCAATGTCTACCATACCGTATAGTTATATTTTAGTTATCTTTTATGTTCCCAACTAAAGTGGCATGAAGGCAGGGATTTTCTTGTTTCTTTGCTATATCTACAATGTCTAGGAAAGTGCTTAGCATAAAACAAAACCTTAATATAAGGTGAATGAATTGGGACAGAGAAGTCAATGGTCAGTAAGACAGGGATGATTGCTGCCCACAGGATATTATAACCCACTGGGACAGACCAACCACATTTAAAGAGACAAGTAGGCAATCATTTCAAACTCTGATAAGCACTATAAACAGCAAACAAAATATTGAGATGAAACACAAAAGGAGGGAAGATGTCATTCAGAATCATTGGTCATGAAAGTCCTTGCTATGAGATGCGAAGCATGAGATAAAGCTGAAACATATTAGAGTAGGTGCTGGAGACAAGGGAGAGTGGTAAGGAGAGAACAGGTGTCTTGAGGCTGGAAAAACGTCGGCATGCTGCAAGAACAGAGAAAACTTGTGGGGCTGGATCTGAGGAGCAATAACGTCATTGCTCACCTTTACGAGGCTTTATTGAGATGCCAGACTCTGTTTTAAAGGCTCTGTCTCAAACTATCTTAACAGCCCTACACAGTAGAGAATATTCTATCATCCATTTCATAGGAAGACATGGGATATACAGCTAGTAAGTGGTAGAACTGGGACTGTAGAACCTAGACTCTGAACACTACCCTCCTGCTGTCTTCCTACACAGCAGAATTCTATGCTTAAACGGAGGTGCTGAGGATCCAAAAATGCATGTGTTTAGTTGTTACAAATCTTCACATGGAATATTTAAAAATCAGGCAATATACTAATTTTTTATGCTGTTCATTTATTTATATATTTTTTTGGAGTTATGTCACAATGTTATTTTGGTTTCTGCTGTACAATGAAGTGAATCAGTTATGTGTATGCTTAGTTGCTCAGTCGTGTCCAACCCTTTGTGATCCAAAAGACTGTAGCCTGCCAGGTTCCTCTGTCCATAGGGATTCTCCAGGCAAGAATACTGGAGCGGGTTGCCATGCCCTCCTTCAGGGGATCTTCCCAACCCAGGGATTGAACCCAGTTCTCCCACATTGCAGGTGGATTCTTTTACGGTCTGAGCCACCAGGAAAGCCCTATATGTATACATATATTCCCCCCTCCCACTCCCGCCCCCATTCCACCCCTCTAGGTCATCACAGAGCAATGAGCTGAGCTCTTTGTGCTTTATAGAGGTTCCTACTAGCTTGCTAGTTTACACATAGTAGTGGGTATATATCAATACTACTCTCCCAATTTTCCCCACCCTCCCTTTCCTCCACCATGTCTACATGTCCATTCTCTACAACTGCATCTCTATTCCTACCCTGGAAATAGGTTCATCTGCATTATTTTTATAGATTCCACATATATGCATTATAATGTAACTAAAATTAATAAGGAATAGTATAAGAATAATAAATTAGGAGTTTGGGATTAACATATACATTGCTATATATAAAATAAACAACCAAGAAAGACCTGCTGTGTAGCACCTGCTGTGTACACAGCACACATATTATTATTATATATTAATATTCCCCTTATTATCTGGTAATAAGGGGAAAAATCTGAAAAAGAAGATACACACACACACATACACACACATATATATATAAATAAAAAACTGACTCACTTTACCATACCACCTGAAACTAAAACATTGTAAATTATATGTCAATAAAAAAGAGTACTGTAAAATCAGTTTAACAAAAATAAATCATGTTATTATTATTTTTACCTCTGAGCCAATGAATATACTATACTATCTTGACCTTACAGAGAAGAAATTGGTATTTTAACTTCTATAAGTTTACAGAGACAAAGAAGCACAGTGTCAAAATGAAAACCTATCTACCCTGAAACAGCACAGGGTATCTGCCCTGGATCAATCCATCGTGCCTGTTACATAGCCAGCACACTGGCAGCTAGCATCTCACACTTTAGATGCGGGGGGCGACGGCACATAGGCACACACAGACCTGCTCAGCCAGCTCCTTGAAAATAACCAAGACTACTATCTGAAAAGAGTTTTTGTGTCTCTGAGAATCCTCAAAGACGCTTTGAAAGACTTGAAGAGAAATGATCTTAACAAAAGAACCAAAAAAAAAAAAAAAGAAACTTGAAAGTGAACAGAAGTTCTGAAGTGTGTGGGGGTGGAGAAAGCTATCTCAGAGAGAAACAGGGAAGGGAGGCTAACTCAAAGCAACCAGGATAGCTTAGTGAGCTAAGGATCTGTGACTTGGTGATTCTGTGCCCCAGGGAGACCACTGCTTGGCAAAGGAAGGATGGAGCTTACTGCGCTGAGATGGTCGGTTTCTGCACTTCCTACTGTGCACAAAGGGCTCGACCCAGCTGGCTAGGGATTTCCATGTCACTTAATCTGTTGTTCTTAGAAAACCAAAGACCTGATCTGTTGGGTCTCCTGGCTGACCAGAAGGGTTCCTTTGTGAGAAATAAAATTACCATGAACTCCACTGAGCCATGTGCTCTGCCAGATTCTATGAGGGCAGCCATCCCTGCTAACTTCTGCCCTCCTGACCAGCCTCACTTCCACCTGTTGGCTTTCCATCACCCCTGCAAGTTCAAGCACAAGCCCCTTTGTTGGCCACCAGGCTTATGCAGTAGTCATTCCTTTTTATCAGTGTTCATTGTTAACTGTAGCAGAAACAAGCTAATAAAAGAAGTATAGGCAGAAAAAGGCCAGGTTTACACAATTAAAATGGAATAAACACCCTGGCTGTACCACAAGGTGCTATAGATACAAAGAGAAAGTCAAAGAAGTGACCTGTTATGTTGATGTTTATTTGTTGGAACAGCTGAGAATTATCTCCTGATCTATTTCACCTTCATAACAGGTGGCCCTTTCTGAGTCCCATGGCACCTGGCTAGAGTGAGTGTGAAATCTTACTCATGCAGAAAACATGAACTTTTGTCTCCTTCTAAGGAAAAAAAAAAGAACAATACAGGTCATATATGATTGGCTCTTCAATTGTAGTCATTTACTGTATTTTAATTTCTCCGTGGGAAAGGCTGTGTCCTTGCCTATTCCTTAGTTTGTGCATCTATAATATACAGAAACTATCAATTGCTCTATTTCCCTTCCTGGAGTTTTTAGGGAAAGCCAGGCAGTAGCAAAAACAAAACCTGAAAAACATGTGAATACACAGGACAAAGTTGCAAATCAAGTTAAAAATATCAGCAGAGAGTAAAGTACAGTTAAGAAAAATGTCACTTGGTTTCAAGAAATCCACGCCTGCAGCTTCTTTGGTTAAGAACCTGTTTGCTAGGCAGTCAGAGGTAAGTACTGTAGAACTGTATTTTCCAACACTGGTGGCAATTTTGCACAAGTCAGAAAAACTTTGGACCGCCATATCACACACAAGCCCTCCTAACACTCAGTACTGGAATTTGTACAGTGGGGCCACTGTGGTCAGTTGGATTCCGATAGGCAAGGTCTTTGGTGCTCCTTTGTCACCAGAGGAGGTGGACTGGTGTTCCAGTAGTGCCAGGGGGTGAAGACTTCTGGGCTAGTAGTCAGGAGGTACCAAGAAGGCAGATAGAAAAAAAGAGGTGTGTGTAGTCAGGGGGGACAACCAGATACCTGCCATTAAGGAAGATCATCAGCACATTGGTCAGAAAAGTTGACATCATTATACTCTTTTACCAGAAAAGCAAGAAGAGAAAGGGATGAGGGACCCTGAAATATCATCTTACTTGAAGTCCCACAGTACTCTTGGTGACTTGAGGACACAGACTCTATGCAAAGGGCTCAGGGTGTGACTTGGACATCTGGCCTCCATAGCAGCCTTATTCATAACTCCACACTGTCATCCTCTGGAAGAGCAGTAGAGCCCCATCCCCATGGGAGATAAGCCATGCTACCCCAAAGAGAGATGGAAGTTGGCTTCCTCTCCAAGCACTCTGGGGTCAGAAGAGGCTTCGGCTGAGGGGCCTTGCCCTCAAACTGCTGACACCTCTCCTCACATTTTTCTCTTTTGAATCAGAGTTACCACAGGAGAACCCTACAGGGTCATGGTTGTCATAAAAAGCACCCTAGCATGACCTACCTGGTTATGTGGTCTGACAGGCTGTCTGTGTGCCTTCACTATTTCCTCAAAAGACATGCCTTATTACAAAGCGACTGCCAGAAAGAAAAGAAAACATCTGCAATTTGAATAAAGAATGGGGAAATCGCAACCTAAGAAGCCCATCAAAATAGACACTGTCAATGGTCACAGACTGAAAAAAAAAAATGTAAATGAATCAACAGGTAAAATGAATTGACAGTCATGGACATACACCAGCCACCTCCACTCGTTCCACTCGTGAAAGCACTGTGTATACAGACATTTAAGTGTCATTAGCAGTATTTATGAATCCCTCCCATATGCAGGGTTTTACTTTGCAGATCAAGTGAAGTAAGGAGAGAGTAAGAGAGACATGCTGAGACTCCATGCTGCTGGAAGAAAAAAACCCTCATTTGTATTCCTAAGCCCTTTGCCATGAATTGCTGATGTCCCCAAACAAAAAGAAAGCTCGTGGTTTCTGTTCTGGTAGATTAAAAAGCCCTTTAGTTTAACAGCAAAGCATCTGTCTACCTTGTTATACATATGGCATCTAATCGGAATGCAGAATGCTAAGGCAGAAGGGAGTGAAGAAAGTGAAAATATTGGGGTGGGAAGCAAAGGAAGGTATTAAAAATAAGATTTAGGGAGTAAATTAAGGCAAGAAATTCTATAAAAGAAAGAGCGGGCATAGGAAATAGGACTCAGGAAGGTAAGCGAAAACTAATGTCAGGATGAGGTGCACAGAAGGACAGGGAAAAATGTGTAAAAGTGAAATGAAGTTGGATGAAGACAGGGGAAGAGAAAGATAGCCCGGCAGCAGATGGAGAGCAGCTGGGGAGAAGGAGAAAGGCTCTGATCGATCGCATAGTCTGCAGGAGCTCAGTCCTGGGGTCGTGATGATCTTTTCAATGGACTGAACTCCGCTCTGGGGGGTTAGGATCCTGGCAGAACCATTTGATTGAATCACGATTTTTCAATTGATCACTTCATGTCAGCCATCTTTGCTGCTATGAGTCATCACCCCCCAGAACCCTGCACAAAAGACACCATTCTGTCTTGAGAACTTTGGTGACATTAATTATTTTTTAAAGAGTCTATTAAAACTTGGACAGCTTCTGTTGACATTCCTCAAGGAGAGAAATGCCCTAGATACGAATAGCTGCTCTGTGATAACATGATGATAGAAAAAAAAAAAAAAAGTGAAGTAGAAAAAAGGAGGCCTGGGAGACTATGAATCCATTTCTTCAAGAGCAGAACTAAATCATAGGTTTATTAAGAATTATATGGATGCTGGTGTGGTTGTTTGGTGTCCACTTGCCCAGTCATCTTGGGATCTTAAACAGCTCATCTTTAATTCTGCGACATACAATTTCCTATGGAGATGAAGGTCTTTGGGGTGGAATGACAGGCAGCTACTCCAAGTATGCCTTGAAGTCTTTACGCCTGTACACTCGATCACAATCTAACCAGAGTTAGGGAGACAAGATCCTCTTTCAGCTAAGACTCTTCCTCAGAGCATAGGCTCTGTTTTCTCTCCCCATTAAAAAAAAAAAATATATATATATATATGTTTATATATATATATATATATATATATTCTGCCTGGGTAGGAGGAGCTGGCTACAGCCCAATGGAGCGGATTATTCACCAATTTCAATTATCTGCACTAACGCTCCCCTTCATTGGTGAAGGTAATTGAGAGTTAAATGTATTTACCAGGACAGGGCTGTAAAGCTGAAACAAATTTACAGGTGTGATGCGGAAATGAAAAAGTAGAAAAAGCACTGGTCTAGACAGTGCTTTTTGAAAACATATTTCACATAACTCTGGGAAGATTGCTAGGTCCTGAGGGGAGGGGAGGTATTTCAGAAGAGCTATTAGAAGTGCTATTAGGTTTTCAGAGATTTTGGTGGTTATTGAACTTTTTGTATTTTAAGTGAGGATGAGGGTATTATCTCTGAATCCAATTCCTTTGTCTCCTTCTATTTCCAAAGGCACTCTGGTCTTCATCCTGCCGTGG
Organism: Bison bison bison; assembly: GCF_000754665.1. Taxonomy (NCBI): domain Eukaryota; kingdom Metazoa; phylum Chordata; class Mammalia; order Artiodactyla; family Bovidae; genus Bison; species Bison bison. The sequence goes on from NW_011494787.1 coordinate 8,320,824, forward strand.
AGCATTGCTCCCAGGAGCAATCTAGCATCCCTGTGGAAAGTGGCCGACCTAAATGTGGCTCTCCAAAGACAAAAATTTTATTCTGGGTATTTTACGATGACCCAGATATGGTATAATATAAAATAGAGAGAATATATTACTGTGGGTCCCATAATGTCTATTTCAAAGCTTCCTAACCTAATATCTACTTATAGTGTTGTTATTTTTAGGTCCTGCCTCTCCCTTTACAAGGACTAATGACCATAGGGTAGCATACACATCTCGCCTTTTACATTAACACTCTGAATAAGAAGCCAAAAGTTTTGTTTCTCTTTTTTTTTTTTAAGTACACAGATGGCATCTATTTTCAAAAATACTAAAATCATTGGGTTTATAACTTCTTGAAATGCCAATTAGTTTGATGATACAAATATAAATCTACACAAGCATAAATTCATCAAAATTATAACTCCTGATTTGCAGCAGGACAATTTCCTGTTGCTGCTGATCATGATGAAACAAACCACATGTCTTTTCCTCTCAGAGCCTTTGCACATACTCTGGGTGCCTCCACCCAGCATATGGTTGGCTCCTTCATATCCCCCTGGATCTCAGCTTAAAGCTCACCTCCTCAGTGAGGCCTTCCTTGATTCCTCTGCTACAAGGATATTACTTCAGAATTCTATTTATTCTTTATAATAGTACTATAAAGTACTATGTAGTACTTAAAGTATATAGTAATTCATAGTTCTATAGTACTGTTTCTAATTATCTTATTTATTTGTTTGTTTAAAAGGGGCCTGTCCTTGTGAATAGATATATCTACCCCAGTGTCCACAGCAGTATTATTCACAATAGCCAGGACATAGAAGCACCTTAAATGTCCATCAACAGATGAATGAATAAAGAAAATGTGTTACATATATACAATGAAATACGACTCAGTCATACAAAATAATAATGCCATTTGCGGCAATATTGATAGACTCAGAGATGATCATACTCAGTAAAGCAAGCCAGACAAAGACAAATAGCATATGATACTGCTTATATGTAGAATCTAAAAAAAAATGATACAAATGAACTTATATACAAAACAAAAATAGACCCACAGACATAAGGAATTAATAGTTACCAAAGGAGAAGTGGGGGATAGATTAGGAGTTTGGAATAACATACACACACTACTCTATATAACACAGATAATCAACAAGCACCCACTGTATACCACAGGGAACGATACTCAGTATTTTGTCATAACCTATAAGGGGAAATAATCTGAAAACATACATATATATGTAAAACTGAATCACGTTGTCATACAGCTAGAAGTAACACAATATTGTAAATCAATTACATTTCAATAAAAAATTAAATTAAAAAATAATAAAATGGGTCTGTCTTCACAACAAGACTGTAAACCCATTGAAATAGGCATCATGTTTTTCATGTACACTCTTTCTTCCCTACTGCTAGCAATGAGCCTGTCCTGGGACATAGTACATGCATAACTAATGCTGAATGAAATTAATACATGAAGAAAAGATGTCTGGGTTTTTGTTGCGGTTGGTGGATGCCCCTTTCACCAACACATCACTCTGAATCCTTTCAATAATTACATGTCCTAGGTTTTATAAAGGAAAGAAAAAACTCTTCACTTTCATAAATACTTAAAATATTTTGTTCCTCTAGTACTACTGCCAATAATAGTGAAAATTGTTGTGACACACCTATATTGCATGCATTCATTTATCCAATACTCACAACAAATCTGTAAGGAAGTACTTTTATTACTTTACTTTACATGTAAGGACAAGAGAGCTAGTACGGTTAAGGAATTTGCCCTTACCAGCTGTTAACAAATGACAAGATAGATTCACAACTCGGAGAAGGCAATGGTACCCCACTCCAGTGCTCCTGCCTGGAAAATCCCATGGATGGAGGAGCCTGGTGGGCTGCAGTCCATGGGATCACGAAGAGTCAGACACGACTGAGCGACTACACTTTCACTTTTCACTTTCATGAATTGGAGAGGGAAATGGCAACCCACTCCAGTGTTCTTGCCTGGAGAATCCCAGGGACAGGGGTGCCTGGTGGGCTGCCATCTATGGGGGCACACAGAGTTGGACAAGACTGAGGTGACTTAGCAGCAGCAGCACACTCAAAACTCAAGTCTATTTGATGTCAAAACTCTCATCATTCATTTACTCATATATATTTAAGTCTCATTCATGTGAGAATTATGAACTATTTATTTTTAATTCATATATATATTTCAGTTCAGTTCAGTTCAGTCACTCAGTCGTTTCCGAGTCGCTCAGTCGTTTCCGACTCTTTGCAATCCCATGAATCGCAGCACACCAGGCCTCCCTGTCCATCACCAACACCCAGAGTT
>NW_011494787.1:8323297-8387553 GCF_000754665.1 Bison bison bison
CTCAAACTCATGTCCATCGAGTCGGTGATGCCATCCAGCCATCTCATCCTCTGTTGTCCCCTTCTCCTCCTGCCCTCAATCCCTCCCAGAATCAGGGTCTTTTCCAATAAGTCAACTCTTCGCATGAGGTGGCCAAAGTACTGGAGTTTCAGCTTCAGCATCAAATCTTCCAATGAACACCCAAAACTGATCTCCTTTAGGATAGACTGGTTGGATCTCCTTGCAATCCAAGGAACTCTCAAGAGTCTTCTCCAACACCACAGTTTAAAAGCATCAATTCTTTGGTGCTCAGCTTTCTTCACAGTCCAACTCTCCATCTCACATCTATACATGACCACTGGAAAAACCATAGCCTTGACTAGATGAACCTTTGTTAGAAAGGTAATATATCTGATTTTCAATATGATATCTAGTTTGGTCATAACTTTCCTTCCAAGGAGTAAGCGTCTTTTAATGTCATGGCTGCAATCACCATCTGCAGTGATTTTGGAGCCCCCAAAAATAAAGTTTGACACTGTTTCCACTGTTTCCCCATCTATTTCCCATGAAGTGATGGGACCAGATGCCATGATCTTCATTTTCTGAATGCTGAGCTTTAAGCCAACTTTTTCACTCTCCTCTTTCACTTTCATCAAGAGGCTTTTGAGTTCCTCTTCACTTTCTGCCATAAGGGTGGTATCATCTGCATATCTGAGGTTATTGATATTTCTCCAAGCAATCTTGATTCCAGATGGAGAAGCTCTTTACAGTCAGCAAAAACTAGACCAGGAGCTGACTGTGGCTCAGATCATGAACTCCTTATTGCCAAATTCAGACTTAAATTGAAGAAAGTGGGGAAAACCACTAGAACATTCAGGTATGACCTAAATTAAATCCCTTATGATGATACAGAGGAAGTGAGAAATAGATTTAAGGGACTAGATATGATAGACAGAGTGCCTGATGAACTATGGAATGAGGTTCGTGACATTGTAAGGGAGACAGGGATCAAGACCATCCCCATGGAAAAGAAATGCAAAAAAGCAAAATGGCTGTCTGAGGAGGCCTTACAAATAGCTGTGAAAAGAGAAGCAAAAAGCAAAGGACAAAAGGAAAGATAAAGGCATCTGAATGCAGAGTTCCAAAGAATAGCAAGGAGAGATAAGAAAGCCTTCCTCAGTGATCAATGCAAAGAAATAGAGGAAAACAACAGAATGGGAAAGACTAGAGATCTCAAGAAAATTAGAGATACCGAGGGAACACTTCATGCAAAGATGGGCTCGATAAAGGACAGAAATAGTATGGACCTAACAGAAGCAGAAGATATTAAGAAAAGGTGGCAAGTATACACAGAAGAACTGTACAAAAAAGAGCTTCATGACCCAGATAATCACAACGGTGTGATCACTCACCTAGAGCCAGACATCCTGGAATGTGAGGTCAAGTGGGCCTTAGAAAGTATCACTACGAACAAAGCTAGTGGAGGAGATGGAATCCCAGTACAGCATTTCAAATCCTGAAAGATGATGCTATAAAAGTGCTGCACTCAATACACCAGCGAATTTGGAAAACTCAGCAGTGGCCACAGGACTGGAAAAGGTCAGTTTTCATTCCAATCCCTAAGAAAGGCAATGCCAAAGAATGCTCAAACTATGGCACAATTGCACTCATCTCACACGCCAGTAAAGTAACACTCAAAATTCTCCAAGCCAGCCTTCAGCAGTACGTGAACTGTGAACTTCCAGATGTTCAAGCTGGTATTAGAGAAGGCAGAGGAACCAGAGATCAAATTGCCAACATCCACTGGTTCATCAAAAAAGCAAGAGTTCCAGAAAAACATCTATTTCTGCTTTATTGACTACGCCAAAGCCTTTGACTGTGTGGATCACAATAAGCTGTGGAAAATTCTGAAAGAGATGGGAATACCAGACCACCTGACCTGCCTCTTGAGAAATCTGTATGCACGTCAGGAAGCAACAGTTAGAACTGAACATGGAACAACAGACTGGTTCCAAATAGGAAAAGGAGTACGTCGAGGCTGTATATATATTTATTCACATATATAATTCTCATAGAACCTGTAGTCTCATAGAAACTGCTCTACTGAATTTGTAGAATCCTGGAAACTTTTAATGAGCTAATTAATTACAAAAATTAAGTAAATCTAACTGATTGCTAGCCCATTCACAGGCTCTGAGAAAAATATCAAAAGATTTTTCTTGGGCACTAGGTTTCCATTGGGCTTACTTATCAAAAACTCTGCACCTCAAAATGTTATCTTTATTAGCATGATTGGATCTTATGGTGCATTTCCTTGCAATTTCATCTGCTGAACAACATAACATTTTTGACAAGTTAAATTATATTTTCCCATCTAGAATATAGAAATTGAAATATTTACCAGCCATCGAACTCTCAGAAATTGAATGAGAGGGCTCATGTCCTGGATTTCTTTCTATGGTGTCTCATGCAGGGCACGCCATAGACTGTACACATAGAAGCAGTGGAAGTGTTTGCAGAACAGAATTTCTGTAAGGAGGGATTCATGTCATAGTAGGATTCCACAGTAAGCCTATTTAAGACTGAAAATATTTACCCTGTCTAATCAACCAAAGGATTGAGGATGATTTTCTTTTTTTATCCACACCTATTTCTACTAGGAGAGGCACCTCTATCATTTGGATTTATCTCAGCAAGTAATAAGATAAATGAAGATCTGACAAACTGAATGTGGTGAAATCACACCAAATAGCCCATCAGAATAATATGGCCTGAAATTTTGTTTTGCACAATAGTTTCTATCTTTGCCTAAATTATCAACAATTTCACATATTGGATGACTGGAAGAAACTGAAGTCCTACAACTGTCCTGCTGTTCAAATTAACTGATACAGTCGTTGTAATAATTGCCTCTATCCCGAATGTGGTTTTGCAAACATTCTTATCAAAAATAAATGACAACTAATGACAACAACAAAGACCCAAATCCGATGTTTAAAAAATATATTCTCAATATCAATGCATGCATGTGTATGCATTTTAAAACTATTACAGAATGGTACTTAATTCTTGCATAAATGGTACTGTTGCTTACCTAAAAAAATACATAAATAAATTGCAAAGTAATTATGATTAATACAGTGATCTGAATAACACAGTGATCTAGACAGTTCAAAGCAATGGCTTACACTTTTTCTGAGAAGTAGTTTTTAAATAATAAAGTTTTTAGAATTTAGTTTATTTCAACCCACCTTTTACAAGAAAAAACAATTCTTTTTTTTATTTGGAAAACATTGCAATCAACTGGAAGATGAAATCTTTCCAAATGAAGAAACAATCAAATTTCAGAGCTTTAGAATAGTGTAAGCTAAAAAACAAGAAGGGCTTATATGTAGGATGGCTGTGAGCTACTAAATATTAAATACATTTACCTTACACTAAAAAAGGGAAAAAAAAAAGGTGTTACTTATATTACTCAATTGTTTTGAACTTACTGCTTTTTAACCTAACATTTTTTTTCATTTGTTTGTTTGTATTTCAATACTGAATTGGATCCCTCTCTACACTTCAGTGATCAGAACAATTGAAATATTTGTATGCATATGAATCAGAAGACACAGCTAATGGAAAAAAAAAAAAAAAACTCTTCTAGTAAGAAACAATGGAGGAGCTGTTGAAAAATGCTGGCAATTAGTGTTTTCCTTTGTTGCTAGATTTTATGACCTATGTGATTGAAGATAAATACTGTATGCTCATTCATTTAACATTTTGAAGCACCTACTCTGGTCCACATGGACTCAGTACTCCACCTGGGGATTTCATTTCACCATGCTTACTTTAATCAACATTGTAGCAGGGGAGAAAAAAAAGAAAAAGAGAGCTCTGGAAGTAGAGCTAAAATGAATTATTTGAGGGCAAACATATTTCTAACTTCAGAATCTCTATCTTTCTTTTGAAATGTCCAAAGCGAATGGTATATTGATTTTTTACAGCATACCCTGCACTTTTCACTGATTGGTATCAAGGTTGTGGAGGCATCTGTTAAGTGAGCTCAAAATTCTCTTCTACGTGTAAACAAAATCCACAGTTTTAATCAAATTTAATGTACTCTGGCCTATATGTGTCTTGTGAAAGTCACAGCGGTCTATGTAACAGAATTGAAAGCATACGTTACAAAAACCCTCACTTTTCAGATCTCTTGAAAGCAGAGATTATCAGAGGTAGTGTCGGTATGTTCTTTTAAGTCACCTCTGAAGAGGCAACAGGGGCATGGGGAATGAGATTTGCATTTCAGAGCTGGAACCAACATCGGTTACAAAGATACGATGAATTACAAAATATCTATATCTGAAGGACAATGAGATCCTGGGCACAGGAGTTTATTTCCTATGGTAAAGAGCAGGGGTTTCAGGTATTCATATCTCTAGGTCCCATCTCAAAAAGCTCCCAATAAGGGGGTAAAAATGCTACTCGCATACTGATGAATTCTCCTCGTCCAAAAATGAGCCGGCCCTACCCCAAAGGAAACCTGTGAATGACATCCAAGAAGAACCACACTTGTATGCTCCTCAAATTCTGGAAGTGCTAATTTAATGTACCGTATCACCAAATATGCTTTACGAGTAAACTTGATACTATGAAGAAAACTTTTCAGTACAATTACCTTTAGGCCATTTATTAAAAAGTACGGTACCTATTTAGTATACATCATAAACTTTCCCTAAAAATTTTTACTAACAAAAACGTCTATTGACCTGAACAGGAGAATGGCCAAGTATTGTCACCAGGATTATATAGGGAGGATCTGTGAAAAGAATATTAAGTACTCATGTAAGGGAAAGGGATTTTGGAGTCTGTTCAAGAAAGATGGGAATATGGCATAGAATTAGAGCAAAGATAAGCATTCTGTATTAATTTTTTATGTAACCCAAGGCAAGAGGTGAATACTTATATGAATCTCAGCTTTCTTATCTGTTAGTTTTGGGTGATAATCCAACAGCTCAACAGTTACAGTGAGAAGCAGTTTGTTAGTCCCTAATTATTTTATACAGTAATGTTTCCTACACAGGAAGGTATTTAAAAGGTATTCAAAATATATATTTTTATTAATTGCTAAGCTAACCCTGATGCTGAGAAAGATTGAAGGCAGGAGGAGAAGGGGACAACCGAGGATGAGATGGTTGGATGGCATCACTGACTCAATGGACATGAATATGAGTAAACTCTGGGAGTTGGTGATGGACAGGTAAGCCTGGTATGCTGCAGTCCATAGGGTCACAAAGAGTTGGACACGACTGAGTGAACTGAACTGAAGCTAACCCTATGATCTATTGAGTATATTAGAGAACAGTGTTTCCATAATATCTCTTTTTCCACTACAAATAGCTTACTAGCCATTTGGTACTGAAGGAGTAGCCTAGACACCAAGCAGTTGGCTGTAACATCACTTCAGAGCACAGCTATTAAGCTGTCGTGATCATGTCTTAGTCAGAGAAGAGTAAAATGGGAAACAGCACAACTTCTTCCCATTATCCAAAGGAACAGAATGGCCTTATCTTTATAAATCTGCTAAAGAATCTAACTACCTTTTGGTATAAGTAACAGTTATTTCATACTACTCTCACTTTTCTACATACAGAAATTAATATTGAGAGACTCTTAACATACCATAGGGCACACACACATATGCACATGTGTGCACATCCATACAAACATGTATGTGCCTATCAAGGTCAAGTTAAGGTGTTTTTTTTTTTAATACTGATATTTGTATTATTTCATATTTTGCTTTGTGTCTCTCCTTTTCCCCCCACTGAAGTGTAAGCTTTGCAAAGGCTTTAAGGAGATCTGAATTTATCTGTTCATTTCTATACAGCCATATGTATATGCATCTATAAACATGTATCCTCAATTAGCACACTGGGCTTCTTTGTATTATCTTCTCTCATTTTCAGGTCCTTGAGAACAGAGATTATAACTTTTTCAATTACTCAAATCCAGAGCCTAGCATATATATATACACACAAACACATACACACACACACACACACACACATATATATATATATATACACACACATCCCCTTCAGGGATCACTGCCTTGTCATGGCGAAGGGACTTGTGTAACTCAGTGAAGCTATGAGCCATGCCGTGCAGGGCCACCCAAGACGGATGGGTCATAGCAGACAGTTCTGACAAAACATGATCCGCTGGAGGAGGGAATGGCAAACCACCCCAGTATACTTGCCGTGAGAACCTCATGAACTGTATAAAAGGCCAAAACTATGTAACACCAAAATATGAGTCCCTCAGGTCTGAAGGTGTCTAATACGCTTGTGGGAAGAGTGGGAAAGAATTACCGATAGCCCCAGAATGAATGAATGAAGTGGCCAAAAATATGTGACACCAAAACATGAGTCCCTCAGGTCTGAAGGTGTCTAATACGCTTGTGGAAGAGTGGGAAAGAATTACCAATAGCCCCAGAATGAATGAAGTGGCTGGTCAAAGTGGATATGATGTTCAGTGTGGTTGTGTCTGGTGATGAAAGTAAAATCTGATGTGGCAAAGAACAGTATTGTATAGGAACTAGGAATGTTAGGCCCATGAATCAAGGAAAATTGGATGTGGTCAATCAGGAGGTGTTAAGAATAAACATGGACATTCTAGGAATCAGTGAACTAAAATGGATGGAAATAGGTAAATTTAATTCAGATGACCATTATATCTACTATTGTGGATAAAAATCTCATAGAAGAAATGGAGTAGCTCTCGTAATCAACAAAAGAGTCGGAAATATAGTACTTGGGTGCAACCTCAAAAATGACAGAACGCTCTTGGTTCGTTTCCAAGGCAAGCCATTCAACATCACAGTAATCCAAGTCTATGCCCCTACCACCAATGCTGAAGAACCTGAAGTTAATCAGTTCTATGAAGACCTAGAAGACCTCGAAGACCTCCTAGAACTAACACCTAAAAAAAATGTTCTGTTCATCATCGGGGATTGGAATGCAAAAGTAAGAAGTCAATATATACCTGGAGTAACAGGCAAGTTTGAACTTGGAGAACAAAATGAAGCAGGGAAAAGGTTAATTTAATTCTGCCGAAAGAATGCACTAATCATAGCATTAGTTTGCAAGAACACAAGAGACGACTTTACACATGCACATCACCAAATAGTCAACACCGAAATCAAACTGATTACATTCTTTGTAGCTGAAGATGGAGAAGCTTTATACAGTCAACAAAAACAAGACCAAGAACTGACTATGGCTCAGATCATCAGCTTCTCATAGCAAAGTTCAGGCTTAAACTAAAGAAAACTGCAAAAAACAATAGGCCAGCCAGACATGACTTAAATCAAATCCCGTATGAATTTGCAGTAGAGGTAACAAATAGATTCAAGGGACTAGATCTAATTAACAGTGTGCCTGAAGAACAAACAGAGTCATTCCAAAGGAAAAGAAAAGCAAGAAGGCAAAGTTTATCTGAGGAGGCTTTACAAATAGCAGGAGAAAGAAGAGAAGCAAAAAGCAAGGCAGTGAGGGAAAGGTACATCCAATTAAACATGGAGTTCCAAAAAAGAACTAAAAGATATAAGAAGGCCTTCTTCAATGAACGATGCTTAGTAATAGAAGAAAACAACAGAAAGGAAAAGACTAGAGATCTCTTCAGGAAAATTGGAAACATCAAGTGAGCATTCTGCCCAAAGATATGCACAATAAAGGATAAAAATGATAGAGATCTAGTAGACGCCAAAGACATCAAGAAGAGATGGAAAGAATACATGGAAGAACTGTATAAAGAAGATCTTAATGAACTGGATTACTATGATGATGTGATTAGTCACCCAGAGCCAGACATTCTGAAGAGTGAAGTCAAGTGGGCCTTAAGAAGCACTGCTCTAAAAAAAAGCTAGTGGATGCAATGCAATTCCAGCAGAACTATTCAAATCCCTAAAGGATGATGCCATCAAGGTTTTGCACTCATTATGTCAGAAAATCTGGAACACCCAGCAGTGGCCACAGGACTAGAAATGGTCAATCCTCATCCCAATTCCCAAAAACGGTAGTCCCAGAGAATGTGCTAACCACTGGGCAATTATACTCATCTCCCATAACAGTAAGGTCATGCTTAAAATCTTTCATGCTAGGCTTCAGCATTATGTGAACCAAGAATTTCCAGATGTCCAAGCTGAGTTTAGAAAATGAAAAAGAAGCAGAGATCAAATTGCCAACATCTGCTGGATTATAGAGAAAGCAAGGGAATTTCAGGGAAAAAAAATCTATCTCTGTTTCATAGACTTTGCTAAAGCCTTTGACTGTGTGGATCATGACAAACTGTGGAAAGCTCTTAGAGAGATGGGAATAACAGACCATCTTACCTGTCTCCTGAGACACCTGTATGTGGGTCACGAAGAAACAGTTAGAACACTTTATGGAACAACTGATTGGTTCAAGATTGAAAAAGGAGTATTGAGACAGCTTCTAGTGTCAACCTTTTTGTTTAACCTATATGCTGAGCACATCATGAGAAATGCCGGGCTGGTGAGTTACAAGCCAGAATCAAGATAGGCGGGAGAAACATCAACAACCTCAGAAATGCAGATGATACCATTCTAATGGCAGAAAGTGAAGAGGAACTAAAGAGACTTGATGAGGGTGAAGGGGGAGAGTGAAAGAGCCAGTTTAAGACTAAATACTAAAAAAATAAAATAAAATAAAATAAGATCATGGCATCCACCCCAATTACTGCATGGCAAATAGAAGGGGAAAAGATGCACGGCTGAGCGACTGAACTGAACTGAGTGACAGATTTCTTTTTCTTGGGCTCCAAAATCACCATGGATGGTGACTGCAGCCATGAAATCAGAAGACAATTGCTTCTTGGCAGGAAAGCCATGAGGGGAAGGACTGATGAATCACAGAGCATATATAGCTGGTCCTCCATATCAAAGAGTTCTGCATTTGTGGATTTAACTAACATGGATAATCCAAGGATACAGAACCCAAGGATACAGAGGGTCAACTATTCTAAGTTAGGATATATATGAACTTGAACATCAGCAGAGTTTGTTATCTGCAGGGGGTCTTGGAACCAATATTCCATGGATACCAACAGATGACTGTAATATAAATTGAATGGAAATAAGCTGTTGATATTCTAATGAGAAATGTATGGTGATAACTACTGAAATTGATATCAGAAAATCCTAAGTTCCATGGTTCCTAATTAGTCATAAAATTCCTGGAATAAAGGGCAAGTTAAGATGTAATTTAATACATTATAACCTGAAGGTCTGAGGATTCACTTTCTCAGTGGGACAGTGTTCTTAATGTACTGGATCAGATTTGTCTATATACTTTTCTCCTGATCCTATATAAGAATTTCTCCAATTGATAAACATAGGAGAATGAATAGTAAATGAGGGGAATCTGCTGTACCACCAGGCCAGAGGCATGGTATCTCTGACTAAAACATCAGGAAGCTTTTATAAATTGAAAAAAAAAAATCACTTATGCCTTTTAAGAGTAAAGAGGTTAGGAGTCAGATCTCCCACTTCTTTTTAGTGTTTAAATTATGGGTGATAAAGCTCTTAGATCAATAAGAGTTACTCTGGTTGTAATGAATTGCATATTTTTCTGTTCTTGACTCAAGTTGGCTTACTCTGTTTACACTGGTGACTGGTGTTAAGGTCTAGGGAAAAATTCTAAATTCTTAAGTATATTTGTCTACACGTTGGGCTCCTTCATCATTGGTTGACACATGTCACTGCCTATTACATTGATATTTGGCATGAGTCTAACACTCATTCTTTCTACAGTACAATATAGTATTTGGAGAAAAAGGCTAGGACTTAGTACACACGTGCTGTATAAGAATAGCATAGCTTGGATTTTTTTGCTATTGTTACAAAAAGCTATCATTCTTCTATGTTCTGGTACACATACAAAGAGCTTATTCTCTTTAAATAATGTGGAGAGACCCACATTTATATTTCACACTCATAATACTAGGACCAACATGCCTAGCCTTGTGCTAGTCACTAGGGATAAAAGATGACAAGACAATTCCGTTGTTTTCAGAGAGCTCACATGTCATAAAAACTTCAGTGAATTCTTAAAATGGTTTCCAAGGTCTAATCTAAGAATAGGAGTTCAGGGAGAACAAAACCGCAAGTGAGGATGTTCTAACCCTATTAATATTTAAATGGCAGGAATCATTTTAACAAATTCATTAAGACAAAAATGATCTTATACTTCTCAACCCCACCCTCACCCCCATTGTCAAGCTCTGCTTTTATGGAGCCACTAGCAAGGAAAACTGCTTGAGAAATGGCAGGACTGGAAGAAGTTGAGAAGCTTTTCTCTTTTTCTTAGGGGGCTTTAGAAATTCAGAAAGAGGGTTAGGGGTGGCAAAGAATGGTTTTAATACTGAGGGTTCTATAACAAGGATAAAAAGAGTACAGTACAGCTGCCTTGGGGAAAATGTGGTCTCTGACTGGGACACCCTGTTCCTGAAAGGAATGCCTTCCAAGCATAATTGCAAGGAATAAACAAAAACTAATAATTTATTAAATTCACTGTATACCTCCTAGTATAGGTGAAGCTCTGTGATGCTAAATGCTTACATGTATGTTCTATCATGCAATTCTTACAATGATCATATTGTATAAATAATATTATTTTACCATTTTCTAAAAATGCGAAAACTGTGGCTTATATTGAAAACTAATTATTTGGGATTCATCTTCATCTGATTCTTAAAGATAAGATTTTTTAACCATTTGGTGATTTGGAAACCACTCTCTGGTATCCTAAAGAATAAGGCAGGCATTCAACATATTTCGTAGATGCCCAGGAAATCCACGCCTTTCCAGGTACTTGCACAATTTCTGGGATGATGAGGTAGTGACTGTTACCCCCTTGTGAACTAGCTTTAACTTGGTAACTATATTCTGATAGGTGATGGAGTTCTTTTTTTTTTTTCCCCTACCATGACAGAACATCATGTCAACATTAGAGGTTCAATATTTGCTGAGGCATGCAGTAAACCCACAGCGACAAAAGCTGTTCTTGTGGAAGGAAAATAAACAATCTGAGCAGGCCTCATGAAATGTGAAAATGGAATAGTGGGATTTTTTTTAAAGACACTTTCTTTTAGCCTGCGATACACATGAGAGCAATTCATCCTCACGTGGAACCAGGGATGGATGCAAACTTCCCCTCCCTCTGAGACAAGTCTGACATCCATCTACGAAGACCTTAAGGCCTCCCTGTCATTGCCAGGCTGTTAGCAGAGGAGCTTCTCAAGGCTGATTGCAGCCACCAGATCCCACGGTGCCACCAAACCAAGCCTTTGCAGGACCTTGAGAGGCTTTCTTCTGCCCAAGTTGCCCCCAGGGCCTATAAGAGAGCAAGCCCAGGACTCAGAGCCCCAGGGGCTGGAAGGGAATTTCATCTTTCCAGCTAGCCTGTTAGCTGAAAGATGACAGCTCCTCCTCTTTTCTGTTATTCTCATGTTGCTGTTAAGCTCAAGTCACCAGAGGAAGACAAATTTATATCTCCCCCCTCATGCTCTGTGAATTTTAAATGAGTGGATGGTCTCCTCATAGTCTCCTTCTTAAATATCAGCTTATTTAAGAGAATCAAAAAGACTGTGGGCCAGTATGCCCTTACAGTGATATACTAATAAGAGCAGAGAGTTATACATTCACAGAATTCTGATGTGAGAGAATCTGCGGACAAACCACCTGAACATGTCCAGTCTCATCTGATCTCAGAAGCTAAGCAGGGTTGGGCCTGGTTAGTACTTGAGTGGGAGACAGAAGTTCCTCAGAATAACACCAAGGTCAGAAAACATGGAGGAAAGATGGAAAAGAGTAATAGATTAAAATATATAAATACATTATCTCTTATAAAAGTAAAATGCAAATAAGAAACTTGAAAAACAAACAAACAAACAGGTGCACAGACCAACTTTTAAAAAAATACCCAAAGCAAATTATTTGTCAAGAAATATAAATTAAAAGAAGATGATCATTTTGTCCATTAAAGTAACAAAGATAAAAGCAAATGGTTTTCCTAACATTAATGTGGGTGTTGCCAGAGTTGTAAATTGGTACAGACTCTGAGGCAGATGTGGAGGTACTTATCAAAAGTTTTAAAGATAGGTGAAACGATTTGATAGAATAATGGTTATTTCTAAGAATTTATAATAAAGAAGCAATGAAAAATGCCCACAAAGAACTAGTTGTGGAAATGTTCACTCAAGTTTGTTTATAATTGTGGGGTGGGGAGGGGGTGGTCGTCAACCTAAATGTCAAATAATAGGGGGTTGATTACATTTTCTAGAAATCCTTCAACAGAATGCTTGGCAGATTTTAAAAATAGTGCTGTGGAAGTTTAACTAGACACATACAATTAGGTTATGGTGATAACACAATATTAAATGGAAAAATTCCTTTGCAAAATGATGTATAGGCTAATCGACCATGTGTGCTAAGTTGCTTCAGTTGTATCTGATTCTTTTCAACCCTATAGACTAGCCAGCCAGGCTCTTCTGTCCATGAGATTCTCCAGGTAAGAATATTGGAATGGGTTGCCATGCCCTCCTCCAGGGGATCTTCCCAACCCAGGGATCAAGCCCATGTCTCTTATGCCTCCTGCATTGGCGGGTGTGTTATTTATCACTGTCACCATCTGGGAGCCCCCAATTCACCATAGTTTCTGAATATCTACTACACATGACAGAATACACAACATAACTTTCACACTAGTTATCTATGGGTAGTAGCATCAGACTCAATTTTCAGGGCTCCTCTTTCTGCTCTTATGCATTTTCTGATGTTTCTGTAATACATATATACTACTTATGTAAAAAAAAGAAGTTAAAAGTAAAATTTTCTAGAAATTAGTCTGGAAAGAGATTCCACAAATATAAATGTTCCTTCCTCTGTTAAAATATCCGACTCTATAGAAGTGCAAAGTTGAATCTATATCTTGAGAAGAAAAAATCCCAAGGCTAAAGTTTATTTGCATTTAGTAGTTCTAATTAGAATGAAGAAAACCCCCAATTTGAAATATAATGAGATTGCGGGTTTGACATCTTCTAAGGAGCATGTACCTTGTAGCCACAATGACCTGAGAACGGTCTCTGATTTGTAAAATTTGTAAAACTAACAGCAGTTCTCTGAGTCTTTTCTATAAATGTAATATGAAGATACTACTTATGGCACAATGCAGTGAGAATGAATGATAATGTATTAGGAAGCATCTGGTGTATGATAGGTGCTCACGCAGTGTTATCTTCCTTCCTTTTCTTCCTGAGGCCTTGGTGCTGGGTATCAAGGGCGGAGCAGAACATGGCTTCCTGGGTGAGAAGTGAATGGGTTTCCTCAAGAATGGAGGGACCATCCTCAGAGGATTCGGGAGGAGCATTTGTAGGGCCCTGGACAACAACCTGGCCTCTTCCTTCTCACACTCAACCTGAATCAACTCTGCCAGGTTTCTCTAACTTTACCTTTAGATTTTTTCCTCCTGTTCTTCACAAATGTCCCTGAATGTTGGGACACATAAATTGTCCTGGTTTTTCTACACAGTGACAGGAGACACCGGTAAGGATGCTGACTGGAACTTGGAATCAAGAGCCTAGACAAACAGTCCTTGAAAATGAATATAGATCTTCAGCGCTCAGGGAAGTCTCAAAAATACTATCTTAGTTACACTCCCACCTTCCCTCTCTTTCTCTCTCTCACTCTCTGATTTCACCAGAGCAGATTAGCTTGTTTTCCTCTCTGTTTTCTTCTCTATCCTTTTTCTCCCTTCCTGCTCCTCCATTTCCTCTGCTCCTACTTCTGTTTTTTTCTCTTCTTTCCACTCTTCTTTCTCTCCCTCGCCTTCTCTTCCTCATCCTCTTTGCTCTTCCTCCTCTTCTCTTTACTCTTCCCTTTTCTTTTTCCTCCTCCTTTGTATTCTTCCTCTGAATGGAAAGAATTTAATTTGGATAAAGGACAGATTATCAGATTATTCTCTACTTGGAGGCCACCAGAATCCTCCCAAACTCTGCCAGGCAACATCCCCTACTATAACAACTTGTCTCATACTTCTTATTTCCCAAAGACTTCCCTGGTGGCTCAGAGGTTAAAGCATTTGCCTGCAATGTGGGAGACCTGGGTTCAGTCCCTGGGTTGGGAAGATCCCCTGGAGAAGGAAATGGCAACCCACTCCAGTATTCTTGCCTGGAAAATCCCATGGACAGAGGAGCCTGGTGGGCTACTGTCCACGGGGTAGCAAAGAGCAGGACATGACTGAAAGACTTCCCTAATTAAATAAAATGGAAAGCTAGAGTTACACTGCACACATTACCATTAGCAAGTCACCAATCCAGGGGGCAGCAACAGGTCAGAAATGTCTCTACTAGAAATCTAACGAATCGCCTGCCATGTTCTTACTCCCAACTCAGGGTTGTGTGTGATATCTTCTTGACAAGTTAGAGGTCTCATCATCTGGTTGACACTGGATTCATGAAGTTTCAAAATAAAATTAAAGCTTTATTAATTATATTTTCTGGTGTTTTTATTAAGGAAAATCAACTAAGTTTATTACCTTCTAAGTGGGGAATATAGTGACCCAGAAGAGGAAAATCAAGTCTTGCTTTAATGGCTGTCAGAAAAGAGGGATCAAAATGAGAATTAGAATATCAAAATACAAGATTCATAGAGAAAATGAAAAAGAATAAGTCTTGATAATTGGAGGAAATTAGAAAAAATAGAGAAAGGGGAGACAGTTAACATAGTCTTCGGTGATTATCCTGCATGGGGGACTTTCTATGATTGCAACCCACTGAAATACTCCTCAGTTCAGGCTGAATGGCTTTCAAAGACAATTTATACACTGAAGTCAGGTGGCACCTACATCCTTGGTAACCTAAGGAAGTTTAATAGAAGTCTGAATGGGAAGCTACAAACTGGAGCTGTCTGGGTAGCTAATTTACATCGGCTGATGTTCAGTGACCAGAAGGATTTTACTCATAGTCACCCACATCTCTGGTGGTGCTGTAAGCAGCTTGTGTGTGTTAGCTCTTCAGTCATGTCTGACCCTTTGTGACCCCACAGTTTGTAGCCAGCCAGGCTCCTCTGTCCATGGAATTCTGCAGGCCAGAATACTGGAGTGGGTATCTATTCCCTTTTCCAGGGGATCTTCCTGACCCAGGGATTGAACCCAGGTCTCCTACATTGCAAGCAGATTCTCTACCACTTGAGTCACCGGGGAAGCCCACTATAAGCAGTTTAGAGACATTGTAATTTTTCATTCTATTTCATTCTTTTTGATGACTCCCTTGGTCCATTTTTATCTTAAGTATTTAAGAAGGCAAAACCAAAACAAACAACACAGTTCTAGTATGAGGTCCGTGTCACTTTATATAACTGTATCTACCGAACTAATCCTGAGAGCCTGATTAAGACAACAAGGTCCTAGGGTCAGTATTCTACATGCCTCTGTTGACTAATTAAATATCACAGCATAATAGCTAAGCTTCCCCTTTGTCACTCCAGAAACAATCACACATTACACATTTCCACCCTAAATAATATAAACTCAACCAAATAAAAAAATGCATATAAATAAGCACATATCTTATAGTGCTTCTAAAAATAGGATACCAATATAAAGCAAAAATAAAATAAATTCACTTCTTAATGTGATTGCCTCTGATGGACTGCCACCATCTCTTCTAAAAATAAATTGCTATTTGCCTTACCCCTAGAAGCTGTTCATTCTTGTATGGGAATCATGCTTATATTTGCCACCTGCCATTGCTGATGACCATTACCAAATCAATTGCTCCTGCTAGGCTAGTATCTTATCAGAGAATAAAGCACCAGGTTTCCTTCATCATCAAAGCAATCTCTAGTCTCTCAGCTTTTATTAGTAAGCCAAAGTTTAGTCTTTCTGCATTGCACTCTGCCCCCATTCCCTTCAGTATGGGTGTCCCAGGTCACTTGATGCAGGCTATCATGCCCAGACAAATATCACGGACCTCTGACTCATGTATTATTATGTGGTAGAGATGGACGAAATGAATTTATAGACAAGAATGCTGGACTTCCTTTCTTTGACCCTTATGATTTAAATCCCTCTCCTTTTATACATTTCCAATTAGTAAGAAAGCAGGATTCACAGAATAGTTTTGTTTCTTTACCCATAACACTATTTCAGTGCATAATATATCTCAAACATTCTTTAACTCCCATTTATTTATGCCTTTAGCAAACAGTTTTGCTCAAAAGCTGAAGAGGCAATCTTGGTGGTCAAGGAGTTTTTAGTAAAATAGGAGAAAATGTTAGATCAAAGTTGTATGATGGGTACAAAATGCTGCAGAAATTTAGAAGAAAAAAGGAATGTGACATTTGAACTGAAAAACAGTACAGGAAGTATTATTTTCAAGGGTAGACCTTCACTATAGGTGCCTGTTTCTTTTGCTCTTGTAAGACAAATACAGACCCAAAGCACAAGATACAAACCTTAATAAACAAGTTGGTAGAGAGGTATTTTCTAGTGTATTCCACAGTGATCCTGCAAGGTGCTCCATCAGCAAGGACCTTGAAGCCACTGCATGTAGGATATACACCAAACCAAAGAACCACTCACTTGGTTGATTTTGCATTATTTTTTCCTTTTTGGAGTAATGCCTATTAGTTGTGCTTCTTATGAATAATATTTGTGCATGTGTGCTCAGCCACTAAGTCGTGTGAGACTCTTCATGATCCCATGGTCCGTAGCCCACCAGGTTCCTCTGTCCATGGGATTTCCCAGGCAAGAATACTGGAATGGGTTGCCATATTTCCTTCTCCAGGGGATCTTCTTGACCCATGGATCGAACTTGTGTTTCCTTTATCTCTTGCACTGGCAGGCAGATTCTCTACCACTGAGCCACTTGGGAAGCCCTAGGAATACTATTTACTTGTTCATTTATTTAATCCCTTGCCATTTTTTGCAGATTCTTGTGGTGGTGACTCATTGTGCATGTTTAGGAGCAGATTATGTGTGAAAATCCTGGAAGTACAAGTTAAATGGGGATAGACAGGGTATGTGCTACTGGAATATTTCTCCATATCATTTTTAACCTTCCTCCTACATCCATCTGTTGCAAATGAGGTCTGCAGGGTGATAGCAAAGCATTTGGTCAAGGGAAGCTCTTCAATAAATATTTGATGGACATGATCCTTCACAGTTAGCATTTGTGTCATTATCATTATTTTTTTCCATGATTTTTATATGAAAGACATAGAGGAGGCATTTTGAAGTCTATCATCTTCACCACCTGCTATCTTCCTGGTAAATGTCAGTGACCCCCTGGGCTTTGTCCTTTGCCCCTTTCATTTGCATCCTTACCCAAGAAGCTTCATCTTTCCCAAAGTCTCTTCTAGCAGCTTTGTTCCCTCCACATTCTCTCATAAGCCCAACATACAAGTGTGGAAGAGCAGGGCAGCTGACAGCAACATAAATGCATGCATCTCTATAGCAACACTCATGACTACATCATCAGTTTCCCTGGCCCTCACACATCACCTATCAAAATCATTTTGATCTTTTGAGGTCAACAGAGCTATATTACACAGTGATTAGGAATGTAGAGTACAAGCCAGACTTGGTTCAAATCTAAGCTCCATCATTTAAACTGAGTAACCTTGAACAAGATTCTTAATTATCCGTGTTTCAGTGTCTTTATGATGTCAAATGAAAATATGAGAAATGTGGCCTCATAGGAATGCTATAAGAATTAAGGTTTGAATACTATTGATACTGATTAGAATTCAGTAAAATTTAACACAATTGAAATGAAACAAAAATAAATAGACTTCCAGAAAGCCTTTTCTGATAAACTTATTGGAGTTAATTGTTGCTTCTTTGGCATTCCTTAGTGAATTAATCCCACCTTTTATCCACTAACACCATTGTGTTTTCTACTATCTGCAGCTTTTTTTTTTTTTTTTTTACTGTTATGGACTCTAAGATGTGAGTTCATGAAGGTAACGGCTGTCATAGTCATCTTTGTAATTTTATTACTGGAAGTAAGTGAACACAACTGTTTTTTAATTCATGTGTGTTGATTTGAAAAATGGAGACTGAAGTGCAAAGGAAAAAATAAGTGAAGCACAATTAAATATATGAAAGAAGAACAAGTCAGACTTGGGAGAGAACATTTACATCTGGATCCAACATAAGTGTTTATTTAGTCAGCTTAAAAACAAACAAACAAACAAAAAAACAAATATACAGCATATATAATACTGTGATGTGGACTTGACCCTGTCATCTAGGAAGGCTTCAGCACAGGTAGCTTAATGAAGTGCTAGGTGAGAAGCTGTCCCATCCCCTATTAAGCAGTGTATTGTCTAAATGAGTTTAATTACCATGCAAATTACTATAAGCTCATATGCCCAAGGCCTAAAACATATCAGATGGCAGGTCTAAAAGAAATTCAGTAAGCCATGTCTCCCTTCCTAGGAATGTTTCTTGGCAATAAGGGAAAAAAAAAAAATATAGTGAGTGTAACAAGAATGAAGTGTTATAATTCTTAGTGAAGTTTGGCTAAATTAGTGATATCAGAGGAGCTGGTAAAAATTGTAATAGATATACAATATAGTTCATTTTAAGCAAATCATATTCAGGAATTATTTATTAACCAGTTTGTTCTTCTTCCTCTAAAACTTAACGTCAAATGATTTAATATCTAAGTCCTGTGCCCATGAATGCTTGGAAAAGGACTATATCACTCATGATGCCAGGGTACACTTTGGGATGTAGGCATGGAATGGATCTGAAAGTAAAAGATCTGTGTTCTTGGTCTACTTAATTAAATATGTGATCCCCGGCAAATCACATAACATCTGAGAGCTTCAAATTTTTTTCTTCTGTAATAAAGACTAATAATATCAACACTAGTCATGGGGTTAAGATATAGAGAAAATGATTTTAAGTATTTTCATAACTCATACAAATATAGGTAACACATAAATGTGTTTTAAAATAAAAGAAACAGAAGATATATTCCTGTTTTCCCTCCCATCTTTACATGGAGTTGGAGTCTCTTAAAATACTGACCACATTTTAAGATCAACCTAAAATGCCATCCAGCTAATTTCCCATTCCCTCTCCAGAACATCACAGTCCTTACAATGCAGCCTGACACACTGCAAGATATCCTGAAAGTGCTAAATAAATACGGATAGGAGGAGACGGAGATTTCATTACTATACTCGCTCGAGCATCTTTCCAAATACTGACCAAATTACAATGTAATAAGATAGAACCATCTGTTATATAGTAAATAAAATGATCTGATGGATTCTGGGAAGCAAACATATAAATTCAGATTATATTTGAAAGATTTCTTTCAGCAAAATCTTTAACAAAATGTACCTAGGATAAGTCATATCTTAGGAACAATATCCCAAAGAGGCATGCTCCTATAGCAGCTTTCAGACTTTCTTGACTGCAACCCTCAGCAAAACAAATATTATATTACATCATGACTCACAGATAAAACAAAAATGTTTTATTTTACTATGTGCAGTACATTTTGATATTTTTGTTTATCCTATTTACCTATTATGTGCTACTTTATTTAATAAAAATAATGCTTCTCACAACCTGTTGTTGGGTTGTGACCCATTGTGACTCAGCTGGTAAAGAATCTGCCTGCAGTGTGGGAGACCTGAGTTCGATCCCTGGGTTGGGAAGATCCCCTGGAGAAGGGAAACACTACCAACTTCAGGATTCTGGCCTGGAGAATTCCATGGACTGTATAGTCCATGGGGTTGCAAAGAGGCAGACACAACTAATCGACATTATTTGGAAAACACTGTGCTAAGGACCCAGAACTGTCTAAGTATGTAACTGTTTCACAGTTCATATCCTTATTTGGAGAGGTGAGGAAATCAGACCTAGGTGCCCAAGAAGTGAGTCCTTTAAGGAATGAATGTGATGTCAGCAGTAAAATGTTTACTTGGAGATTACAAAATGAGGACGAACTGTGAACTTTACTAAAGAGAATTTTTGTTGTGTTTTGTTTTAATGGTTGTATGCAAGGTCAAAAAGATTGATAAGGTGCTCCCTTCTGCAGTCACTGAAAAACATGTTTACATGGACAAAGGAATGTTAATATGGTATTTCAGTAATAGCTCCAATAACAGGATTTAGTGAATTATATCACTCTTTTCTGTTTAGTTGGGACTACTGGGTGAAACTTAAAGAGAGGTAAATGTCTCTTTAATTTGAAGGAGAATTCTGTTTGTTAGTTTTCATCTGAAGGCACCCAACTGAGGAATGTGCTTTCTTATGGATTATTAGAATTTTCATGTTTCTCATCTGAAAGTATGCAAGAATTGTCTATTACAATTCATCTTTGGAAAAAGATATACCAAAGCTCTTATGGAAAAGGTTCCAACACTGGATAATAGAGTAGATGAAACGTAAGCTGTGCTAATGCCGGTTCTGTAGCTATTTTAGGCACCTGTGACTACTGAACATTGTAGCAAGCGTGGCAAATGTGACTGAGGAAGTGAATTTTTAGGTTTTGATTTGAATGGTGCTGGTGGTGGTTATTTTCTAAGTCGTGTCCTACTCTTAGGACCCCATGGACTGTAGCCTGCCACGCCCCTCTGTCCATGGGATTCCCCAGGCAAGAATACTAGAGTAGATTGCCATTTTCTTTTCCATTTGCTTTGAATATAAATATTAATTTACACAGCCACAAGTGATTTGTGGTGGATGTACTGGACTGTACAGACCTACAGAAACCAATGTGCTGATGATCTGATAAAGTAAATATGACAGTCAATAATATATCATGTGAATTCATGAAGCATTCTAAATACTAAAAAGTAATCTAGAACTCATGAAGAGTGGCAAATGAAGTATTGGTATATTAAAAACAGAACAGTTCTAAGACCATGGACAAACCTATGTCAGCTTTGGGTTTTGGTTTTTACACCTCCCTGATGAAAAACAGGATTTTTCTGATTTTCCCACAGAGACTGCTGAGCTCACTAACTCACTTAACTCTTATTGGTGCTTTTCAAGAAGTCATGCCCCAAATTTCAACTGATGCTTGCAGGTCAAACTTAAGACACTGAAAAGGAAATTTTGTTAGTCCCTTGAAAATGGACCTGCTTTTTGCATTTGGATTGATAGGAGAAATTAAGACAAGGGATGTTTTTGTAAAGAGGAGAACTCCTTTTGAATAAGAATTCATTTACATCTGATTCCTTCTATATTCTATGAAGCTCTTGATTATAGGACATATCTATTGACTTAAAAGGAGAACTCACTGCAGATACAATAAGCAATTTAAGATATGCCCAAAATAGAGGTGAATGGACAAGGATAAATGATCTGCTTCAGAAATTCAATCTAGGACATTTAAAAGGACAGCTGTGCTGAAGTACAGCCAATCAAACTGAACTAAGAAATCACTCTTTTCCTGATATTCCCAGCTAGTAGCAGGGTACTATAGAAGGCACCAATTAGAAGATTTTAGCACCTCTTAGCTGGTAAAGAATCCGCCTGCAATGTGGGAGCCCTGGGTTCTATCCCTGGGTTGGAAAGATCCCCTGAAGAAGGGACAGGCTACCTATTCCAGTATTCAGGCCTGGAGAATTCCATGGACTCATCCATGGGGTCACAGAGTTGGACAGGATTGAGCAACTTTCACTTTCATTTTGTATGCAAACAAATCACAAGGAAATGTGCCTTTGCGTTCTTCAGCCCCAGGCTAGAGAATGCCCCCAAGGGATGTTTTTCAGTTAGTTCTCTGGCAAATGAAAAGTTTTGCCTAATTAGGAGTCAGTCCTGTGGTTTCCAATTTGTACACGAGCAGTTAGAGACTGCGAAGAGATACAACCAGTCAATCCTAAAGGAAATCAGTCCCAAATATTCATTGGAAGAACTGATGCTGAAGCTGAAACTCCAATGCTCTGGTCACCTGATGTGAAGAACTGACTCACTGGAAAAGTCCCTGATGCTGGGAAAGATTGAAGGCAGGAGGAGAAGGGGGTGGCAGAGGATGAGATGGTTGGATGGCATCACTGATGTGATGGACATGAGTTTTGAGTAGGCTCTGGGAGTTGGTGATGGATAGGGAAGCCTGGCATGCTGCAGTCCATGGGGCCACAAAAAGTCAGACACAGCTGAGCGACTGAACTGAACTGAAGAGTTAGGGGGCTTCCAAGAAGTTTGGTTTTATAGACGTGGGAGGTACCTAGGGATAAGTTATGCAGAATCCACTGAGGACCAGGAAATGAGGTTGGCCTCTGAGAATGAAACGAGTTGGATATAGAGATAATGTGTGCACACTGGCCACCTCTAGGAAAAAAAAAAAACAACAACAAAACAGGTCATGATATTTATAAACATGTGAACAAAGAGGTTTGAGAATTCTATATAACTCCCATCAAGGTGAACTAGGGAAAGCAATGCAGCTGTAGGATTGAAATTTAATAAGCTGGATTTCAAGCAATTATTGGGCATCTTGTCCAGAGAAAAGATGAACAAAGTGAGAAAGATTAGCCTGCACTATAGAAAAAGCGAGACCAAGGGCCAGAAGCTGCTAGAGTATCTTAAACTGCCAGAGTCCTTGTGCCAGAAATGGGCTCTGTTTCCGCAACAGATATACACATTACAGCAGCGTGTTTAAAAATTGGAGTCTGCCACTAGATTACCTGAGCTTTCATTAATATTATTTTCTTGCTGATGTGCTCAGTCATGGCTGACTCTTTGGGACCCCATTGACTATAGCCTGCCAGATTCCTCTGTCCATGGAATTTTCCAGGCAAGAATATTGGAGTGGGTTGCCATTTCCTTCTCCAATTATTTTAACTTTATGCAAATTATTTTCACCTCTGTGACTCAGTTTTATCCTCTGTAATAATAATAATAATAGGATCTACCACTAAGGGTGCTAAACATATTTATAAATGAGTTAATATATGTCAAGCATTTGAGACAGTCAAACATTTGAGATAGTGTTGTTGTCGCATAGTCTCTAAATTGTGTCCAACTCTTTATGACCCCCATGAACTTGTAGCCCACCAGGCTCCTCTGTCCATGGGATTTCCCAGGTAAGAATACTGGAGTAGGTTGCCATCTCCTTCTCCAGGGGATCTTTCCAAACCAAGGATCAAACCTGCGTCTCCTGAATTGGCAGGAGGATTCTTTACCACTAGCCCTCTCTCGGAAGCCCCTGGTCCATAGTGAGTCCTCAATAAATGTTTATAAGCATCATCAGAGATAAGTATATATGTTCATGTCAACATATATGTGACTTACAAAATGAATTATCCCTGTTTGAAGTCCATGGGTACTAAGTGACTCACTGACCCATGGGAACTGGCCTAGAAAGAGGGATGCTCTGGCAGGCTGATTTTCCTATTCTGATCCTCCTGTCACTTTAAATTTGTAACTTGACATTTTGGCGCATAGTTCAGACTTTGGTGAGTTTTAGTATTATCAGTCAACCTTCTAAATCTAATCAATTCTGGCCACTGACAAGATTGACATTTGAACCACTGAGGCTGAAAGCCAGACCCAGAACCTTGATAAATTCACTCAAAGTATGCTAAGTGTACCGTCTTTTGGCAAACAGCTAAAAAGCCATCTCCTGAAAAACCTCATCTATCTTCTTTCAAACGCCAGTAATTGACAACCAAGATTTTCTCCCAGAGGCCTAGTTTTTTTCTTTTTTCTTTTTTTTGAGGAAAAAAAAACAAATAAAAAACGGAACAGAATCAAGCTATACCGGTAGGGTTTGCCATGGCTTCTCTAACGCTTGAGGATTTGGCAATGCCTAGAGACTAAGACCTGAATGTATACAAAAGAGCACACAAAGAGGTCAGTGATTTTTAGTCAAATTATAACAAGTTCCTGCTTCAAATAAATCCATTAGCATGCAACGTCAGGCCTCAGTAATTCACTTTAAAGCCACCATGCTACATTTCCAGTACCTAATAGTTGCCCTTATCTCTCTCTATGAAACAAAGAGTGCAACAATCTCTATTCCTATACTGTCACCCTGGAAATCTGTGATATAAAATTTTTTTTGAAGGGAGGAAAAAAAAATTATGTATTTCTACAGCAGATTTAGGGTTGAATAGCATTTTGTCACTTTTAGGAAAAACAAATTAACTTCTGATATATCCTTCCCTGTGTGGTATAGTTGGAAAAATTCCAGGGTCTCAAATGCAATTTTTAAGATTGCTCTGGACTTTATACTACCAGGCCATCCAACTATCCTCAGCTGAATCTCCTAGAGCTGGGTTGATATTAGGCAAGTCCTCACGGGATTCTGAGCCAAGACTATACTGGATCCCCTAAGTTATCAAGGGTTCTATTTAGTTGCCTCTGTTTATATAGGATTTTCTTTTCTTAATAACTCAAGTCCAGTTATAAGGGAGCAGAATTGAGCCCATGAGGTAAGGTGAGACTGCCAAAGAGGATTTTGACAGAAACTTCACAGCTGAGGAGAAAAGAGCAGCTGCCACTCTGGCAAAAAGGTCAAACTCGCCCACCTCCTGCCCAGCAGTACCACACCAGTGCTCTGAACATTAAGCTGAGTTTACAGCCTCCCCCGTGACTATGCCAGTCACATTTGAGAACATCTGCCACAGCCTTAATGACAGAGCCTGTGGGAACCTGATGAGTGCCCTCCACACCTGTGCGGCTTTACCAGACAGCTGTTTCCCTCTCCTCTGCCTCCTTCCTCGGCCCTCTCCCTTCACGTGTGCTCAGTGCTACATCTTCCCAATAGGATATGGCTGGATTCTCCTATTAGCTCTGTACTTTTGCTAGGATTGCATTCATCTCAGTGTACATGGCAGATCAAGGCAGTGGAGACCAAAAGCATGTCTTTCAGATTGCTCAGACTTCACCATTCGCTATGCAAAAGGGTAAGGTTGGAAACTGAGAAAGTCAACTAGAAGAAACCATGGACTTAGAGATAAGGGGACAAGAAAGGAGAAAAAGAGAGGAGCTGCTTCCCTTTCCTTGATGACAGCTCTCAGACATGAATGTGGTCATTCACAAAGCCATTGAGACACTTTACAGTTTACCTATGTATGAAATCTCTCTGCTCAAAGCATTTTCTGATTGAGAAAGCTGCCCTGTGAAAGGGCTAAATAACAAAACAAAATAAAAGACCTAATACTCCTTAATAAAACAAGTTTAAAATTCTGGGAATTCTGATTACATTAAAAGTGTTAAAACTATAGTATGTTGCGTGAAAGAGCCTTGGTTTCTTTTGTGTGAACTTTGGTAAGTTATTTAACTTCTCTGAATTTCCATTTTATAATTTGCTAGATGAGGATAATTACATGGATTTGGTGAGGTCATCTAAAACTAAATTATACACACTATATAAAGAGTGTCACAGAGTACCTGGCACAAACCAAGTGCTTGATAAACTCTAGTATTATCATTATTACCACAGAAAGCCCATTTCTCATGGCTTTACTATAGGCATTGAAAGAACACTTGCTCTTGTTACATATTTTCTCAGAATAATTCAGCCTCTTGAATGACAGAAGGGAAGTGAAATATACCCTAAATGAGAGGAAAAAAAGCTTAAAATAATTATCTCATTTATTATGTAATCAAAAACTACAAGCTGGAATTTTAGAGATATATGACTAAAAAAATGTGGGATTTTTGTGATGATTCATTTTAGTCAGTTCAAAACCAGAGGTAAGAATCACAATTTTCTATGATAAATAGCACTGAAATATGTATATTACCATATGAAAAATAGATGACCAGTGCAAGTTTGATGCATGAAGTAGGGCATTCAAACTGGTGCTCTGGGACAACCTAGAGGGATGGGGTGGGAAGGGAGGTGGGAGAGGGGCTCAGGATGGGGGCACATGTATACCCATGGCTGATTCATGTCAATGTGTGGCAAAATCCACTACAATATTATAAAGTAATTAGTCTACAATTAAATTAATTTTTAAAAGAATCATATGTTCTATGATAAATAAAAGCCATGTGGTGCAATAAAACTCTGACTATATCAGTAGTT
This sequence comes from Bison bison bison, assembly GCF_000754665.1. NCBI lineage: Eukaryota > Metazoa > Chordata > Mammalia > Artiodactyla > Bovidae > Bison > Bison bison. The sequence continues at coordinate 8,349,350 of NW_011494787.1, forward strand.
TGTGTTAAAAAAAAAAATTGTCCTCCATATCTCTACATGGGTACTGTCCAATATGGTAACCACTAGCCATGTGTGTCTACTGAAAATCTGAAGAGTATCTGCTCAAAAGCTGAAATGTGCTGTGGATTTTTGAAGACTTACTATGCAAAAAAAGAATACAAAATATCTTATCAATAATTTTATATTGATCACAAGTTGAAGTAATAATACTTTACATATATTGAATTAAAGTATATTATTGGAATTAATTTTATCATTTGCTTTAGTTTGTCAACTAGAAAATTAAAAATTATGTGTAAATCTTACTGTATGTTTTTTTTTTTTACTAGTGCTGCTCTGAACCAATGGTTCTTAGGAGTTTTTATTCATATATATATATGTACACTATGTTTATAAATATCAGCCAAGCAGCTTGAAAAAAATTCACATGCCTGGTCTCTCAGTGATTCTGTTTCCAGTGGCCAAAAAACTTGTATTTTCAATAAGAGTGGATATTTCTGATGCACTTAATCACTGGGCCATACTTTGAGAAACACTGCTAAAGACTAATGTATCCTAAATTGAAACAAGATGCTAAGAAACACAGGTATAACTGGGGGATGCTACAGACAACAAATAGGCTAAAATGAAGGCAGAAAAGGAAGGGGAGAAGCATGATGGTAAAAGATTCCCAAAGACGTACTTTCAGGATCTTTCCACTGCTGAATAACAAAGGTAAGTCTCTCCTTCTCCCCCGTGTTCTAGCCTGGGGTGGGGAGGAGGCGATAAAACTCTGCACCAAGAGGATCTCTCACCAGTTAACTGTAAAATGTGAACATGAGGCTATGGTGAATAAAAGTAATGTCAGAATTGTCACTTTCAGTGGTAACTCATAAAATCCCTCTTTAGCTAACCTTGTTACTTCTTTTACATTCTGCAAATTGACTGGTGATAACATGTATAGATGGTACAGCTCACATTTTGAAGAAGAGGAATATTCCAGATAGCCCCTGCACCTCACTTCTCCCATAGCAGACCTTAGTCATTAACCATATAGTAATTACTTTTCAGATACCAGGTAATGGTGACACAATCATTAACTATGAGCTACCTTAGATTTATAGAGCCCCTCCCCACCATGTCTAGAACAACAAGGCTCTTTCTTGGCTGCTACAGGGGGAGGGGCAATCTTCCAAATACAGAAGACACACTCTAAGTGGGAAATAATTCATTCAACAAACCCAACCCATCCTCCACTGATGTCACACCATTCTCTGAGATTCTCCTACTACACAGGCCCTTGTGTTTCTTTCCCACCAACAGAGTGTCTCCGTCTCAGCTCGTGTCTCCTCACAGTTTGTTGCACTATTACGCTGTTGTGTCTTCTGCTGTTTTTCCTCGTCCGGCTCACAGGAGATGTAGCACTGATAGAGTTGTGCTGACTGGAAAAGGACTGTCCAAGCCTGTCGGGGCATCCCTTTCAAGACCGCCTTTCAAAGCCACAAATCTCCTGAATGACAAAGCTGTGGCCCTGGCTGGGGATTTTTGCAATCAGGTTCCATCTTCATTTATTGAACAAGCCAGCTGGGCAAGCATCTTTCCCACTGAGTGCAGCGTGCCCTCACAGCAAGATAGGAAGTACACTAAATACAGTTCTCAGGGATGAGAAAGGAGCTCCTGCTACAGAGAAGAGCCTTATGGAAACATTTGGTAGCATATTTTCAGCTTCAGTTAATTATTTAGGTTATTCCTAAGTCTAATTTTTTTTTACTAATATCTGTAAAAAACAATCATACAATTATTGAATTGGATACTATACTGAAGCTGTTTAGTCCAATTTTTCACATTAAAAAAGAATCCTAACTGGATTGTAAACATCTTGAATGTAAACAAGAATAATCAATTAAGTTCTGGATACTACTCCTAGAATTTTCATGATTTAACCCATTTAATCCTCATTATAAGTATTACCGGATTCTGTCCTATATTTACAGATGATAAAACAAAGACGGAGAGAAATTAAGTAACTTGCCCAAGGTTACAAATTGAAGGTATCAGCTAGTATTTGGACTTAGGCGATCTACTTCTAACTACTAGGCAAGATTAAGACTTAAGACAATGCATCTGTATCTTCTAGACCCCAAAGCCACACTTTTAGGCTGGTGAAAGTTAGGCCCAGGACCCTTAGAATTTACTGGGCGAAAAAAAAAAACAAAAACAGCTTTCTCTTTTCCCCATGACTAAGCATTAAAGACAGAATATAATTGTGAAAGCTTACAACCACCTTGGTACTGTCTTGGTGATCCAGAGATGAAGACGGCCTGGGCTCTGACAATCCCCTGGATTCAGCTGTGCCTGATGGGAATTTACTCCTTTCTGTGATAGACAAGCCAATGGATTATTTTTCTTTAAGTGAGGTTGACTTGTATTTTCTGTCACTTGAAACAAATGAAAGAAAGTTAGTCACTCAGTCATGTCCAACTCTTTGTGATTCCATGGACTGTAGCCTGCCTGGCTCCTCTGTCCATGGAATTCTCCAGGCAAGAGTACTGGAGTGAGTTGCCATGTCCTTCAAGTAAGTCCTTAACGATTAACCAACTAAGCAATTGACTTAAATTTCTAAGCTTATAATACTTAATACAATATCTTGTATATATAGATATAAAATAAAAGGTAATTTTCATTTTTCCTTATATAATGTTCAAGAGCAATGATTATATGCCATGTTTCTCTGTTTTTCGCAGTACCTAGAAAAGGCCTGAAAAGATTAGAAAAAAAATTGAACACACCTGGACAGATTAACCGTCAGGCTGAGAACTATATCCAGGAGAAATTGGACAGTAAGAATGTACCCAGTCATCTTTTCCACTTTGAGCTCTGTGTAACCCCAAGAAGGAAAGTGCTTTCAGTATGGATCACAGGGAAGACTCTCCCAACAGGATTGTACAGATTGAACTTGATGCACATATATAAACTCACCAGACTCACCCCAGGGCCACCTGTTTAAGCACATCACCAGAAAGTATCTCCAGAAGAAAGACTTAAGGAAGCTAGGGAAGTGCAAAACAGTTCACTGAAGTTCCTGGCATCTGCCTGAGGGCACAGCTGGAGATATTAATAATCATTTCCCTCATCAGACCACAGAAAATGAACATGAAGTGAGAGAGAGGGGGAAAAAAAGAAAACAAGTGTCTTGCTGCCTCCTGTTTGAATTAATCTCTTCTGACAACTGCTGATTTGGGTTTGTGATTCGATCCTCCATATGTCGAGCTCTATTGGTCAATTAAGTACAGAGGATGATTGGGGGAAGCAGTAATGCTCAGTCTGATTACAGGAGGAAGCATCACACAGCATTTAGAACATGCAAAGCAGTCCACTTACAGGCAGCCAAGCAAAGCCCAGGTGGTGGCCGACACTGACAGGACGGTCAGGAGAGAGTCGTTGGGCCTCAGCTCTCAGAGCACCAATAGGACCAGTGAGACATCAGAGTTAGCTTCCCAGGAGCAATCAACAAGTTCTAGAGAATTATGTAGGGGATCCAAGGTTGGTGCAAAATTAAGTCCTCTTTCACCCACTTTGCATCTTATTCTCCAGATTTTCCAATTAATAAATTGGATAAATTGATGAAACATCACAAAATTTAAAACAAGAAATAAAGTGGTACTTAACTTGGAGAGTACAATTCATACATTTGAAGAGACTGTCTAAAATAGAGAAGAAAAAGGAGAGGAGGATACAAGTAAGAGGAAAACAACAGAAGCAATTCAGCACTCATGTTACTCCACAGTAATGAGCACACTTTGGGAACGTGAGTCCTAGTCCAACTTTTGCTAATGACTTCTTGGTTACCTGGCAGGAAAAAGGTTCTTTTCGTCATTGTCACTTCCTCATTTTCAAGTAGGCTGATGGAGGCGGTGGGGCACTTTGTAGTTTCATAAATACAAAATCAAACTTGACCTAACAGCTTAAGAGAATGTTTTGACTGCAGTGATGGCAGCCTCCAATTTTGTATGAATTTAATACTGAAGTAGCTCATGTGACTATGGAAAAGAATAGCTAATAAAAATGACTGTACACCATTTCAGAAAGAATGTTCTATATAAATGCATAATAATCACCATAGCAGGCAGCAAGCTCATTTCAAAGTAACATTAAGTCAAGCAGCAGCTATGATTTCCACGATAAGTCATAGACTTAAAATGCCATAGAACATTAGTACTTCTCTTTCCCATTTAGAAAATATCTGATTTAGCATTAATTCCCAGTAATTTACCTAAACTCTGAAAGAAAGGTGACTGATACTTGAACAACAAAGGCTTATGATTTAGGAAGTAACACAGCGAATGTTTCAGTTGTTAAAAGTAAATGGAAAAACACAGGCTGGATCCGAAGTAGCTATGTATGCCCTTAATTGATAGGTATGCTCTTAATCCTAGAGTATTATTACAGGGATTTATATCACTCTGAAGGAAAGACTGATAGTCTAGCAAAGGCTGCATTGCAGGCACTATCCTCTTTGACATTTTACGATGACTTGGAATATAATGTATATCAGGATTATCAATGCACTTCCCAAAATTTAAGAAGCAAAGCTAAGGCCTAATGGAAACAAGGTACAAAATCAACTCTAGGACATTTTAAATAAGTTAACAAAAGAAAATCTAACATAGACAAATATGAACTGCTTTGCCTTGATCCACCACTTCTTCATAAGTATCAACTGGAGTGTGCAACTTTACAGCTTTGTATCCTTAGAAACTGTAATTGACTACATATCTCATTACAATAAAACAATGTGCTGATGGTGTCAGTAGTGCCCATGTCCTCTAAGGTTTCATATAAGTACAGTGGTTTGAGCAAGGATGGTCATAGATCTTCCACTGCATGAATGCCATAAAATATATGTCTGTGTGTGTGTGTGTGTGTTACATATTTTAACTCTGACCATCATGTATAAAGATGTTGACAATAGCTAGGTCAAATGAAGATGGTAGTAAGATCTGGAAGACTGGAAGACCTGGAACACTGTCCACTGAATAAAAATTGAAGGAAGTAAACCAAAGAAGTGTATGTTTAAAAGAAACAACAAGATAATCAAGTTAACTATTTCAAAGACTTTTTAAAAAATACTTTTTATGAGGAAAAGATTTACACTTATTCTGAGTGAATCTACGAGTAAAAACAATAGGTAAAAATGTCAAAGAAATAGACTTTGGTTCAAATGAAGGGATCTTTTAACAAGCAGAATGATTTTCCTAATAAATAATGAGTAGATGGAACTTAAAAGAAACTACTCAAAAACTCATACAGTAAAAGAGATTTCAATTAAGCATCTGGACTAAATGACTTCTGAAATCACTTTCAATTCCACAATGCCTTGATTTTATTACAATAAGAGAATTCTATAACTATTATTACAAATCTCGAGGAAACACGCTAAGTCTTGAGATGTATAAATCTCCTAGTTAACTATAGTGATGGGAAATATAGTATAACATTAATAGAATTAAATGTAAATATGTTTTATTAAGTGTTTGGCAGAATGAATAAAATCTAAGGATAGCCTGCTGTAGACTTTTCTTAAAAATAAATTGCCTGTAAAAGAAGGAATAAATCCAGATTACTATGAAAATATTGTATGTGACAGACTTGTACAAAGTAATATTTAAGAGTACAAGCTCCAAATGCTCATGTATTCTCACTGAAATCTTGGAACTGCCACTTGCCACATGTATAACCTAGGGATTGTCACCAATGCCTCTTTGCCACTGTTTTTCCTATGTATTGGGTTGACCAAAAGTTCGTTTGGGTTTTTCACATGATATTATCCAATAATATAAGGATAATAATATACCTACATCATAGGGTCATTGTGAGAATTAAATGAGTTAATATATACTAAAATTTCAGAACAGTACTGAAACAAAGGGTTATATATTAGCTATTATAACTGTTGTTTAATATATCTATGCACTTGGCATTAGTCTTCTGGAATAGCTGTATGCTAAAAATTGATTTCTGTACTGTTGTCATTATTATTACTGATGAAGAAAGATGAACCACAAAAAAACTGTCTATTAATTTTACCCATAACCTAGTTTTGGCAAAAAAGTTGAAATCTAACAGGAGAAGGCAATGGCACCCCACTCCAGTACTTTTGCCTAGAAAATCCCATGGATGGAGCAGCCTGGTGGGCTGCAGTCCATGCGGTCGCTAGAGTCGGACACGAGTGAGTGACTTCACTTTCCCTTTTCACTTTCATGCATTGGAGAAGGAAATGGCAACCCACTCCAGTGTTCTTGCCTGGAGAATCCCAGGGACGGTAAGCCTGTGGGCTGCCGTCTATGGGGTCACACAGAGTCGGACACAACTGAAGCGACGCAGCAGCAGCAGAAATTTAACAACCAAGAGTAAGATTCGTGCATATCTTTTTTTGCCCTTAAAGCACCCTAACACAGTGGTGTCAGTGAATGACCAAAAGCCAAAGTCAAGAGGCAGTCGTCTAATTATTATATTGTATAATTGACTCCTGAATAAATGAACGTTGATTATATGTCTAAATTACAGGTTATCTAAGCATGAAGAAGTGCATTTTTTAAATAACAACATTCAAATTGGGTGATCTAACAAGATTAAGCTGTAGAAGAAAAAATGTTTAAACAAATAATATCAACAACAAACATTATGAAACATGTAGCATCAATTCATTAATTTCCTAGTGAATATGGCAGAAATTGGCAGAGTATCTTCATATTGTCCACAATGTGAGGATTCTAACAGAATTATTTTCTTGATTCAGAACCAAGATGTCCATCTTTGTATGTCTACTTGGCCTGTCCAGACTGAAGTACAATTAATGCCAAATAGAGGATGTGTGAAAAGATGACATGCTTAAATAAATTCCATGGGAAAATTCTGCATTTTTCTTTAGATAATAGGCCAAAACTTTTATTTATCCTTTGACCTTCAAAAATACCTATTCTGTAATAGGTCTGATTTAAAAAAAAAAAAGGCAAGCCATTCTCTGATTTCTCCAAATGCTAATGCTTCCATTCTACTAAACAATTCTAGAAGTGAGAAAGTAGTATTGCTTAGTCATTAGAGCTTAGACCTCTGATTAAAGCTTTAATCTCAATGTAATCTAGCTGTATGACTTTGGAAAGGTTTCTTATCTTTTCAAAGTCTTATTATTCTCACCTGCAGAATGAAGACATAGTATATATCTCATCAAGTTTTGTGAAGAATATGGTACATATTGAGTGCATAGTATAATTATACAGGTATTCTAAATTGTCTTTATATCAAAATCAGTCAGTCATTGGAAATTTATACATCATAGCATAATCTTCCATAGAATTAAATTCATGGTCTAGCTATTCCCTTCCTTAGGGGGTCTTCCAAACCAGGGACCCAGAGATGGAACCCAGGTCTTATCAGTTTCAGGTGGGTTCTTTATCATCTGAGCCACCAGATGACTCTGGTAAAGAATTCACCTACTAGTTAAAGAGGCACAGGTTCTGATCTCTGGGCCGGGAAGATTCCCTAGAGAAGGAAATGGCAACACACTCCAGTATTCTTCCTTGGAAATCGCATGGACAGAGGAGCCTGGTGGGCTACAGTCCCTGCAGTTGCAAAAAAGAGTTGGACATGACTTAGTGACACTACAGTAACAGTACAGTTATTGTTTACTGAGGGTAGAAATAAATTCACAAGAAAGCATAGTTTGGGATTTTTCTATAAAATGGTTAAAGGCATTCTCCATTATGATACTAAGTACTTTCTCTCTTTAAGATTCATAAAATGACTTCATTTTAGCATAAATTACCACAAAAATATGTTTGTCACTCTTAAATAGATTTCTGAATTCTATCAGTTAATGAAGAAAATAGACTTCTCTTATTATTATTATTTTGGCTTCCAGAGAATAAAAAATTAGACTTATCTTTTCTGTTTTGGCTTTCAGGAAGCTCAGAGCATATTTTACATTCATATTTGCATCATACTTTTTCCCAAGACATTTTTTCCTATTATGAATATTCCGTAAATATTATGTTAATAAGGTGATTCAATTTATAATATGATTCAGAGAAGACTGTACTTTTAAAAGTACAATGTGGCTAAAACTTATCATACATCACAAAATAATGAAATAGGTTTATATTTTACATAAATATATATTCAAATCATATATAGCTAATACAATTTCAAAAACAATAAACAAAGGATAATGTTTACTGCTAGTATGGATGTGGAAAGAATGGCATCTTGGAAAGAAAGGCATACAACCTGGTGCTGGTTAAAAAAAAAAATCCATTAAGGAAACTGGCAAATCTTTATAAATGGTCTTAAAAATGTAAAACTAACCCAAAAAGAAATTTTGTTTCTAGAAACATATTATTTCTAAAAAACTAATCATAAAGAAGGATAAAAGCTTATGTATAAATACACTCACTATAGCATTAAAATTGTAAAAATACTTTATGGAAAAATTTCCAACCAAAGGAAGTCATGAACTAATGAAATGCATGTAATTCCAATTGCTATTATTTTACTTAAAAGAATAATGTTAAGTGAAAAAGAAAGAAACAAAAAGTAAATTCTGTTTAAAGCCATGTTGAAAAATCATACTCAGATACATATGTAATATTTTAAAAGAAGGAAATTAGTCAAAATATTAACATCACTTAAATCATGGTAATAGTATTGCCAATGGCCTTTTTCCCCCCCTATGTTTTCAAATTTTACACAATGATTATCACATTATTCAGAAAAAGTAAACACAAATATTTTCTGGAAGAAGTCCAATGTGAAAGGGTGAAACATGAACAACTTTGGTATTGTTCTAATTAATAGAATTTTATTAAAGGCATAGAATATATTATCCCACTTACTACACCTTGAGGTCAGTGTATTTAGGATGACATTGAGTTCTAAGATAATACATTATCCAAAACACCCTCAGCTCCACAAAGCACTAAAAATTAAGGAAAAAATTAGCTGGGAGAAAACTTGACAACCACGGTTAAACTTACTCATAATGGAGTTTTTCAATGTGTTGGCCCAATGTGTTGGCTACTTGAACTTATTCTAGTAGTACTCTCCATGGTCAGCAGATAATGTATTAATGCTTTTCTTATTCAAAGAAGTTGAATGACTCAAGTTCACTCATAGCTCTCACAAGTGGGATTTAGACTAACTCATTCTAATTCAATTCCTTAGATTTAAATTATTTAGGAAAATCATGGGTCAGGAGATTCTTATTTGTTTGTTTGTTTGTTTGTTTTCCCATATCCTTTACTAACTCTCCTTCTTTCTCTGTATTTTTAACCACAAGGCAATGTTACTTACAACTATGCAAACCAATTAGACCAATGCCTTGAACACTGCTGCTGCTGCTAAATCACTTCAGTCGTGTCCGACTCTGTGCGACCCCATAGACGGCAACCCACCAGGCTCCCCTGTTCCTGGGTTTCTCCAGGCAAGAACACTGGAGTGGGTTGCCATTTCCTTTTCCAGTGCATGAAAGTGAAAAGTGAAAGTGAAGTCACTCAGTTGTGTCTGACTCTTCTCGATCCCATGGACTGCAGCCTACCAGGCTCCACCATCCATGGGATTTTCCAGGCAAGAGTACTGGAGTGGGTTGCCATTTCCTTCTCCGCCTTGAACACTGAGCACATAAGTATTTGTTAAGTAAGTAAAAGGAAGATTTTCATATTGGTTTGAAGGAAATATCAGCCTGCATCTCCTTTACAAAGAATCTATGTTCATTTACCTTTCAAGAGGAAAAGTATCCAGTCAAAACTTGCCTTGATTAAGGATTTTTTCTAATAATTAGCCTCACTTAGATGTGAACAATTGGACTGTACTCATATTCATAAGAAGAGAGTTCCATGTGCCTCTCATTCCATTTCTGTCAGTCAAGCTGCCCAAAACCAAACAGAAGTCGGGTACTGACTAGCTGTACATGGGGTACAGTGTGCAATCCTGTTGCTTTGATGCTAGCACCACTGCAGTGGGCCTTCAAAATTGGCCCTGTCACTTTAAATATAATAGACAATAAATCATCCCTCTGAGACAGCCCCTCAGGAAAACAGGGAAAAAAACAGAAATAGCATTTAAAAGCCCTTTTCTATTACAGTGCCTCTAGGGAGCTTTTAAAATTGGAGTTCTTTTAAAGTGAGTTTTATGCTTTTGGGGGCTTTTAAAAGTACTTCTAGAATTAACCTTGCAATTCTATGACCAAATCTTCCATCAGACCCTCTAATTTGGAGTCTTTGTTACGCTAGTATTGTCATATTTGCTCATCTTCTCTGAACTGCTATCCTTCGTATTTCAATCAACATGTTTTCTCAATGCTTGACATAATCTATGTATTTCTCACTCCTTTCTCTCCATCTCGCTGACAGTATTTCTTGCTTGGTCTTTCTTTCCTTATTCCTTTTCCTTTTTCTTCTTTCTTTCCTTATTCCTTTTCCTTTTTCCTTCATAAAACCTACTTTAAGCTACCTCTCCTCTGAGTTATCCTTTGGCCTTCTGTAATTTAGATATACATAATCACAATTAGGCAACAATGCAAATGAAACAGAATTTTCCAACTAGTGGGATGAAGCCACTTTCCTCCTACCACAGCAGAATTTTTCAAGGTACAGCTGAACCCCACTCATTTCATAACCCTTCCCTGTCTAATATCTCTGACCTTTTCTAGTTGATGAGACAACACCAGGATAATAAAGAAATTTGATGTATTTTAGTCTGGAAAAGAACTTTCATCAAGCCTTTGAAGGAATAAAGGGCTTCCCAAATGGTTCAGTGGGTAAAGAAACTGCCTGCAATGCAAGAAACGCAGGTTCGACCTCTGGGTCAGGAAGATCCTCTGCAGGAGGAAATGGCAACCCACTCCAGTATTCTTGCCTGGAAAATCCCATGGACAGTGGACCCTAGTGAGCTACAGTTCAAAGGGTTGCAAAGAGTCAGACATGACTGAGTATGAGCATGGAAAATAATAAAAAGTAGATATAAATATATAAAACACAGGGTTATCTGAAGGGTTAGGGTTTACATTAAGAATAGGCAATACAACAATATTCACACACACACACACACACACTACAGGTGATACAGAGTCACAGCTTCCCCCTTGTATAACCAGAATTCATTACAAAGAATCGAGTCTATATAGCATTGCTTGACTCAATGAAACAGTATGGCTCTGTGGCCTTTACTAGTCTTACAAATTAAAAACTATACCGAACAAAACACAATTCACCTTAATATTGTAAAACACACACACAAGAGACAACAGCTGCTTGACACTAGAATGGCATGTCTTCTTAGGTCCTCTGCTCCATAAAGAAAGGAAGAAGAAATCCAACTCAATATTGAACTGGTATCTTTTGATAAATTGGAAAAGCCTAAGTATGAAGCAAAACGCACCGAGAAAAGATTATTCTGACACCTCTTGGATTTACAGACTTCCCAGACTCCTTAATGGCCATTCATCTCCTCTGGTCTGTCGGAGTTGCTCCAGTCACCTGTGGGTGAGTGCTTATTACCAACAAGGCAGCAATCAAATTATTGCAAGGAATTTACTGAGTGAGATAAATTAAAGCTGTCTAAGTCAGTGTTTCTCATATTGCTTTCTCTGGAACATAAATTCTCCGGGGAAACTCTAGAAACATCCCAGAGACCCTAAGAGTGGCCAACACTGCACACACTGACCCCTATGCAGGGTCAGTTAGCAGAGTAGGCACCAAGAGGTGCGACCAGAAAGAAAGGTGTGATGCTCTCTTTCGCTCAGCATTTATTTACCCAAAGCCCATGGCATTCTTATTTTAAGGAAAACTGATTATAATTCTTTCAAAACTTTGGAAAGCCTAGACTAGAGAATTGCCTAAAAGAAAATCTCATCTGGGAGAACTATTTTGGAATCTTAGACTTAGGGGTAATTTTTAAGCCAAATGATTAGATGAAGAAAAATAGTTAAGAAGAGTTAAAAATGGTTATTGCAGGTTTGTATTACTGATTTCCACCACCGAAAGAGAGAGACATGTACCAGCACATCACAGTCATTAAAAATGACCCATCGGTGGACAGCAAATTACATACTGGGGAACCAGTGCTGGAGAAAAATCAAAGAGGTGGAGGTCATGTTTTATTTCACTTGTAGCGCTTTTCAAATTCAGTCCTAACCAAACCTGATTAAAGTAAATCCCTTTTTTACAGCCTGTGGAGTCTATAAGATTATGGTGTTAATGGAAGTACGATTCGATCCGTCAGTAATGGTGCATGTCGGGACCCTGGCGCCTCTGACAAGTCCATTTTTTAAGACGTATTTATTGTTGTTTTTTTTTTTTTTTCTCCCTTCTGTTCTCTGCATTGCGGGGTTTAATTGAACAGTTTAAAGTAATTCTTCTTCAAGGCCCATTAATTGATTTTATTTGTGTATTCTCTAGGGGTCAAGGAAAAGGGGGAAAAAAAAAACACAATAAAATTGCAGCTCTGGTTTTCACTGTCATATTCTCCCTGGCAATTTATAGCTCTAATCTTGTGTTTCTTTCCTCCGCCTCAGTATTTTTTCTTATGATTTTCATAAGCTGCAACTGTATATGTTTCATTTTATATTCTATTCAGATGGTTTTCACCATTAAAAAATAATAAAATGTATCCAAATCTGATATACCATGCAGTATCTAAGAGTTCTTTTGTGATAAACTCTATTGAAAGGGGAAGGCTTCAGTGAAATAGTCATAAAACCTTGAATTTTTGGTGTAACAAAGTCTACGGCATTTTCTATCAGTCATAACAGGACAAAGCCTCTTAAGTTCGAGATGGTGACATACATACACACACGATGAGTACATACGATGAGTATCATAGAACCCACGACCAGATCTGAGTGGTTTTAGTAGGTCTGTCAAGTAAGAGTGAAGGTGGCATATGGATTGCAAAACAGTATACTCAGAAAGGGGGATTACAGACGGAAATTGACATTCACGCCAACACGTCATGACATCATACCTCAAGAGATTTTTGCCCTATTACATAACAGTGTCTATGTCACATTACTGTCACAAAATTTAACTATCATTTTTGAATATCTATTTTTATCAGGCAGTAGCTAATCTTTACAATGATCTTATGAAGTAAGCATTACCTTTAATTGTCAAGGCCTGAGTCTCAGAGATGTGAAAGAATCTGTCAAATACATAGATGGGGTTGAACTATTGGTCTGATTTGCTCCAGTGACTCTACTTTTCCAGTTTTTTGATATATTATTGCTTTGGAAGCTTAATTTGAAATGATTTTTATTTCATTAAAGATGAAAATAAATAAAGTCATTTAGACAGAGAATTATGTATACATTTTAACCACTGCATCCCCAGTGTAGGTGCTAAACAAATGTTAGCTCAGTGATCAAATAAGACACCTGAGCCAACACTATTATGTTGTTCTTGCTTTATGGGCACCATGCAGACAAGGCTGGCATAAAAGATGAGCAAATGACAAGTCACACAAACACCAAGCTGCACCCCAACACTTGGTGAACAAAGTCCCTCCAGCTTCTTGGTCACCTTCCTGTTTCTTATTATGCAATATCCTTCTCTCTGCTCAATCCTTGTCCCTTCTCCCAATTTCCTCAACGGAGTCCCCCAAGATTCTTCAGCTTAGGTCTTTCATTAAAATGTAGGTCAACTTTATCTTCAGCCCATACTAGTGAAAATATGCCATTCATTTCTGTTCTCAACTATCTTCTGCTGAAAGTTCTGAGAGAGGTGAAGAATCTAAGATTGAGGTTGAGAGAAAAGTTGGGGGAGAGTCTTATATAGGAGTGAATATGTCAGAAGTGTTTTTTTTTTTATTTGTTTTCTTGCTTTACTTTTATCAACAACTGAGAGGAGAACATGACAAGTTCCAAATTTACTTCCAGATTAATAGAGCATCTTCAAGTAAAAAGAACATGCATTTGAGTGTGTCAGTAAACTAGAAATCACAGAAAGGCAATCCTCCCATTGAAAGGATGCAATCTACGTTCCCTACAGTCATACAGTTCAGAGAAAACACCACCCCATCTCTCATCTGCACATAGCTACATGCCTTGTCTCTTCCCTCCACTTAGGACTCCCCTTCCTGGGACTCCTTTATCTCCACACCTTTGAAAATGTTTACCAGTTTTGTGAGACTCTTCATTTATCACTTCCAGGATTACATCTATTTCCTGATTGTTGTTGTTTAGTTCCTAAATTGGGTCCAACTCTTTGCGACTCCATGGATTGTAGCCCACCAGGCTCCTCTGTCCATGGGATTTCCCAGGCAAGAACACTGGAGTGGGTTGCCATTTCCTCCTCCAGGGGATCTTCCTGACGATAGACACTAGCAATACATTCTTCAGAGGGCCAATAAAGACAAGTGCTAAGGAGAGCTTTTCCCACTCTGAAGTCAGCTGTAGTAATAACTAGAGGTGGTGGAAAGAGTGATAGGGGCAGGTAGTGAAGACCACAGAAGCAAAGAAAGCAGAAAAGAAAAAAAAAAAAAAATGGTGGGGAGGAGGTGAAATTCTTACAAGAAAAGAGAATACACTTAAAAATGTGACCTGATTCTAAGTAATGGATAGACAGAGTACAGAAAGGTCCACATTCCAGGATGTGTGCCTTCTTCTGAGTCTCCAGAACCTACAAATACCCATATCAAAGTACACATCACATTCAGCCATAGACTTTGGTTTGCATGGATTTCCCCTCAATACTGAATCAAGTCATGTTCCTCTCTGTATTTCTCTTCCATCCTTAAGTATCAGATATATAAGAGATGTTCAGTAAATATATTCTAGCACAAATGAAAGAACAAATGACAAAGAAATTCTTTATAAGAATTACTATAAACTTGTGATAGAAGTCTAATTCTTGGAGATAGTGGGGCAAGAAAGACACTGGAGCTAAAAGATTGATCCAGAATGAAGATAGGGATGACTTTTTAATTTGGTATTGTTACAGTAAGTAAAGCTCTTGCTGATGGAAAATCCAGTCTTCATATGGAAATTTATTTCAAATTCAAACAACAGGTTTTCATAAAAGAAGTTGCAGAATGCAAACCACACTGCTCATGATCAAACACCCATCAGCATAGAGAGCTTATAAGTAGAAATGAATATTTACCTCTGTGGGGTAGACAGCCTTTAGGATCCTGAACCCAGATAACTAGCTCATGCACATTCTTCACTTCTGGAATTGTCAGTTACAAATGTGTCATGTTTAAGACAATCATTTTGTGAACACGTGTGGTGTGTGCATAGTGGATTGGAAGGAGGACAGAACTATCATCAAAAAAAGTTTACAGTGTGTGCATATTTTACTTGGTGCTAAGTCACTTCAGTCACGTCCGACTCTGTGCGACCCCAGAGACGGCAGCCCACCAGGTTCTCCCCCGTCCCTGGGATTCTCCAGGCAAGAACACTGGAGTGGGTTGTCATTTCCTTCTCCAATGCATGAAAGTGAAAAGTGAAAAGTGAAAGTAAAGTCGTTCAGTCAGGTCCAACTCTTAGCGACCCCATGGACTGCAGCCTACCAGGCTCCTCCGACCATGGGATTTGCCAGGCAAGAGTACTGGAGTGGGGTGCCATTTTACTTGGGATAATATAAATATTGAACCAAAACACTTCTCTCATTAATATGTTAGCAGAGTGTAGCATCTTTGTCTTCATTAGAATGCATTATGTGTCAGGTAGGTAGAGTGTAGAAGATTCTCTCCAACATTGAGGGGGTGTAGAGAAAATGCTGCATTCCACTTTGGACGCTGCTAACAAATTCACTTTGAGTCAGAGAACTAGTTGTGAAAGGAGGTGACACTCTCCTTTTCACAGACCATCTGTCTCTGTTTTTATTATTTGAATTGTATTCTGAGACATCAACATGATAGTAGAAGATAACCTTCCTGGAAGCAATCTTACCCCAGGAAAAGCACATACAGGCACAGAAAAAAATACAACCAAACTCATTTCACATAAGAAGAGGGGTTCTATAGGGCATTACTTTGGTCTGCTTTACGATCAGTTTATACTGAAGTTTCTCATTATGAGAGTACACAATATGCATCCTAGGTTTCTACTGGCAAAGTAATCTGGGAAAGATATTCCTTTACTTGCATTTACAGATAATTCCAGTAAACACAATTATCTTCTTGCCTTATTCCTTGTGTAGAGGAGCAAAAACTGCCACTCCAAATTGTGTCTCTTTGGCATGAGGATTAATTTAGACTGATCATTTTTAAGGCCCGAAAGACTCAGGGAGGACCTTTAACCTTCCCCGTGACTGCCGAAAAGAGTGTACCTAGAGGGCCTGTTCCAGGAAGGGAACTGTCACCATGTATAATAAAAGTATGAACCAGATGTGATTAATAGGGAAAAATTAATAAAAAATGTTTGTGAGAATTCCCCACTGCATCCCATTGCCTGCATGGTCCAGCAAGTACTTGTTTACTGTCAGGGTGGAAGAAAACATCCTCTACCCTTTTAAATTTTAGCTGGTCTGAGAATTAAAATTGATATAACATAGATTAACAGAAGAAAAATCAAACAAAAATTTAATAACATGTATATATGGGAGAGACCCTGAAAAAAACTGGGTAGCTGATCAAAATGGCTAAAACTCTCACCTTAAGTACTATCTTCAGCTAAAAGCAAAAGAGGAAGTTGGGAACCGTGGGTGGGCGGGGTGGAGAGCAGAGGGGGGACTTCAAAGGCAAGAAGGCAATTCACAGGAAGATGGAAAGCAAATACTTGGTAAAAAAATAAAAAATGTTGGTCCTTGCAGAGACAATGGTACACAGAGGGGATTCTCATCTTTAAGCCCTGTGGAGTTTCTCCCACCACACCTAGACTGTGTTTTTTGCAGAGTGCTTTGATGACAGCTCTATTTTGGAACAGGCACTCTACCTAAAAATTTGTAGGAATTTAAAGGGAAGGCCAAAGTTCTTCCTGAGTCTTGGGCATTGATCTTGGGCATCTCAAAAATAATCTGCATGCCAAAGAGACACTTGGAGAGCCAAGTTTTGCTCCCTTATATTACCAAACATTTGCTTTTTTGAGGAAGATTTCTTCCTCCTTGACACTAGTCTCTCTAAATGGTCAAATTTTCAAGGAGACTGAGCAGCTATACTTTCTCCTCCAAATTAAGGAACACTTTTCACAGGCTCATTAACATCTATAAGGATAGTGCCTAAATTTGTCCTAAAACTGTGTGAGTCCACACTGATACACTTGACTTGGTCAGACTTCATTCTACCTAATTAAATCATTTCAGCTCCACCTAGACCTATCTCATCCAATAAATCAAAGATCCATTATTCTAGTACTTTCTACCATATAAAAATGCATCATAGTCTTTCAAACTAATCTATCGCTATGAAATCATACATGTACAAACTCAGCAAAATTAAAGCTCCTTAATAATAGAATGGATGCCAAGGTATATGTGTCCCCACTTCATTTTGCTGTTCTAAGCAGAAAGCAGACAGCATCGCCAGTAGCTAAATCAATATCAACTGTATTAATAAGCACAAAATGAACATGTGTGCCTGGATTCTTTTTTCTCCCTCGGTCACTCTAAACCTAGGTCTAAACTACTACTCAGATTTTAGTCTTGAATGCCCATCAGAGACACTGCGCTTTGGGCTCTAATGGAGCCACTGTCGAGCCAAAACGTGTGGGGCCAGATGAGAAGAACTGCCCAACAGGTCTGTGGGGCTTGTCAAGACCTGGAAACAGTGGATGTTAGATGATTATATTTGCATCGCATAGTTGGCAGAGCCTGTCACAACTTTGCTGGAGCCAGCAGCTGCTCTCTGCTGAGAGCTAATTCCACCTGATCTATTTAATATTATAATGAATTTAATCCTCTCCACATTCAACCAGAAGCCAAAGAGCACAGTTTATGGTGAAACCTGAATTTGCAGAGAGAAGACAAAAGACCCCTCTGGTGCTAAGAATTAATTCAGAGAAGGGTGCCTATAGAGTTACTCAATCCTTTATTTTGGTTGAGGACTTTTCCTCTTCCAGGGAGCAGACTTTGGTATGGTTTGAACTGTCCCTTCTCTCCTCCGATTTCTTGGAAATCAGAAGCAAACTTAGACACTATTAGATCTAATTTCAACCAAAATTCATAGGTTGAAACCCTAATCCCAAGCACCTCAGAATATGACTGTCTGTGGAGAGAGGCCCTTTGAAGAGGTGATTAAGCTAAAAGGAGCTTCTGGAATAAGCTGTCATCGAAACCCACTGGTGACCTCATAAGAAGAAATCTGGATACACAAAGAGATACCAGGGTGGACACACACACAGAGGAAAAGCCATGAAGGACCCAGGGTTAAGGCACCATCTGCAAGGAGAGGAGAGAAAGTCCTTGGAAGAAGCCAAACCTGCGACACCTTGCTCTTGGACCCCTAGTCTCCTGAGCTGTATCAGAAAATACATTCCAAGTCCCTAACCCTGTCAGTTGGCAACATTTTGTTATGGCAGCCCTAGTAAACTAATATAGATGTTATCTAGTATAACTCTATGTAAGACTCTCCTCTACAGAATCCCTTAAACTTGGGCCAGAATACAGCCAAGAAAGGGTATCTCTGTAACACAAAGAACTGATCACATTTAACAGCAGATCATTCTGTTAGAAAGTTCTGTGTACTGAGGCAGGGTGATCCACCTCATAACTACCACCCACTGTCCCAGTTTGGCAGTCTCGGTTCAGAACCAAATATCAAATGTCTCACTGGGCAGCTCTTCAATTAGATGAAGGCAGCCATCAGGCCTTCATGCTAATTTCTTAAATTTCCTCTTTTAAGTCAAACCTGTCCCGATACTTTCACGTAGTCCCGACATGCCACTTCTCTGAGTGAATTCCACAGAATGTCTTCCTTTAAACTCTTCCACTGACACTGTTTCTATTAAAATGAGATGTGGCTAAAGTTGCCAATTCCTATGTTATCCAGCAGTGTGCAGTGCTTTAGGATTTTTAGTTCTCTGGTTTCAATACCATATTTTAGGGTCCTCTCCATTAAGAAAGGATGATATAAACAGATCTTTAAGTCCTAGTATGGAATGGACTTGTACTAAGGGTCTTGAGGAGACAACCTCCAAACATGTAATAAGGAAACTGAAGACGATGCACTTTCTAATCAGCTAAGTATGTTTGCTGCTGCTGCTGCTGCTAAGTCACTTCAGTCGTGTCCAACTCTGTGTGACCCCATGGATGGCAGCCTACCAGGCTTTCCCATCCCTGGGATTCTCCAGGCAAGAACACTGGAGTGGGTTGCCATTTCCTTCTCCAATGCATGAAAGTGAAAAGTGAAAGTGAAGTCGCTCAGTCGTGTCTGACTCTTAGCGACCCCATGGATTGCAGCCTACCAGGCTCCTCCGTCCATGGGATTTTCCAGGCAAGAGTATGTTATTTTAAATGTTAAGAAATCTCAGTATTTTATTTTATTGATATATACTGTGATGAGTGAGATTTATATATCTATCTGCCTATCTCTAGGTTCAAAAGCTTTATTCAAATGTGTTCATATAATTTTATGTGTGTGGAGATATATATATATATATATATGTATGTATGTCTATATGTCTGGCATATATTGCAGACTCAATTGAGTGGTATATTTGAGTCTAATGGATTTTTGCAGTAATCCTCACATTTAGCGTGCTATGGAAATTGGTTCCCTCCTGGAGATACCATAATAATACTTCAGATTTTGGTTTTAGGATTCTAAATATTTGGGAAAATGCTGCCGCTGCTGCTGCTAAGTTGCTTCAGTCACGTCTGACTCTGTTCGACCCCATAAACGGCAGCCCACTGGGCTCCCCCGTCCCTGGGATTCTCCAGGCAAGAACACTGGAATGGGTTGCCATTTCCTTCTCCAATGCATGAAAGTGAAAAGTGAAAGTGAAGTTGCTCAGTCGTGTCCGACTCTTAGCGACCCCATGGACTGCAACCTACCAGGCTCCTCCATCCATGGGATTTTCCAGGCAAGAGTACTAGAGTGGGTTGCCATTGCCTTCTCCGGGAAAATGCTACATATATATGTGTGTGTGTGTGTGTGTGTTGTGTGTGTATACACACACATACGTGCATATTGCTGCTGTTGTTCAGTTGCTAAGTTGTATTCAACTCTTCAACTCCATAGACTGTCTCTCCTGTCCTTCACTATCTCCCGGAGTTTGCTCAAATTCATGTCTATTGTGTCAGTGATGCTATCTAGCCACCTCATCCTCTGTCAAGCCCTTCTCCTTTTGCCAACAGTCTTTCCCAGAATCAGGGTCCTTTCCAATATGTAGGCTCTTTGCATCAGGTGGCCAAAGTACTGGAGTTTCAGCTTCAACATCAGTCCTTCCAATGAATATTCAAGGTTGATTTCCTTTAGCATCCATTGGTTGATCTCCTTCCTGTCCAGGGAATTCTCAAGAGTCTTCTCCAGCACCACAATTCAAAATGATTAGTTCTTCAGTGCTCAGCCTTATTTATGGTACAACTCTCACATCTGTACATGGTTATTGGAAAAACCACACCTTTGACTATATGGACCTTTGTCAGCAATGTGACATCTCTGCTTTTCAATACTCTGTCTCAGTTTTTCATAGCTTTCCTTCCAAGGAGCAAGTGTCTTTTAATTTCATGGCTACAGTCATCTGTGCTGATTTTGGAGCCCACATAAAGGAAATCTGTCAGTGCTTCCACTTTTCCCCTTCTATTTGCCATGAAATGATGGGATTAGATGCCATGATCTTAATTTATTGAATGTTAAGTTGCAAGCCAGCTTGTTCACTCTCCTCTTTTGTGTGTGTGTGTGTGTATGTGTGTGTTAGTCACTCAGTCCTGTCTGACTCTTTTCAATCCATGGATTGTAGCCCACCAGTTTCCTCTGTACATGGAATTCTCTAGGCAAGAATACTAGAGTGGTAGCCATTCCCTTCTCCAGAAGTTCTTCCAAACCCAAGGATTGAACCTGGGTCTCTTGCATTGCAGGCAGATTCTTCACCATCTCAACCACAAGGGAAGCCTTCCTCTTCCATATATATATATATATGTATATGTATATATGTATATATATACATATACACACATGTACATATGTAAATACATATAATTGCATTTATGTACACACAAGGCAATGGCATCCCACTCTAGTGCTCTTGCCTGGAAAATCCTATGGACAGAGGAGCCTGGAAGGCTGCAGTCCATGGGGTCGTTGAGGGTCGGACACGACTTAGCGACTTCACTTTCACTTTTCACTTTCATGCATTGGAGAAAGAAATGGCAACCCACTCCAGTGTTCTTGCCTGGAGAATCCCAGGGACGGGGAAGCCTGGTGGGCTGCCGTCTATGGGGTCACACAGAGTCGGACATGACTAAAGTGACTTAGCAATAGCAATGTAATTATATGCATGTATATACATAAATATATAGCATTTTCCCAAATACTTAGAAATCCTAAAACCAAATTCCTGAGTATTATAAAGGTGTCTCCAGGAGTGAACAAATTTCCATAGCACACTAAAGGTGAGGATTGCTGCAAATACCCATCAAAATCAAATATACCACTCAAATGAGTCTGCAATTTGCAGCCTAGGAGGAAATGGTCAGAAATGATGAAGCCCCTAGGCACTGGTACATGAACAGAGTTTCAAAAATAGAATAAAACCATGTATTTTTTTGTTTCTCTGTGCTGATGTATAAATTGTAAGGCAATATCTGACTTCAAAGGACTTTCATGCTTGCCCAATAGATGCTGAAAACAGAACATAATTAAAAGCTTTTCCCCCTAAACACCATGCCTTTTAAAAATGTTTACTGTGAGCTCCAGCTGACATGGAAGCAGGATACAGGTACACTGTAGTCTATCCTATTGACTTCCAATAGTTTTCCCATTATATAAACATATCAAAAGTACCTGGAGGCTAAGGCAGGGCTATAAAAATGTTTGGTACATGAAAGGGAATTTGAGATTTAGCTTCAAGGCACAGTAAACAACAAACAGTAGTTATTTCTGTTCCTGGGAAAAGGGTACCCAGTGTCTCATGCTCCCCCAGCACCTGTTTTCCTCACTCTACTCTAGGAACAATCTCTTACGAAAATTATTAGCCCTGAAATATTTGAGAAACTCCATCACAGATGTAATAACAATATGTTAACACCTTTCCAACTCCATTGTAAAGAGAGAGGTTGACTTTTTGTTGTTGTTCAGTACCAAATGGACTCCCCTTACAAATTATTTTGCATTTGGCATTTTAGCTGACAGAAGGTAATGTCGAAAAAGACAGACCGCTTAATGGAAAAGAAAAGTTAATGAACTAACAAGGGAGTCATAATTACTCCATGAATCAAGGGAAAGATGAAACGGTTTCCAAGGGGAATGAATGTATCAAAATGTTTTCCATAGAAACTCAAAGCAGGATGTTTTAAAGACTAAACTTTGGAGGAAAAGATATAATGGCTGATGACTGCCTTATGACCAAGAACCTCAGGATGATTATATCAAATTGTTTTCCTGAGTAGAAAAGATGCAACCAGAAAAGGAAGATAAGAAAGAATGTCTAGTCGCTCCCATCAGGTGAATGGCTTTTCTGCCATATGGCATTAGGCGACATAAAGATGATGCCAGGGACTGGGAGGTCGTTGTGTGGGCCTTTTGGAGGAAGCACGTATGCCTGACACCTGTCACACAGCTCAAACACTGAATTACCGTATTTACAGCTAAATTAGAAAGATTTAACCTTCATTAGCCCCTACCTGTGTTGATGAAGGTACAGAGAGTAATTTACAAAATTGGGGCGGGAGAAAGGATAGACCTTGATTTGAGACTCGGTGGAACTTTTATGAGAAAACGCTGCTGTATCATACTTTCAAGCTATCAGGCTTTCTGCCCAGAATTCCATTTATTTAGACACTGTGAAGCCAAAGTCAAGGATACCCAATGCTCTAGTGTTTCCAATAGAAGAATAAAATGAACTGTCAATTGACAGATTTTTTTTTTTCATAAAAATGAACAGTCTAGGATTTACAGGGCAAATAAATACTGTGCCAGAACAGCTGGCAAGCATTAGTAAGAGCATAAACTGCTGGTATGTTATCTGCAACCTCCCACACACATACTGTGAGCTGCAACTCAATAAGTGGATGATTACAGAGGTTATAAGAAAAGTAGAAATAAATACTGTGAAGTTCAAAGAACACCTGGTATGAAAGATACCTTGGTTTCCAAAGGAGACCTCAGTTTCAAGGGAAGCCATTTAAGAGTCGTGGTTAAGAAGGCAGACTTGAAGGTACATAGCCTGGGATCATAATTTCATATAATCAGTCATGAGCTGCAGGATTGGAAAAAGTCACTAAATCCCTTTAAGCCTCAGTTTTCTTATCTATACATGACCTGCCTCATAGGGTTATAAACAGAAACAAATGAGTTACTTTGCCCAGAGCACTTATCACAGTGCTTACCACATGATATATGCTTAATATATGTTAGATATTAATATTATAATTCATAGTGTCTATGGTTTGGCATATTCTGATTATGATGCCGTTGATTATTTTCTTGTCCTAAACACCACCCACACCAATCTAAGGCAGAATAGCAGCAGCTCCTTTACCTGGAGCCCATGGTGAAAGATGATAGAATATATGATTTAAGCCCTGTTAACACTCCAGGTGAAAATAAATCTCTGCAAAAAGATAATCAATCCATGGCTTGGTTTAAACATTACCTTATATCTAGGCACAAATGAAAATAAGGAGATCTTATATATGTTTTTGAATATTGTACATGCAAAAAAAAAAAAGGAAGTTGAGCTAATCTAGTTTATTTATTTATTCAGTAAACTTTATGTGCGGTCCCACTGGAGTCATGCTTTGTCTTAGATCTGTGTCAATATTGCATTGCTGACTTAAGTCATTAACAATAGCCCTGAAAAAATCCATGCAGATTCATATACACATTGATTAACTTCATAAAGCATATTAAGAAAACCATATCCAGTGATCTAGTTTTAGCCAGCAGCTTGAAAGCCCCGAGAGTTCAGTGTCCCAAACCATACTGCTTACCACTGATGCAGCCTGCTCCAGAGTAAACGCCCAATAGTAACTGCTCGGACTTCCCTGGTGGCTCAGTGGTTGGGAGTCCACCTGCCAATGAGGTGGACATGGGTTCATCCCTGGTCCAGGAAGGTTCCACAAGCTGCGGCACAGCTGAGCCCGTGTGCACAACTACTGAAGCCCATGCGCCTAGAGCCTGTGCTCCGCCACAAGAGAATCCACACCAAGAACCCTGTGCACAGCAACTAGAGAGTAGCCAGTTCCTGCTCACCTCAACTAGAGAAAGCAAAGAAGACCCAGTGCAGCTAAAAATAAATAAAAATAGTAACTAATAGATCAGTCATTCATCTGCCTGTGTGTACATGAGTGCACATATGTATGACATTAAGACTCTACTTATAAAATTTACTTCACTATACTTCCAATACCTTATGGTAATTATAGCTCCTGTGTGGATTAAATACCTTATGCCAGATCTCTTAAAGATATCAGTCTTCATTGGTTTTTACAGAAAAAGAAATTGAACCTCAAATGTGTGAGCTGATTGTGTTCAAGGCTGCATAGCTAGTAAGATCTAGAATCAGACAGGGACCCCAACACCCCCATCTCAGTTCATCATCCCATGATGCTTGCCAATTCATTCATGTCTCAGTTCCTCTGTGTCTAGATCTGTGATATGAGTTAAGGTATACATCAGCATCTCATCAGTGTTTTCTTTTTCTCTTCATGAGAACATCAGTTATGCTACAGGGAGCCTAATTATTCCCTTCACACTCCCCATCAAATAAAGATTTATGCTTGTATGAAGCAAGAGTAATTCTCCTTTAATCACCTAAGGTTTTTATAATATATTCAACAAGTTTCAAAGAATAAATTGACTATTCCATATACATTTGGTTTCACTATTTGCATAGCCCTTCATTCAGCTGTGTTAGCTTCACCAAGAGAGTTAAACATTACAATTCACCAGCCATGTTCCAACATTGGCTCAGAAAGACAAGGGTTTTCAGCTGTAATGGATCTTTGTTTTTATAATCTTTTATCACTGTAAGGAATATGATTGATAAATGACTATTTATGTCTGTTAGAGAAAGGTCGGTATTCTTTTGGATGTGCTCAGGTAAACATTCTTGTGTTTAAGATGTAGTAAGGAGGGTTTTACCCACCCTTTTAATTATGAGGAAATGTGAAATTCAGTGGTGCAGAAAATTCATCTGCAGTCTTGCCCAAAGGGGATTCTTTTAGGTTAGTTTGTAAACCTAGATCAGACAGTAAAATCTTCATTCCTTTTTGATCACAGCAAAGGCCAAATTGAAGTCCATTTTCGGAAAATAAGTCACACAGTTAAATTTCTCAGAGTAAGAATAATAACATTCAATGAAATGAAAAATTTTCTAGAAAAATGTCTCTCACGTTAAATATATGAAAAATAGCAGCAGTGTCTTAATCCTAAGATGCATGAATTACTGATCCCCCATAAGGTAAAACAATTATACAAGGGACTAACTTAGTTTAAGGAACTAGCTAAATTAACACATATTTAAGAAAAAACCTGCTATTAGTGAAAAGTTAAACACAGGAAGCATAATAAGAGTTCAAAATAGTAACAGTAATTATTATATCTTCCATTTATTGGTAGTTTACTGTGTGCCAACTCCTATGCTGAGTAACTTGCCTTTATTAATTCATTTATCTTTACCTTATTTCTACAAGGCAAATAGTATTCACATCCCCAATTTATACTGTTTCAGATCAAAACAGATGAGAGGAAAGCAACTTGACTGAGATCTCAGAATTGGTGTGTGACACTCCCATGGATCTGGCTCCAGGGCAAACTCTTAACCTTTCTGCATATTAAGTGCCATAGGCCAATGGTTTTGGTTGTCAGTTCCAATGCTAGGAGAGGTGTTCATTTTTAAAATCTCAGCGTCTTCAGGTAAATGAGAAAAATAAACAAAGAGGAAACATTCCAAAATGTTAAATTAAGCCTGTTTAGTTATAAAGGAATATCAGTTTTAATGTTTAAAAAAAAAACAATGGTGATGACAAATGATAATCTCGTTTCATTTGTTTTCAAATATGCTTGTTTGGAAAAATGAAGATGTTGGCAAACAAATGTCAGTCTTCCACATTAAATAACAACAACTCACTTTCAGGAGTGAAAGGAGAAGAGGATCTTGGAGGCATTTCTGTGTACTGGACAGGGCTGAGTGTGGTCTGAATGACGGGTCCCCTACTGGCACAGTGTTAAAGATGAGCAAGAAGACAGGAAATTAACCCTGTGAATAATGGCCTCGATGTGGGAAATACTGCAGCGAAGCAGAAAAAGCAGAAATGGTTATGAGCCTAAATGATTTGGAAAATT
This sequence comes from Bison bison bison, assembly GCF_000754665.1. Classification (NCBI taxonomy): domain Eukaryota; kingdom Metazoa; phylum Chordata; class Mammalia; order Artiodactyla; family Bovidae; genus Bison; species Bison bison. The sequence goes on from NW_011494787.1 coordinate 8,375,765, forward strand.
CAGAGAAATGGGAAACTCTGAGGGAGGCAGAGATGTATGATTTGGGAATATGGTGGACTGACTATTAAGCTGCTTTTAAGTATGTTGAGTTTGTGGTGAGGGATTCAGGTAGAGAAATATCCGGCAAGCATATAAAGAAAACTGCTGGTTTCCTGATTAGATAAAACCTGAATTCTTCAAGGTAAGCAATGAGGTTGATCTCTATAGCATGTTGAGAGGTAGGGGATGGTTATTCTTTCAATCTGGACACCTGTCCCTGTGATTTGTCTCCTCCTTCGCAATTCATCTTAAGTGAATATTGTCCCCACTGTGTCGGACTGGAGTGGAGCATATCCTTGCTTTAACATTCTGGCCTGAGCCTAAATGCTTATCCCTTCTCTTAATTTCCCAATTCAGAGTTGAGATTAGGCTACTATATTCCCGAAAGGCTAAAGGCTCAGGTAACAAAAGGGAAATTAACATAAAGCATATAACATATAATTAGATCAGTGGCTTTTAACCTCTTTTGGATAGTTTTGAGAATCTGATGAATCTGTCCATGTACATATGCAATTTTGCACTGCCATGGAGAAACTGCTGCAGCATATTTAGACTCCTCAAATCCAAAATCCTAGAAACAAAAAGAGTTTTCAGAGATGCAGGAAGGAACTCTTTCTCGGATGGTTTAAAGTACATTTTCATCTGTAGATGATTGGCCTGGGGAATTATACATTCGCTTCAGTGATATTTAACCTGCCTCTTTCTTCTATACACAAGTCGAGTCTTAGTTTATGACTCTCAAATGTCAACCATATAAAATACAATAAATTCAACATGACTACAAGAGATACACATACAAGAGTGTACTTTCATCATAGAAATAACGTTAATAAAACAGGGCTTAGTGGCCCACCAATCCCAAAAGGCCGTATCAACTCAGGACACATTCAAACTAAACACCAATCCACAAATAAACTTACAGTATCTTGACTAGTCTTGCAGTTGTATACTGAAATTTTTATCGATGGAGCAAGAAAGAAGAGATGATCCTGATGAATATATAGAGCAAAGATTTCCTAAAATCCTTCCTTACTCTCATCTCTTTCCTCAAAGCTATGTGTATATTTCTTTAATAAATAAAGACACTCTGATTGAATTTTACTTAGAGTTTAGCATTAGCATACTGGCATGGAGAAGATCAGGCTTTCCTGGTGGTGGGTAAAGAATCCATCTGTTGATGCCGGAGACACAAGAGACATGGGTTTGATCCCTGGGTCAAGAAGATCCCCTGGAGTAAGTAATGGCAACCCTGCAGTATTCTTGCCTGGAAAATTTCATGGATGGAGGAGCCTGGCAGGTTACACTTCATGGACTCACAGAGTCAGATACTGATTCAAATGTATTCTTTTTAATGAGCAACTGAGAAAGAGAGCAAGCAATGGAAAGGATCACTGAATGTGAGTGAGAATTCTAAAAGACCATCCATAATACAATGAATGAAGCCCTCTTTGATATTATTAACATGGTATAATTAAAGAGAAGTTATCAAAAGAAGAGTATATATGAAAAGAGTACCAAATATCCCAGAAGTGGATCTGGGGGAGAGGGGAAAAAAAAGAGAATGAGGATTAGCAATTGGAAAGGCAATTTCTTAAAAAAAAAAAAGAAATCATAAGAAGAAATAATAATGTAATATCATGAATCTATGAGAGGAGTGTTAGAGAAGAAATATTCAAGGTCAACAATATATCACTGAAGAGGATCCAAATAGCATACTCCTTTACATCAATATTTAATTTAATCAAAATAATTTCCTTTTGACTTGCTTAATAATAGTTTCTCCATCTGGTATGGTTTGCAAATAGATTGGTAGCATTGCAAATTTCATAGTATCTGAAACTTCTGTCTTATGAAGGCAAAACAACGAAAAATAATCTGCCTTTTCTCATAGCCCTGAGGACTAAATAGAATACTCCATTTTTATTTTAAGTGCATATGTGATTCTAGACTATTACTGCAAATAATTCATTTCCAGGTTAGCCCAGAAGAGCTGTTTCTCAAGGAAAGAACAAAGGAACTCTAGAAAGACCAAAACTATTTCAGTTGTGAATCTACATTTTAATAGATAGTATTGTGAGTTAACCTTATAAAGTTTGAGTATTCAATCTGCCAGTGACAAATCTCATTACTAGTAATAATTAACCTATATTATGAACTAATCATCTGTAAAATTTCAACTAAAATTTTGATTTTAACAGTATAAGGACATTTCAACCATTCCTTAAATGATTAACTATTTACTATTTTTATGAATTCCCCCTTATTTCTAAAAGAATGCTTCAGATAAACAGATACAGTAAATATTACTTTATTCTATAATATTACATGACAAATGTTTCAATTAATATAATATGGAAATACAGAGATATCAGATGATTCCACAAGTGGAGAATAAAATTTATTTCCTCTTTTTTTCCCTTTATTTTGAACCACCTTCAGCTGTAACTTTAAAATTCATGATTCCCTATGGCTGTTATCAACCATATTAATTTCTTTAAGGAGATTTTACTAGGGTAATCTCAAATAAATGCTCACAATCAATTTCTAAGAACCAAAATCTCTATTTTAGCCTTCTACTGATGATGAAAAAGGTGAAAAGTTATTACTGGTTGTGCTGTGCTTAGTTGCTCAGTCGTGTCTGACTTTTTGAGATCCCATGGACTATAGCCCACCAGGCTCCTCTGTCTATGGGGATTCTCCAAGTAAGAATACTAAAGTGAGTAGCCTATCCCTTCTCCAGGGGATCTTCCTGACCCAGGAATCCAACCAGGGTATCCTGCATTGAGGGTGGATTCTTTACCATCTGAGCTACCAGGAAAGCCCTATAACTGATTGAAGAAACCCTAAATGTAGATTTTAGAAATATCTCATTCACTTCAGGTAAGCTTTATAATGTGTTCACTTATTCTGATCATAACATAATATTTATAACCCTGGCAAAGCAAAGCATGGCTGGCTCCCTTCTATCTGGAGTGTTTGATTGGCATCTGAAGGGCTTGCTCATTAGGCTGCCTGAGGAGTTGGTAATTCTGACTTATTGCCGAAGAGTGTGTATCTAATCCTAACCTGATTCTTGCAAATTCTCAAGGGAGATTGCATGACAGTGTTTAGCTAGGTTACTGAAATCTTCACTTACTCAGTGGCAGAAAAATAACTTAAATAATACATGGATTATTAATAAGAGATTACTGAAATAATCTCCTTGTAATAGTGGCGTCCTAAGGAAGTATGATATTTATGGAGCCTAGCAGTCTTGAACAACTCCTTAAAACTACAGTGCTTATTTTTTGGAGTATTTAATCTTTATTTGGGCTTTCCAGGTGGCATTAGTGGTAAAGAACCTATCTGTCAATGTAGGAGACATAAGAGATGCAGGTTCAACCCCTGGGTTGGGAAGATCCCCTAGGGAGGGCAGGGCCACCCACTCCAGTATCCTTGCCAAGAGAATCCCACGGAGAGAGGAACCTGGCAAGCTACAGTCCATAGCATTGCAAAGAGTTGAATACGATTGAAGTGACTTGGCATGGAGCCTTTATTCAGTTAGTGATTAAATGAGATTTTATTTTTCCTTTATAGAAAAGAGAGAACCCCCACACATGCTTAAAGTGAAAGTGAGATGAGAGTTTCCTAATCTATTTACTTTCTCCCCATTCATATTCTATGAAATGTACAAAAAATAAAAAATAAAAAAAACTTCCAGATACACGTTTATCCTGATTAAAATATTAGAAACACCAGAGATCATCAACTGGTTACTTATAAAACTTTGTCATTTTCCAAGTGCCTAGTAAGGTTGAGATCTAGTTTTTTTCTAGCTCTACAAACTTTTGAGGGAATTTTAATGACACTTAAAAAGTTATTGTTTTCCAAAATCACTTGCTTATTAGTATCTGATTCCATACCTCCTAACCAGAGTTGGGTTTGAATTCATCTAGATTAAACAGAAAAAAATCTATATTTTACAAAGCTGGCCTATAAATGCCCTAACATCAAGAAATGTGTAAAGCATGCTAAGAGAGAGAAATAAATTTTTCCAAAGTACATTAGATATTTTTTTGTGGATATCAGGGATTAATGCTCAAATTGGATTTGATGTTCTTTATAGCATACCCTTCTGTAATGTCAAGGTGGGAAATCTAAAAACTACATTTTCCAGGTTTTTTTGCAGCTAGTTTATTAGATGTAATTTTAATTTTTCCAACTGGAACACTTCCATGGGATTTGGAAAGGAAAGGAGGAGAGAGTGGAGGCATTTGGTTGCTAGGCAGCAGGGTCCAATCACTAGATTCACAGGTGCTGTGAAACAGAATGAGAAATAGCCTCTATTTAGGACGGTCTTGTCCATGGACCAGTCAATAGCGGTGGAAACTTCCTGAATATAGCAGCTTCTGGAGTCACAGAAAAGGCATTACTTCCCTTGGTGTGATGATTTAATGATGTGTCTTTGGGAGAAGGGGTGGTCTCCCTAAAAACCTGGTCTGAAATCTATTTCTTCAACCCATTCTTGGACTTTTTAAGCCTTTATTATTATTATTTTGATAAAGTTCTATTTAAAAAAAAAATAGCTTGGATTCTCTTCTCTGCAAGTGATTTTTGACCGATATAATAAAAATTTTAAAATCCTATATTAAAATTATAAATCCATTAAAATCATAAATCCTCTTCTGTCTCTAGCATGCACACTTTGGTAAAGAAGTGGGCCTTTCTATTCAGCTTGGTTGGCCTAATTGGGGAATCATTTTGGGACAGTCTCCTATGAAGAGGTGAAGCAACATACTCTGGTCATTTAATTGATGTACAAAGGTTTCATGTATGTAATACTTCAGCTCCCCCATCACCCATTTAAATGTTTACCTATTTTCTGAAGGTCCTTATTTAAGATCAAACCACATTAAAGTTAAAAAAAAAATAGATGTTACACATGAATATTTAAATACTTGATATAATATTCCTTATAAAGAACAGACTATAAAGCATATATATGCAAATATTACATTTTTATTAAAAATGTTTATATATTCATCAAAAGAGATTGAAGAGTACATAAAACACTGTTAATAGTGGATCTCGTTAGGTGGTGGGGCTGCAAATGGTTTAAATTGGTGCGCTTTGCCCTATTAATAATGCTTTGTTCTTTTCTCACAAATATGTTGCTGATGAAAGATGCTTTAAGCTGTCTTTAGTGCAGCAGTCACATATGTGTTTAATCTATTTTATATTCAATATGAAATGATTGAATAGAAGTATCTTAAGCTATTATCACCAGGACAACGTATAATGATGTTACCTGAGAAGAGGCAAAGCATTAAAAAATCGGAGATCCATTTTCAGTTTAGATGTAAGAAGGAAGAGTCTACCAAAAAGACTTGAAAAATCCCCTTCCCCAGAAAAACTTTGAATGCAGAATGCAAACACTAAGATTGGAAAGACAAGTCTTGGACTCCACAGGTTAGAGAATGGGGCAGAAGCTATAAATGACTTTTCTGTATGAATGAACTTGTACTATCCATTAAGAACTCATTTGGAAAAAGTGATTAATACAAGGTTTCACTTTTGTATGGAAGCTTGAGGGAAGACACAAATATCTTAGCCCAGCAATGAACCACCTGAAATTCTGCACTTTGATGCTATCAAAGAACACACAGATGAGGATGTAGGTCAAGCAAAAGGAAATTCTCATGTCTGATCTGGTTGTCAAGTTCTATTTGTCTCTGACTGAGAAAACTGGACAGGATCAGAGTCCAAAGCTAGTCTTTCTCTGATGCTGTATATACAATTTTATAGTAAATAGTGTTTAAAATTATTCCAATAATCACTCTCAACAAATGATTTATGTATTTTCATGTGCTCTCAAGATGAACGTTTTAGCATTTTCAACATAAGATAACTAGAACAATTAGTCCTTTTCTGTTAATGTCAGAATTCTGGGTTCAAACTGAGAAAAATGAGGCAAGGAGTTACCACTCCAAATGCTGATAAAGAAGGATCATTTTTGTCTAGGTGTGTTGTATATTACAAGTTCATGAATTCAAACTCATTATTTTTCTTGGTACCCTGTGACCAATTAAATTTTGTTCTGAGGCAACTGGTCAAGAGGAGACAGAGGTATATTAACAAAGGAAATTAACACACAAAGGAGCTGAATTATTGAACCAAAATGTATCAATTTCACACTCTTTCCAACCTAAGCTAGTCAGGTAGAGTTTTATCACATCAAGTGGAAGTCACCATAAAAACTAAAAACAAACCAATAATATAGACATAAAAGGTCTAAGAAGTATAATAACATTTCTCATCTGTTACATGAATTTGACTTTTCAGTGGAAGAGAGATGGATTTTGGTAGGAAATGTGAAAGGTTTCAAAACTTCCAGAGACTATGGCTTTGTACATGTATGTGAGGTTTTGTGGGATAGGGGTGGACATTTCCAGAAGAAGCTTTCTAACTTTCTGAGGCTTTAGGGATATCTCTTCCTGGGATTACTTTTTCTTAGAAGCCCCTTTTCACTATTTTTAGTTGGAGGGCACAGGAGAATCCCAGAAAAGGAACTAGGAGTTGGCTGCCCATTAAAGAAACTTGTTTTCTTTTTATTTAGGTGTTATGCAGGGAAGGTTATGAGGGTAAAAAAGAAGCAGGGATTCAGTTTTTTATCTAGAAATAAACTAGAGCAAACAATTGAAACTTCCCTCAAATGATATTTTTCAAAACCTTGAATAGAGCTTAACAGGCACAGAAGGGTGAAAAGTCCCCAAGAGAAATGCTCAGATCCAGCTTCTCAGTTATAGACCCACATAAAGTATCACCAAGTATCACTACCTACTAGATAGTCTTCTGCTTCTGGTTCCTTGCTATGTTTTCAGAATGTGAACAGCACTCTCCCATGGGATCCTATGTATCATCCATGCTGTGGGTTACATCTACCTCTCTTGTTTCAACTGCAACTGGGACAAGCCATTGATTAAAAACATTGGGCATGGTGTCCATCAGTAAAACTATATTTTAAAATATAAATGATTCACATTTTTAGAGAGATATTTCATCACTTTACTTCAATAACTGAAATTAATGAGGTCATAAATAATTCATAATAAGTAAACTGGAAGGCTTCAGCATTATGTGAACCAAGAAATTCCAGATGTTCAAGCTGGTTTTAGAAAAGGAAGAAGAACCAGAGATCAAATAGTCCACATTTGCTGGATCACAGAAAAAGCTAAGGAATTCCAGAAAAACATCTATCTCTGTTTCATCAACTATACTAAAGCCTTTGACTGTGTGGATCATAATAAACTGGAAAGCTCTTAAAGGGATGGGAATACCAGACCATCTTACCTGTACCCCAAGGAGCCAAAAGAAACATTATGCAGGCCAAGAAGAAACAGTTAGAACCCTGTATGCAACAACTGATCAGTTCAAGATTGAAAAAGGAGTACAACAGGACTGTCTGCTGTCGCCCTGTTTGTTTAACCTATACACTGAGCACATCATGAGAAACGCCAGGCTGGATGAGTTATAACCTGCAATCAAGATAGGCAGGAGACACATCAAGAACCTCAGATATGTGGATGATACCACTCTAATGGCAGAAAGTGAAGAGGAACTAAAAAACCTCTTGATGAGGGTAAATAAAAGTGAAAAAGCCGGCTTAAAACTAAATAAATAAAAACTAAGGTCATGGCATCTGGCCCCATTACTGCACGGCAAACAGAAGGGGAAAAGGTGGAAGTAGTGACAGATTTCCTCTTCTTGGGCTCTAAAATCACTGCAGATGGTAACTGCAGCCATGAAATCAGAAGATGATTGCTTTCTGGCAGGAAAGCAATGACAAACCTAGACAGTGTGCTGAAAAGCAGAGACATTACTCTCTTACAAAGGTCCATATAGTCAAGGCTATGGTCTTCCCAGCAGTCACATACAGTTGTGAGAGCTGGACCAAAAAGAAGGCAGAATGCCAAAGAATTGATGCCTTCAAACTGTGGTGCTGGAGAAGACTCCTGAGAGTCCCTTGGAAAGCAAGGAGATCAAACCAGTCAAACTTAAGGGAAATCAACCCTGAATACTTGCTGGAAGGACTGATGCTGAAGCTGCAGTATTTTGGTCATCTGATGTGAATAGCTGACTCAATGGATAAGTCCCAGATGCTGGGAAAGATTGAGGGCCAAAGGAGAAGAGGGAGTCAGAGGATAAGATAGCTGGACAGCATCACCCATGCAATGGACATGAACTTGGGCAAACTTTGGGATATGGTGAGGGACAGGGAGGCCTGGTGTGCTTCAGTCCATGGGGTCATAAAGAGTTGGATATGACCGGGCAACTGAAAAATAACAACAAACTGGAAGGACTGATACTGAAGCTGAAGCTCTAATATTTTGGCCACCTGATTCAAAGAGCCAACTCACTGGAAAAGACTCTGATGCTGGGAAAGACAGTGCAGAAGAGAGGGGGACAACACAGGATGAGATGGCTGGATGGCATCACTGACTCAATGGACATGAGTATGAACAAATTCTGGGAAACAGTGAAGGACAGGGAAGCCTGGCATGCTGCATTCCATGGAATTGCAACAAGCTGGACACAACTGAGTAACTGAAAAACAACAATAAGAACAAATAATCCTTCCCTTTAGCCCCCAATATCACTGCCTTAAGAGTGAGCCTTCTCCATGTTTCCTCATCCTGCCCTACTGTTCAGTCTCCTATGCTCACAGGCCCTCCCTTCTGTTCACTCAGGTTTTACTGCTTGTCTCTTCCTCTCTATTGATTATATTCTTTGCAGCCAAAGATGGAGAAGCTCTATACAGTCAGCAAAAACAAGACCGGGAGCTGACTGTGGCTCAGTTCATGAACACTTTATTGCCAAATTCAGACTTAAATTGAAGAAAGTAGGGAAAACCACTAGACCATTCAGGTATGATCTAAATTAAATCCCTTATGACTATACAGTGGAAGTGAGAAATAGATTTAAGGGACTAGATCTGATAGACAGAGTGTCAGATGAACTATGGATGGAGGTTTGTGACATTGTACAGGAGAAAGGGAGTAAGACCATCCCCAAGAAAAAGAAATACAAAAAAGCAAAATGGCTGCTGAGGAGGCCTTACAGATAGCTGTGAAAAAAGAGAAGTGAAAAGCAAAGGAGAAAAGGAAAAATATACCCATTTGAATGTAGAATTCCAAAGAATAGCAAGGAGAGATAAGAAAGCCTTTCTCAGTGATCAGTGCAAAGAAATAGAGGAAAACAATAGAATGGGAAAGACTAGAGATCTCTTCAAGAAAATCAGAAATACCAAGGGAACATTTCATGCAAAGATGGGCTCAATAAAGGACAGAAATGGTATGGACCTAACAGAAGCAGAAGATATTAAGAAATGGTGGTAAGAATACACAGAAGAACTGTACAAAAAAGATGTTCACAACCCAGATAATCATGATGGTGTGATCACTCACATAGAGCCAAACATCCTGGAATGCAAAGTCAAGTGGGCCTTAGGAAGCATCACTACGAACAAAGCTAGTGGAGGTGATGGAATTCCAGTTGAGCTATTTCAAATCCTAAAAGATGATGCTGTGAAAGTACTGCACTCAATATGCCAGCAAAATTGGAAAACTCAGCAGTGGCCACAGGACTGGAAAAGGTCAGTTTTCTTTCCAATCCCTAAGAAAGGCAATGCCAAAGAATGCTCAGACTACCACACAATTGCACACATCTCACACGCTAGTAAAATAATGCTTAAAATTCTCCAAGCCAGGCTTCAGCAGTACGTGAACTGTGAACTTCCAGATGTTCAAGCTGGTTTTAGAAAAGGCAGAGGAACCAAAGAGCAAATTGCCAACATCCTCTGGATCATCGAAAAAGCAAGAGAGTTCCAGAAAAACATCTATTTCTCCTTTACTGACTATGCCAAAGCCTTTGACTATGTGGATCACAATAAACTATGGAAAATTCTTCAAGAGATAGGAGTACCAGACCACCTGACCTGCCTCTTGAGAAACCTGTATGCAGGTCAGGAAGCAACAGTTAGAACTGGACATGGAACAACAGACTGGTTCCAAATAGGAAAAGAAGTACGTCAAGGCTGTATATTGTCACCCTGCTTATTTAACTTATATGCAGAGTACATCATGAGAAACGCTGGGCTGGATGAAGCAAAAGCTGAAATCAAGATTGCTGGGAGAAAGATAAATAATCTCAGATATGTAGATGACACCACCCTTATGGCAGAAAGTGAACAAGAACTAAAGAGCCTCTTGATAAAAGTGAAAGAGGAGAGTGAAAAAGTTGGCTTAAAGCTCAACATTCAGAAAACAAAGATCATGGCATCCGGTCCCACCACTTCATGACAAATACATACGGAAACAGTGGAAACAGTGGCAGACTTTACTCTTTTGGGCTCCAAAATCACTGCAGATGGTGACTGCAGCCATGAAATTAAAAGACGCTTACTCCTTGGAAGTAAAGTTATGACCAACCTAGACAGCATATTAAAAAGCAGAGACATTATTTTGTCAACAAAGGTCTGTCTAGTCAAGGCCATGGTTTTTCCAGTGGTCATGTATGGATGTTAGAGTTGGACTATAAAGAAAGCTGAGCACCAAAGAACTGATGCTTTTGAAGTATCATGTTGGAGATGACTCTTGAGTGTCCCTTGGACTGCAAGCAGATCCAGCCAGTCCATCCTAAAGGAAATCAGTCCTGAATGTTCATTGGAAGGACTGATGCTGAAGCTGAAACTCCAATACTTTGACCACCTGATACGAAGAATTGACTCATTTGAATAGACCCTGATGCTGGGAAAGATTGAAGGCAGGAGGAGAAGGGGACGACAGAAGATGAGATGGCTGGATGGCATCACTGAGTCAATGAACATGAATTTGGGTAAACTCTGGGAGTTGGTGACGGACAGGGAGGCCGGTATGCTGCAGTCCATGGGGTCTCTAGAGTCGGACACGACTGAGTGACTGAACTGACTTCCCCTCTATCCATTGCCACTTTCTTCCTCATGTTTACACAGCTTCACCCACTCTCAGTCCCAGCAAGCAGTCTACAGCCTTCCAAATGCAACTTTTCTGAAGATGACTTTTGCCTTAATGCAGAACCAGTTGATCAGACTGGCTCCAGCCTTGAAGGTGGCAGCCATATTAAGTGTTTCTCCCAACAAGGAGTGATAACAATTGACACTGACTTGGGTAGAAGTAATGACTTGAAAAGGTAATGAAGATGCAATATAGAAACTACTTGCTGAGTATGAGGACAATCTCCAATGAATGACATAAAAGTATGATGAGAAAAATAATATTCCTCTAATAATGATGGAAGATTCATCTCCAGAAAGATAATATAATGAAATATGGACAAGAAGAGAGGCATCAGAAGAGGAGAAGTAGACTAGACAGACGGTGAGCCCAAGAGAACCGCCATGCTTGTGATAGCTGAGGATTCCGATCAGAAAGAAAGGCAGCTCAAGTCCTTATCACGCTTGCCTGGGACACTAACAGGTATAGAATCAAGCAGTACAAAATGAGTGATAGGGAAGACTGGTCTCAGTAATGGCAGTTTACTGAGGTGATCACTTACCAACTACTGGGGATTCACACCACATTTAATCCTCAAAGCATCCCAACAAGCCAGATACTCTTATTCTCAGTCTTTTATAGAGGGTAACCCTCTGCCAAAGCCTTTGACTGTGTGGATCACAATAAACTGTGGAAAATTCTTCAAGAGATGGGAAGACCAGACCACCTGACTTGCCTCTT